>NC_047527.1:18135483-18442406 GCF_012275295.1 Melopsittacus undulatus
GAGAGCTTTTGTCTTGCTTATTACTGATGTGAGCTTGCACTGTTCACACAGCTGAGTGTCAGCAAAGGTTATTGGAGAAATCCCTTTCCTTGGCAGGGCAGGCAGAGACTAAAAGGACTGCAGGACTAAAGGACTAAAGGAGCTGTAGGACTAAAACCCTTACAACTCATGCCTGTACGGGCTGGGTTCATGCAGACAGAGCACTGGGATCGAAAACCTCCAAGTTGAATGCTGTTAAGATGAACAGTCTGGTGAGAAAAGGCAGGAAAGAGGAAATCCCTTAAGGTCTTTGCAGTGAATTTAATAGCTCCAACATTTACACACATCCTACGTGATAGCAGTTCTGTCAGAACAAAATATTGCTAATAGTATAAAATGAGGCACTTGGAAGTTAGGAAATGCCAACACTGAAGCATTATGACATAGTCATTAAGAACACAATTACACTTTTACTTCTGACTGATACCGATGGCATCATCATTCAGGTCCTTTATGATAACAGGAAGAAAAAGCTGTTGCTTAGCTCAGGCTTCCCTTGCTTTTTCTGTAAGGCAAGGACTGCTCAATATTTTAGGAAAATCTCTGCAGACCAACAAACTCATAGAGCTTTAATTTATAAACATCTAAACCTCAGGCAAAGCAAAGAATGGTCATTAGATATTGTATTTTTAGCCTTTTTTTTCTGTGGACAAAAGCATTTTTTAAATTAATTCTCTTAATGGACTATGATCCAGTATTTTCTCCTATTTTACAGCTTCCCAGGCTTATTGAATTTCAGGTTAAAAAGTAGCTATCTAGGTTATTCTTGCATTATGTTATAGAATAAGACAAAATGATGTGATAGCTTAACTAGCTGAGTGTATTCCTTTGTCTTTGCCCAAGACCAGTTAATCAATTAATCGATTAAATTAAACTTCCTGCAAGTAGTCCCTACTCACATTCTCTTCATATCTTATAATATTGCTGTGTGAATTCCCTGATTATGCAGTCTTAGAGTCATAGAGCAATTCAGGCTGGAAGTGACTTCAGGAGGTCTCTAGTCTGATCTCCTGCTCAGAGCAGGCTCAACTGTGAGAGAGGGAACATTGCTTGGGCCCATGTCCAGTCAAGTTTTGAATAACCCCAGGGACAAAGATTTCACAGCCTTGGTGGCCTTGATTTGAGGTGGAATGGGAAAATGTTTCATGTATAAGAAGGAGCATAGAAGCTGCAGCTGTTGCCTGCTAACATTTGTCATCTCCAAGTATAGACCTCTCAAGGATACATGCCACCCCATTTAAAATAGATCTCTTCTAGTTTTGCTTCTTTTGTGCCTTTTTTTTCTTTTTTATTTGTTCTTTTATGCTAATATTTGCCCGTATCACAGGTGTAAATAGGTAAACAGGTTCCTTAGAAGCCATTCCTGAAGTTCCTTTTGTTATGCATTCAGAGTTCATATTTGCATGAATCACTGTAAGGTATTACATTATCCTGCCTCTGGATGTCAGCCTTTACTCTCATTTGGAAACATTAATAAATTGTCCTTAGAATCACTTGTCTCTAACACATCATGAAGCCATGTAGATTTTAGTAGATTCCAGCTCTCATTCCAAACCATTCTGAGCAATTTGGTCTGGCTTATGAGCACAGAATAACAATTCTGAGTCAGAAAATTACATTCTCTGTGCAATTAAGAAGGCATATTTTTTTTCCTTCAAAATTGTAGGGAGAAGGAAGTTAAATCATGGATTCACTATTTTTCCTAACTTTTGGACTGAAAACCAAGAGCAAGAAACAAGAAATAGGAATAGGACAGGTTCAAGCACCTGCTGCACTAATTGGTTGATGATATACTTTCAGATGAGCAAAAGCTATACACAGCTTTTTCTTCCAAGCTAAAGCTTACCTCTGAGGCAAGAGCTGTATGAGGCTGCATCTTTCCAGCTTGGCATGGTGGTGGTGGCAAACCTATAGAGAGGCAATCATGTTCTTCATGAATGTTGTCGGAGTGATAAGCCATCATGTGGAGGGAGAGCAGGAGTGTAAAAAGAGAACAGTGATTATTTAGCTAAAGGACCATAATGCCTATCTAATCAAGCCTGCCTGCCATCTTCTGGTGCACACTAGTAAGCTCTCAATTGCTCTGTGACTCTTGCAGGCTCTGTCATAGAGTTCTCCATAACACTCAATTCTTATTTTGAAGGAACTCTTGATTTCAAGGGACATGGCACTTCCTTGGACTGAATCCCTGCTTTTCTGCAGCTCCTAATATGTCAGCTCAGAGTTACTGCACATAAATTTCTCTAGATCTCTGTAACTGGGTATCAATCATGTCCTGTGGAAATATATCTGCCTAGAAGTCTGCTTCATATTTTGACTCATAGAGTCATAGAAAATCTCAAGTTGGAAGGGAACCATAAGGATTATCAAGTTGAACATCCTGCTCCTTGCAGGACTATCTAAAATTAAACCATATGATGAAGAGCATTTCCCAGATGCTTCTTGAACTCTGACAGGCTTAGCGCTGTGATCACTTCCCTGGGGAGCCTGTTCCAGTGACTGACCATGCTCTCAGTAGAGAACCTTTCCCTGATGTCCAGTCTGAACTTACCCCAACACAGCTTCATTCCATTTCCTCATGTCCTTTTGCTGGTCACCGGAGACAGGAGATCAGCACTTCCCCCTCTGCTGCCCTCCTTCAGGAAGCTGTAGACTACAGTGAGGTCATCCGTCAGCCTTCTCCTCTCCAGGCTGAACAGAGCAAGTGACCTCAGCTGCTCTTCATAAATCTTGACCTTGAGGCCTTTCACCATCTTGGTTGCCCTCCTCTGCACATGCTAATAGTTTGATGTCCTTCTTATACTGAGGCACCCAAAACTGCACACGAGGTGGGGCTGTACCAGTGCAGTATAGAGTGGGACAATCCTCTTCCTCAACCAGCTAGCAGTGCTGTGCTTGAATCCAACAATAGTAAGATTGAACTTCTTGAGAAAATAGAAATGACAGTTCATGCAGGCAAATCAGAACGTATTGTCCCATGTGGATTTATATTTATACCATCATACATTAACAAGTTCAGCCTGACAAACACAGTGTGTTGTTAGAATGCTGCCGGCTGAAACATGACCTCTGGTTCTATGCTGGAATTCGTATAACCTTCTTTTCTTTTTATTCATTGCGCTGGAATGTGAACTAAGACAAGAAATTACTGAGAAGCAAGGAACATTCAAGAGTTGCTATCGTCTTCTGTATTGAAAGAGACTAATTTTGTGATTGGATTTAATGCAGGTGAAATCCTCAATGACTGAAAAAAAAGGTAAATGTTGCACCCATCTTCACATGGCAAGAAAAATCAATGGGTAGCCAGTTCATTTAGTATCTGTCCACACAAAAAGTAAAAGGCAATTCTTCCTGGAGGCACATGAAGTATAATAATTTGATTGGGAGCAGGCTGCACAGATATACCAAGGATGCATCATGCCTGATGAGTCTGGTGGCTTTCTGTGATAAAATGACTTTGTCATTGAACAACTGGAGACCTACAGATGTAGCTTTAGCAAGGCATAAATAGCCCATAATGCTCTCACAGCAAAACCAAAGAGGCAGACTGGAAAGTCAAGGTTGCTTGAATAGCTCTCAGAATCTGCCCATATTCATGAGTTTATTCTATTTTTGGTTCAGTAGCAAAGAAACATAAGTGCTTATTTCCAACAAGCAGATCAAAGTGAATTACTACTATTACTTGGCCAGTTCTGACACTTCTTGGTGCAGCAAAATGCATGAAAACACAGCCTCTGCTGAAAAACAACCCCCATGACAAGCTCAAGGAAAACCAGACACTCTGAAAAGTGGAATGTGATTTAGTGATTATGATCTTTGCTTACTTCACTGTCAGTCACCTCTTCTGCCTTTCATTAAGACTTCATGGATTATGGGGCAGGGGGGAGGTTTATAGATGTATTTGTAGTCTGATAACTGCTGTCCTATTTGTATCCTATTAGTACTCAACAATGAAATTAGACAAACCTAGTATCAAGGATGGCCACCACATTCTCATTTAAAAAATGCTTATAATTTATTTTTTTTAAATATTATTTACTCTGAATGCAAAATATCTGGGAGTTATAATTCTGCAATGAATCATAGAATCATAGAAGCATAGAAAATACAATTGCAGACAATATACAGAACTGGTAGTATGCTTACGATTACAAATGAAAGTGCTGCAGAAACAAGTTGGCTATTGTTTCAACAAAAACAGCTCAGAAGAATCAGTAAGAGGACTATGTGAGTCAAGTTTGGACCTCTTCAGGTCAACTCACACAGCAAAATCCATATCAGGAGCTATCAGCATCACAGACCTCTTTGTTAAACAGCACCCAAACAAAAGGGATTAATGTGGAGAATGTAGAAATGTTGTCCACATGCCTAATATTTTGTGATTCTTCAGTAATGATTACAATGGAGATTGCTTCAGGGTGGATCCAGAGTTCCTCAGCACAGAGCATAGACATTTTGTAGCATAATGAAAAGTTTAAATGTTTCAAGGGCTTCTGTTTCCTGTCAGCGGAGAAGGGATGATGAAATCTCATGCAAATCCTGGAAAAGCCAAGAGGAAAATTCTATGGGCTTTGTTTTTACTGTGACGTTAGAAATGGTATTGGTTACTGAGATGAACTACAGTTTCTGTACAGAAATAACACCTGTGTTATAAAATGCAGTGGCTGACAGGTAGAAAGTCTGATCAGTGGTCAGCTTCCCTCGCCCTTTTCCCTCTCTTTTCTGATTCTTTGAAGTTAAATAAAATGAAGTTCAGCATTCTATTGCCATCACTTCTCATTAAAAGCCCAGGAATCTAGACTAATAATGACAAATTACGCAAGATAAGCAATGGTTTCTCTCAAAGAGACTATAATTTGGGGTGAGGTGCATCTTTCCACCTCGCTGGAAAAAAAAGGTGCTTTTCTTCTGCTTTGTATTTTTCTTACTCATAAAATAGGAATGAAAATTTCTTTCCTCACTATACCCATGGAGTCTCAGTACGACTTCACAGCTATATTTGGCATCAAAGGAAAACATGTACCGTGTTCCCCTTGATACTAAAGGGACGGGGGAAACATAAGGTTAAGTAAACATATTTCTCTGAAGAAAAGAGATTTTTTTCTACCACCTTTGCACCTTTTTTCCATCTCTCACCTTTACAGAAAATACCTGCCTTCTTTGTATACCTGCACCTTTATTTAATTCATACACTGTTGTCACATGGCCACTTTATAGTTTGAGCTTTACAATCATTTACAATCTTTTATCTTTCCATTTATCATATTTACAAGGTATGGTTACAGAAACATCAAAACACAGGTTGACTGATTCATAGAAGTGCACAGCTCCAATATTTGATGACAAGATTCCCAGGTTTCTCAACAGGCAAGTGACTGAAGTCCCCAGAAAATTAGTTTTTCTTTTTTTCTTCAGTGTGTGAACAGTATAATGCACTTTAATGCTGGGACTGACAGTTGGAAACTTCCTGCCACCAACATCCAAGACACAACTCCAGCGTTTCTCAGATTCTCCAGATGATGGGCTTATCAGCATGACCTCAGTGTCAGAGAAGGTTATGGAGTAGATCACCTTGAGTGTAATCAGTGGCACCTACAGGACAACCAGGTGATTTGGGCCAGTCAGCAAGGGTTTATGAACAACAGGTCCTGCTTGACTAACCTGATCTTCTTATGACAGGGTGACCTGCTTAGTGGATAAGGGAAAGGCTGTGGGTGCATTCTCATAGAATCATAGAATAGTTAGGGTTGGAAAGGACATTAAGATCATCTAGTTCCAACCCCCCTGCCATGGGCAGGGACACCTCACACTAAACCATGTCACCCAAGGCTTCATCCAACCTGGCCTTGAACACTGCCAGGGATGGGGCATTCATTACCTCCCTGGGCAACCCATTCCAGTGCCTCACCACCCTAACAGGAAAGAATTTCTTCCTTATATCCAATCTAAACCTCCCCTGTTTAAGTTTCAACCCATTACCCCTTGTCCTATCACTACAGTCCCTAATGAAGAGTCCCTCACCAGCACCCCTGTAGGCCCTCTTCAGATACTGGAAGGCTGCTATGAGGTCTCACGCAGCCTTCTCTTCTCCAGGCTGAACAGCCCCAGCTTTCTCAGCCTGTCTTCATATGGGAAGTGCTCCAGTCCCCCGATCAGCTTCATGGCCCTCCTCTGGACTTGTTCCAACAGTTCCATGTCCTTTTCATGTTGAGGACACCAGAACTGCACACAATACTCCAAGTGAGGTCTGACGAGAGCAAAGTAGAAGGGCAGGATCACCTCCTTTGACCTGCTGATCACGTTCCTTTTGCTGCAGCCCAGGATACAGTTGGCTTTCTGGGCTGTAAGCGCACACTGAAGCTGGCTCATGTTCATTTTCTCATTGACCAAAACCCCCAAGTCCTTCTCCACAGGGTTGCTCTAAATTTCCTTTTTGCCCAACCTGTAGCTGTGCCTGGGATTGCTCAACCCAGATGTAGGACCTTGCACTTGTCATGGTTAAACTTCATGAGATTGGCATCAGCCCACCTCATAAGTGTGTCAAGGTCCTTCTGGATGGCATTCCTTCCCTCCAGCGTTATCAACCGAACCACATAGCTTGGTGTCATTGGCAAACTTGCTGAGGACGCACCCAATCCCACTGTCCATGTCAGCGACAAAGATGTTAAACAAGACTGGTCCCAACACTGATCCCTGAGGGACACCACTCATTACTGGTCTCCAGCTGCAGCCATTGACCACAACTCTTCGTATGCTGCCATCCAGCTGCATCAGACTCCCTAGAGTTTAGTAAAGCACTTGAGAATATTTCCAATAGCATTCCCCAGGAGAAACTGGCTGCTCAGAGCTTGGATGTGTGCACTCTTTACTGGATAAAAACTGGTTCAATGACCAAACCTGAAGAGTGATGGTGAATGGAGTTAAATCTAGTCAGAAGTTGGTCACAGGGAGTAATCCCCAGAGCTCTGCACTGGGGACAGTTCTGTTTATCAATGATCTGGATGAGGGGATCAAGCACTCCCTCAGTAAGTTTGCAGATAACACCAAGTTGGGTGGGAATGTTGATCTGCTGGAGGGTAGGAAGGCTCTGCAGAAGGATCTGGACAGGCTGGATCAATGGGCTGGGGCCAGTGTTACAAGGTTCAGCAAGACAAAGTGCCAGGTCCTGCACTTGGGTCACAACAACCTCATGCAACACTGCAAGCTTAAGGAATAGTGGCTGGAAAGCTGCTCAATGGAAAAGGACCCAGGGGTACTGAGTGACGGCCACTGAATATAAGCCAGCTTGTGCTCAGGTGGCCAAGAAGGCCAATGGCATCCTGACCTGTATCAGCAACAGTGTAGCCAGCAGAGCCAGAGAAGCAACTGTGCCCTGTAGCCCAGAGGCTGCACTTTAATATTGTGTTCAGTCCTGGGCCTGTCACTGAAGAAAGAACATTGAGTTTCAGGAGTGCATCCAAAGAAAGGCAATTAAGCTGTAAAGGGTCTAGAGCACAAGTCTTATAAGTAGCAGCTGAGGGAACTGGGGTTGTTTAGCCTGGAGAAAAGGAGGCTCAGGGGAGACCTTCTCGCTTTCTACATCTACCTGAACGGAGGTGGTAGCGGGGTGTCTTCTCCCAAGTAACAAGTGAAAGGACAAGAGGAAATGGTCTCAAGTTGTTCCTGGGAAGGTTTAGATTGGATATTAGGAAAAAATTCTTCACTGAAAGGGTTAAGC
Source organism: Melopsittacus undulatus (assembly GCF_012275295.1). Classification (NCBI taxonomy): domain Eukaryota; kingdom Metazoa; phylum Chordata; class Aves; order Psittaciformes; family Psittaculidae; genus Melopsittacus; species Melopsittacus undulatus. Next base: position 18,143,240 of record NC_047527.1, read on the forward strand.
ATTGGAACAGGCCAACAAGGAAAGTGGTGGAGTCACCACCCCGGGGCTATTTAACAGGTCTGTAGATGTGGCACTTTGGGACATGGTTTAATGTTGGACTTGGCAGGGCTTGGTTGATAGTTGTACTCAATGATTTTAAAGGTATTTCCAACCTAAACAATACTATGTCAAATGAAATGAGCTCACAGAGCAGAAGATAATTCAAAGATCTTACTCCATAGCAAGAATTTAAGCTGGAATCTGAGTCAAACTGGCACATGAGAGCTTTGCAGGGCTAATATCATCAAACAGGTATTAGGTGCATGCCAGTGGATATGAGACACTGTAATACATATCAGGCTGACAGCTCTGGTTACTGAAATCCTCTATCTACAACTGAAATATAGAGTAACTCATGACCAAGCAAACATCTCACAAGCATGGTCCACTTATCATCACAAGCAAGTGGCTTTGGTGACAAGCGCAGTTGTTTATATTACCATTTTATAAGAACCTCTGATATTATTAGCAAGGTTGTCTATATTTTATCCTCTTTCCCTCTGCTGTAATACAAGGGCTTCTGGTACTGTATTAAGCATAGTTGAATAACTTGTGTCATTTACTTGTTCCCTCTCTTCTAGAAGGTTAAACGACTTTTTTAGGCTCCTTGAACTCAAATCTTTTAGAACTTTAAAAACAAGAGGCGTTTTTGAAGTTGATCTATATTCTGTGGGAAGCCAGCACTGAGCTGAAATTGTTTTGATGTGTTTGCAGCAGCCATTGACATCGCCAGTGCCACTAATACTGTGACGGTGTGTAAACACTGGAGCTTCCCAAGTTCTCGGGCTTCAGATCCATAAATGGTCATCTAAAGCCAGGAGAAAAATGTGAAAAACAGAAGTCAGGTGGAAATGATTGACACTTAATCCCAGTGAGGAATCCAGCGCTGATCTTCATTAGGGGGCTGGATTAGGCAGTCATAGGTACACTGCTTCTAACAAAAAGCACCAAGACTGTCCAAAGATGCTGTTTCTACCTGTTCTTCGTCCACTGGCAGACTGTAGGGTAACGCTTGTAATTTTTCTAACAGTCCACTTTCTCTGCCCCAAGGAGCTAGGAAGATAGGGCATGGGGATTGGAATCAGGTCGTAACTGATACATTTGTCTCTGCTGCTCCTTCATCCTCATGCTCTTCCACTGCTCTAGTGGGGTGTGTCCCACAGGATACAGCTCTTCACAACCTTCTCTGATGTGATCCTGAGTGCAGTCCTTTGGGAACAAACTGCTCCAGTGTGGGTCTTCCAGAGCTCCTGCCAGAAAACCATCTCCTGCATGGGTCCTCTCCGTAGGCCACAGCCTCTGCCAAAAGCCTGGTCCAGTAAAGGCTCGCCATGAGCTGCAGATTCCCTCAGGGCAATATTACCTTTCTCTGGTCAAGGATGCCCTATGGGCTGCAGGGCACAGCTGCCTCACCATGGGCTGTACCATGGGCTGCAGGGGAATCTCTGCCCTGGCACTTTGAGCACCTCCTGCCCTCCTTCTGCCCTGACCTCTGTGTCTGCAGAGCTGTTGCTCTCATATTTTCCCACTGATCTCTCACAGCTGCTCTGCAGTACTTTTACCTTTGCCTGAGTATGCTACTACAGGCACTACCAACAAAGCTTAAGGGACTCAGCTTTGGCCAGTGGCAGGCACATTTTGGACCTGGCTTGAACTGACTTTCTCTAACATGGGGGCAACTTATGGTGTCTTCTCACATAAGCCACCCCTGCAGACCCCCTGTTACCAAAACCTTGTCATATAAGCCAACACACATACTAATGTTAATAATATCTGGGCTAGGGATTCATTCTAAAATGGCTTACTCATTGAATTATCAGGCAAAATGGCTGCATGTCTGTCCTGGCTAGACTCCAGCACAGTGCTTTGAATAGTAGTAGTATTTCTCTTACAAGCTAAAAGAAAAAACAGCCTGCTTATTGTTATTTTTTACTATTCCTTTAAAGTCATCAGAAGATGTGTTTGCTTCAGTGAGTGCTGTGATCTGTCTGCATTCTGTGTTTTATAAAAATAGCCTGCCCTCTTTTCCCATTGCTACATGGAGGCTGCTTGGAGATGAGACTGGCATAATAAGGTCAGTGCTGCTGGGAAGCGTAACAAACTTGTCAGTAAATGTTAATATCAAAAACAGCCCTTCGGAAACATTTTCTTTATTTTCTCACTTGCTTAAAACATGCAGTTTTGTGTCTCACCGCTTGCTTTTTCCACTAAAAAGTGTGCATAGATTAAAAAAAAGAAATGTAATTTAAAAATTTCTCATAAAGCCAAGAAAAGATTCAGAAGGCAGTCAAACATACTCGATTTCCGGGACATACTAGCAATAATGTCTTTTGGGGTGAGTTTCTGACATGTTTACCACCATCATATCTAGGAACCATAGTTTAAATCCTTGACCATGTATAAATCTGCTTTTCAATGCTTCAGTGGAAGAGTCACCATTACAGGAAAAAGCTATGCAAATCAGATTGCACTTTACTGCCTTAGTGATTCCAATCCTTCTGCCCACTGACCATGCCAACATTCTCTATACAGACACAGTAGAAAATACCAGAGAAAGAAGCAATAAAAATAATAAACCGATTAAAATCTTGCAGTACAGGGAGAGAGAGAGGAGGTCAATTTCCTGGGGAAAGAAATGAGAAAGGTGTCAATAGAAGACAAAACCTGGTTAAAAAAAATGTGGAGAACAGCTAGTCACACTTTCCTATTTCTTGAATTTATAAGAGAAGAAAAAGGTCATGGTGCCAGCTGTAGGTCTTTGCATCATGTTCTACCCTTGGTGTATGCAAACTTGAATCTCAAGCATGTGTTAAATAACATGTGGTGCCTGCACCCAATCTACTTCCAAGGAACAGAATACATTAAAGTCTTTGTGGGATGTCAGCATGGTTGTCAGTGGTAGCGCTGAGTTCTCCCTGCTTGCATCCCAGAAGCTGTGGTGTGCATGACAGTCAGTCTGTGCTGATAAGTATTGATAAGAGTTGTACAATAGTATATCTTTACACTAATATAGTAATCTGGGTACCAGTTAGCTTGGAGAGAAGTAGAGAAATCTGGCATGTGGATATAGCAGGCTCAGATCTACTGGCAAATACCAACACAGACATATCCACCAGTAACCAGGTTCCAAATTATTGAAAGCTTTTAGACATTGTTTAGAAAATACCCTTTCTCCATCGATATTTTCAGGTAATTTAATTTTAATCCATTTTTGCTTTCCTATTTGGTGAAGAAAAACAACATATTTGTCAAAGTGATTCACAGAGGTGGTTGTGAGTAACATACAGTCTAATCCACCTCCTTTAACTAAGCAAATGAAAGATTTATAGCTGAGTTCCCTGAGTGGGGATGGAGCAGAGGGAATCTAAATCATGTAATCTCAAGCGTGTAATATCACTTAACACTTTTTTCAGTAAGTGTAGGATTTACTCCACAATTTCTTCAGCAATATGTTCATAGCTTTTATATTTGTGATGGCTGAACATTCTGACATAAAGTTTTCCATTGCTTATTCAGGCTTGTCCAGCAGTACAGGATTGCTCTCCAATCTCTGTATTTTCAGATGGTTTAGGGCGAAAGGAAGGGTCTATGTGGGGACTGCACGTAAAAATCCTGAGGCAAGAGGTTGCATAGCAATGGAAAGAGTGCATGTTCAGTACAGAATCATCAGCCTTGCCTTTCTGTTACTATGGAGATGGCATGGTTGCTTCACAGCATACTCTGTCACCTCCACAGCTGCAACAAGAGTTTTGGTAGGGCACCTGTGATGTCTTTGCTCCTCATACCTTCTCCATCCTTCACAAACACAACAGAAGAAGCAGTATTTTTCAGTTTTGCTTAGATCCAAGCTTGTTGAAATGCCACATCGTTGCTGTGTTTAAGAATATCAGTGTCAGTGCACCCTGGGACTGTGTGAAGCTCAAGGGATTGAGACTGATCCTTTAAACACACATACCTCTTAAAGTAGTATTGTGAAATATCCCTTTTCTATCTAAAAGTCTATATACAAGATCGTTTTTTTGAGAACTTCATATATATATATTCAGTTTAATACTGGAATACAAAAACCATTATAATTAATGTACAAGCACAATGTACATTTGTCAAGTTTTTTGTATTCCAGGGCTACAGTGAGGGAGAAAGGGAGGGGAGCTGAGCAGCTGATGGCTTCAGGTATGAGAGAGAGGCATATGGCAAGGAGCTGTCTCTCTCTAGTTGTTGTGCCCAAAATATTTAACTAAGACATTGAACAGAGAAGCAGGTCATATGATGATTCCTTTTCATGAACAGCACTTGACAGGCTGCACTAGTGCAGATGTACGTCTGATTATTTGAAAAGCATTTGTTCTTTCAAAATTAGAGAATCAGCTACAACCCTATGTATTAAAGCCTATTTAACATGGATGTCAACACTACAATAATAATCCCAAATAGTTACATTAACCCTGTCAATTCAAGACCATTTCTTCATAGCCATGACTACCATATATTCAGATATATTTACACTTAAAAATCATGTATCATAGAATGGTTAGGGTTGGAAAGGACCTTAAACCCATCTAGTTCCAAGACCCCTGACATAGGCAGGGACATCTTTCACTAGACCAGGCTGCTCAAAGCCCCATCCAGCCTGGCCTTGAACCCTTTCCATTGAGCTGTCTTGCCTACCTGCATTTTGAAGAAGTGCCTTCTTGTTTGAACTTTTGCTGTATAATACTTTATTAGTGGTGGAAGGGTTCACACTGCTCTGAAAGTGTGGTACAGCAGTGATGACCATGCGAGTTCAGATCTTCCATCAACAGTCAAAATCTATCAAGCAGAGAAATCATGAGATCTCCTCATGGGCATGCTCCATGGCCAGAGGTACATTTGTACATTTGTAGCTTTCGAGAAAACATCAGTCTTTTAACCCATCTACTAAGCAGCAGAGCAGCACTGAAACCACCCAAGAAGATTCAAAAAGGTTGTCTGTTTTTATTAACTTGGTTGAATTGTGTTGCTTATTGTCAGAACAGTTGTCATTTGACTGACATAAGATGTAAATAATGTTTTATTTCTATGTTTTCATTTTCTGAATTCATATAATCTACCTTTGAGCATAAGTTTTATGAAGGTAGCACACTGTGGTTCACCTAAGTGAAACAGTCAGGCTATGATGTAGATCAAATTTATCTAATGCAATGCTGAGTGGACAAATACCTCAATATATCGTGCTAGTCTCCTGCTGTTTCAAAGACTTCAGTCAGAGAGGTGCAAATGGCTCTCAGCTCTTCTATTTGGTATGTCTACCGGTGAGTCTATTTTCCATTATCATCAATCATGCTGCTTCCCTAAGCACAGTTCCCGTAAGACCAGAGTAAGGTTTGCATCCCATTAGGACTAATGCCTGTTGCATGCATACATCATCCGCACTTCAGAGACGCAATGGATTTAATGAAGGACACTGGGCATTGCCCGGCTGGGGTGAGCTGCCTGCGCTACGGCGGCCCGGCAGTAGGGTGCAGACTTCTGGGTGCTCGGGCCAGCACCGCCTCAGGGCGCTGTCCGCGGTGCTGCAGCTGGAGCTGCAAAGCAACTGCTGCGGCCACCACCAAAGGCCGGTTCCCTGCAGGCAGCGCGGCAGAGGTGAGAGGGTTTTGCCATAGTGAAAGCTGCACTAACTGCGTGAATGCAGACAGATAAGAACAACGCAAAGCAGTCTCGCCTGCACTGACCAAAGAGATAACCCTAAGTTATTACTCTGTGAGTACATTGACAGGCTATGAAAATTGGGGCTGCTCAGCCTAGAGGCTGCGTGGAGGCCTCATAGCAGCTTTCCAGTATCTGAAGGGGGCCTATGAGGATGCTAAGGAGGGACTCTTCATTAGGGACTGTAGTGATAGGACACGGGGTAATGGGTTCAAAATTAAACAGGGAGATTAGGTTGGATATAAGGAGGAAGCTCTTTACTGTGAAGGTGGTGAGTCATTGGAATGGGTTGCTGAGGAATATGTGAATGCTCCATCCCTGGCAGTGTTCATGGCCAGGTTGGACAGACCTCGAGCAACCTGTTGTAGTGGTATGTGTAAATGCCCATGGGGGGGGGAGGGGGGGTGTGGAATTAGATGGTTCTTTACAACCCTAAACATTCTATCATTCATAGAATCATAGAATCATAGAATAGTTAGGATTGGAAAGGACCTCAAGATCATCTAGTTCCAAACCCCCTTACATTCTAACATTAATTCCTACAGAAACATCTTTATATGATGTCAACTTCCATGACAAGAGGGGTGAATTAGATGTACTTTCAAGGTCCTTTCCAAACCAAACCATTCTTGATTCTATGAATATTTAAGCAGATTAAAACAGTGTTAATCCCTTTTCCCAAACTGGCATGTTTTGATACTGATGTCACTAGAATAAATGATCTTTTTTCCTATAGGAGTGCAGTCATTCTTCTGCCATTATTTTTCACAGTGATTGCTTCAGAATCTGCTATAGGTTTAAAACAAATAATTATATTTAAGTTATGGTTGGATTCTTGTGCTCAAGCATTAGTTAGCAGTTACGTGGTTTTAACAGTGCACTTTGAGAGATTCCACATTCTTTCTTGATAACAGGAGAACACTTATTCTGAATTTAAGAAGAAATCTGGATTTGGGGTGATAATATTTTCCCTCTGGAATTAATGAAATAGTTCAAAGACAGCGTGGAAGGACAAGATCAAAAATATGAGTCAAGAATGCACTGAAGACAACAGCTGCTTCCACAGGGACCTAGTGAGATCTTCATAGAGGAGCCCTAGGAGTTTTGAGAAGGAGGCTTATTAGGAAAATAAATCGAACATGGGAAGCTGTTGTCTGGCTGGCAAGTAGCCAGAGAAGAAGCATATGAATGAGAAGCATATAAACAAAGGTAATAAAGCAGTCAAACTCACAAACAGGGCAGAGAAACACTCCTGAGACAAAGAAACAAAGATGGAAATACCACAAAAGGGCTGTCTAGCTTGTAGCCATGGAAAATCCATGGGGGTCCTTTAGAAGTGTCTCTAGTTGGTAAGATAACAATTAACTTCATTGTTTTGGGTTTTTTTTTTCCTTACTGAGAGTTTGTGAATATTTATTAAAGAGTGAAAAAAGGTCAAAATTAATTGATTTTAATGTCCAGATAACCAACTTTCTTTCAGCTTACAGTATTCAAAGCATGTGAGTAGATTACTTAAAAAGATGGATTTTTTCACAGTTGCAGATGTGACACTTGCTATGGGACAGATGGCACTGTCCAAACCAGATTCCACTGATTTATGCCATGTAGAATTAAATTACTCAAATCTTATCATGGACTTCATGGCAAGAAAGTGTTTTTCATTTTCCACTGCGTTTTCCTGTAGCGTTTGTCTACAGTCCATCTCCTTGCTCCTGTTTATGCATCTTTTTCATTTTAAACAATATATGTCCTTCACAGAAGGCGTATAGTACTCCAGAACAGTACTGACATGTCTGATTCACACTGTCTTTGAGATAGGCTCACTGTAACTGATATGAGCATGTTAAGAAAGGGGTGGAATTAGTCAACACTCAGATTTTATTTTCCTTGCTTGAATATGCTTTGTACAAGAATTTTTTAGAAGGGCCACAAATGCTACCATGGCCAAGGCTTTTTTACCCTTCAGCTTCATTTATTCATGTCCTTAATTGTTGCTGGTTTTTGTCTACATTTGCTCTGAAAGGGTGTAGTACAGTGGATCTGATTTTATTAACAGGATATTTGGCTGGAAGCTCTTTGTCAGATCAAATCATTGCTCAACAAAGTAACAGGAGCTGCGTGAAGTAGCAGGTTTTCCATTAGCATTCTGCCTAGAACAAAGGTGCAGTTCTGCAGCTGACTCAGTGCATGTCACTTTGTTTTCTGTTTTGGAAAGGGCACAATAACTGCATGCTAACTGCATTTAAACCACTTCATTCTTTGGATCTAGATCAAAAAGTAAGATAACTTTCACCAGTGTGTCCAAGACAGGGTTTTCTAAGAAGAACACAGCTGTTGCTGTGTTATCTAATATCTTCTACTCAAAAGGCAAGTCATTTCTTGTTTGAAGTGTGAAGGAGATTTATCATTCCTACTGTACTGTCATTGCTGGCTTAAGCTCTGCTTGCCTTCCTGAATCAAATCAACAAGATATGTTCCAGGAATCGGTATTAAAATATAAGGAAAAAAAAATTTGTGCGAGCGAAATAATTTTGGAAATCCTTCATGCTCATAGCTTCAAAATAATACAGCAATCAAGAAATCAGCATGTGTCATCTCAGACAGTAACATAGAAATCTTAATCTTTGACTGCTACAATAATCTTTAAAATACTATTTTGAATACCTTTTGGCCTTTTAGAGAGCACTTCATATTAACTGATTTTAATAGTCTTGATCAGTATAGGTAGCATGTCAATGTGAGTCAAGAACAGCCCAGATCTGCTCTACAATCCAGCTAGACAGTCTCTGACAGACAAACAGTAGTTATGAATCTGATTGCATTTCCCATATATATATTTTTAAGGATTGTTATTTGGCCTTATAATTTTGCAGGAAGATAAAACTTTATTGGAAAGGTCTGGCATATAAAAGTTTATCTTTTTTAATTTTGCTGATTTTTTAAGTGCATAAAAGAAACATTTCTTTAGTGAGATGGTGGTCAGATACTGGAACAGGCTCCATACAGAGGTGGTCGATGCCCCAAGGCTGTCAGTGTTTAAGAGGCATTTGGACAATACCTTTTACAGCATGCTTTAACTTTTGGTTAGCCCTGAACTGGTCAGACCAGTTGGGCTAGATGATCACTCTAGGTTGCTTCCAACTCATCTAGTCTAGCCTAGTCTGGTCCAGCTTATATACTTATTTGATGTAAAATATTTTTACCCTTTTTTTTTTACAGAATCTCAGTATTTAACATTAGTGTTGAAGTCAGAGTACATTGAGAGATCAAAATGTGTAAATGGGCAAATTAAGTTTGTTTAACTCGTAACATTGCCTAACTACCAAGGCAGCATGTTTTTCTGTGGAGATGTGGGCTCACAAGCAGTGGAAAATATTTTAGTTTTGATTCTGAGCTCTTCGTGGTGCTTAGTGTGCAGTTCAGAAGAGCACTATGTGGTATATGCAGTTCTTTCTGACTTGGCATGTTGTGAGCATATATTGAACTTCATTGCTCTTTCTTCCTTGATGTTAAGTGATAAATACACTACAGGGAGGAAAGGAAAAGCAGTGAATTTTTATGGGGAGAGCTTATGATTTTGAAAAAAGTGTAGGAAACATCAGACAGGTGCCCTAGTTTTTGCTGTCATAAGCTCACGCTCAGAAATAGCTGGTTTCCTTTTCTGTGCTATCTTCACAGGAAAATAAAAGCTGAAATTCTCATTTACATTTTAAGTCCACTATGCCAAGGATGCCCATGGCCATATGCATCACTGAGCCACACTCAAATTCTGCTTTACTCCACAATTAGCCTTGCTGAAGTCAGCATAAATAAAGGAAGTACATGACCTTGAATGACAGCTTTTACTCTTGCATAGATACACACAGTCTCATTTGACATTTACTGGAATTAGCTGGCTCAAATAATATATAATATACAATATAATATACAATAATTTCCTCTTTTCCAGCCACTAATCCTCAGGGAAGTCTGTGATACTGCTCAACTCTTCCATCAATTTCACCCATGGAGTTTCAGTGCACTGAATATGTTACTGCATATCATTTTTTTTCCACAGTAATTGTCCATGTGCCCTCTTATCCCCTAAAAAGTGAGAGGCAATTTGAGACAGCTTACCCTTTATATACAGAAAAGCAATTCCTTATTCATTTGAGAGAAGAAAATTACTCCAAAGCCAATTGCTGCAAAGCTGCTGATGTACAGTTGCTTGCTGATGTGTTAGTTCACCTTAGAACCATCTTCTGCGTGAGAAGACTCATGATCAGCTGTCAATCTGGTAAACACTGAAACACTGGTCATGTTCTAGCAAATTTTATAAAGCTCAGAATTTTGTGCCATCTTTATACACTCAAGATCATTATTAGATTTTAAATCTCTACAGACATTAAGTAAATAAACTATCTGTGTATAAGCATAAATTACTCTCACTCTTCAGAAAGGTCAAATTTAATACAGGGCTTCTAGAGTACTTTGATTTATTCAAGGGAAATACAAACAAAATACTTCATGCAAAAAAGCAACTGCCATCTATGGACTGAAACAAGTGATCAAATTTATCAGCTGAATTAGAGGCTGAACTTTCCTAGTCTGTCACAAGGGTGACGTAATCCAAGTCAGTATTTAGCCTGTATTGAAAAGCAGTTAAATTAACACAAGGGACCACATGCTTCATAAAAATAAGCATGTAGTTCATCACTATAACTTAATTAACCCAACATAACTTACTGCATTATAGAAACTTTGTGCTAGAGTCCTTTCTTCTATTAGGATCATTTAAGGATCAGTTTTAGTGTACAGATAATTTGCTTCATCACCTGTGAAGAAGGAATATGACAATAACTTCGTACAGCTATCAGCTGTGCAAACAGTTTTGGCAGTAAGAAGATGTTATTTCCTTGTTTCTCAGTCTATGATGACTATGGAAATTAAAAAAAAGTCAGGTCGAGAAATTAAAACTTTCTGTTGCACCTGGCACAGCTTTAAGAATGTGTCTAGAATAGAACCATGGTGACTTCCTTGGAGTGAGTCTTGTGTGCTTTTACAAGTAAATATAGCATTAGGGTTGAGTTTTATGGAGTTTTTCAGAAATTCACTAGTTTCTGATCTGTCCACAAGGAAAGAAGTTAACCTGCAATAAAAACAAAGTGTAAGTGATGTAAATAACTGTGACTGAGAGGCATAGTTTCAATGATTTTATTAAAGTTTTTATATTGCAAAAATAAATTAGCTTTATTTGTCATATAAACTGTGTAAGCTAACAGAGGAGAAATTTACCATAAACTTAATTAAATTGCTATGCATAATGTCAAGATCACTGGCAACATAATATATCCTTTTGGACCAAAGGTGTTTAAAAAGATAATTCACTGATGATAATAGGCTTTGAGATTATAAATGCTGGTTATTTGCTTCAGAGCTAGCTATTTCTCATGGAATTATCATACTGAAGATACCGCTTTTATGAAAGAATTTATTATAATTGCTTTTCTCTAAGATGTGCTGAATACATATAAAGCTGAGCAATTAATAAATACCATGTGTCATTTGTGCATGCCATGGATTCAGAAAATGGCAAAAGAAATTATTTTCCTTCCATTTGTGTCTATGAAGATTTTGAGTATTCTCAGTGAATGCAGCAAAATTGTTTCAATAAACATTAGCATGGAAGAGCAAAATTGACTCAAACTGCTCCAACTACCCATCAGCAGATCCTAAGTGCCTCTGTGAAAAGTTGTTAGATTATGTGACAAATTTTTTCAGTTCTGTGATCAAGGAAAGAATCTGACCTTTTGTTTTTCATCTCCTCAAGAAAAGAAATAGTTTGGAAAATAGTATTGGAAATTAAAGCCTATTTCTTCAGACAGACATGTTTTTCCCAGCTCTAATTAATACTTTGTAACTGATTGAATGGTTTTAGCAAATAGGCTTGGGAGACCTCCAGCTGAGAATTATCAAAGCCCTCAAGTGTTGTCCTTTCTGCAGCTGTGGGACAATCCCTCAGCTGAGGCACTGATTAGGTACCACTGCAACCTAGCCCATGTACTCAATCATTTGAGCCATTAGCTCTATGTGAGGGGACAGGGGCAGGACACATTTTAGTAAGTCTGTCCTCAGTGCCAATGATCTAGACCATGGGTAGCAAAACTGTCCTAGACATTGATTATCTGCAAGCTGTGAACTATCAGATGGTTGTGCACATGCCAGCCAAGAGAAATGAAGTATTTTTCTTATTGAAAGGATGCTTTCTTACAGAAAAATTCAGAAAATGTGGGAGAGATCATGTATTTGAGTGTCTGAGGAGCTAGATTTTGGCAATCTCTCCTAAACTTGCATTTATCTAAGGTACTGTCATGGTCAACATTATTCTCAGACTAAAGCCAAAACACAGCACTGTACTAGTTGCTAGTAAGAACATTAACTCTATCCTAGCTGAAACTAGGACAGGTGCTCTTCGTAATGGTGTAAGGAATACAGTTGTGTGAGAGAATTGAAATGTGAAGCATAGACAAAGGAGCAGGAGGACAAGGGGTAATGGTTTCAAACTTAAACAGGTAAGAATCAGGTTAGATATAAGGAGGAAGTTCTTTACCGTGAGGGTGGTGAGACACTGGCACAGGCTGCCCAAGGAAGCTGTGAATGTTCCATCCCTGGCAGTATTCAAGGCCAGGTTGGACAGCGCTTCAAGCAACCTGATCTGGTGGTACATGTCCCTGCCCGTGGTAAGGTGGTTGGAATTAGACGATCTTAAGGTCCTTTCCAACTCAGATCATTCTATGAATCTATGACTATTTTCTACATCCATGTGTTATTTTCTGTATTTCCACTATCCCTTCCCCATTTATACTGACAAGTCAAAAGGCTAGCCAATATCTCACACTAGGTGCTGAAGAATAGATCATTCTATGAATCTATGACTATTTTCTACATCCATGTGTTATTTTCTGTATTTCCACTATCCCTTCCCCATTTATACTGACAAGTCAAAAGGCTAGCCAATATCTCACACTAGGTGCTGAAGAATAGATCATTCTATGACTCTATGACTGTTTTCTACATCCATGTGTTATTTTCTGTATTTCCACTATCCCTTCCCCATTTATACTGACAAGTCAAAAGGCTAGCCAATATCTCACACTAGGTGCTGAAGAATTCATTCAGACACATGCGTGGCTGTGAAATACCACTTACAGATTTCCTCTTCCTAAATTAAATAATTTCTTACATTTTGGATCAGGATCTCTCTTGGATTTTTTTTATAAATACTACTTACAATTGCAAACAATGTCCAAATCTAAACCACTACTGATTGTTAGCAGAGCACTGTTCCTAGTACATATTCACCAAAAATTGCATGCTGTGCTTTACTCATAAAGCAGTAAATTCCTCTGTATGCATTTCAAAGGTTTTCTGCCTCATGTTGCCTCCTTCTTTGCCTACAAGCAAAGCAGCCGATTTTACATCTTTAAAAAAGGATCTACAATGGTAGAAAAAATTGCATTAATACAAGTAAGTTCTGTAGAATACCAAGATTTGGAAGATCATTCATCATTACATCTCACTAAGAACAGATCTGACAATGTTATTAATGAGATTAACTTCAAACCTAAATAATAACAGCTAATTCAAGTTGTGTGTGCTATGGTGACTGGGTCACTCAAGTAGTGCTACTTCAGTGAATTTATTTCAAAACTGATAGCCTAGAAACTCCTATAATGCCATTAATTTCTGTAAGATTGAGAGCAGTGCTGCATTTTTTTCTGACCTACATTTCTGCAGTATTCTGAAAGGCATTAGTGCAATTGGTATAAATACAGATGTAGGATTTAGAATCAAGGTGTAATAGATCTGATTATTATTAAAAAAATTAAAATAAAACTTGATATCTAATACTTTATATTATTTTAATGAAATCACTGCAATTTTTGTTTAAGTGTCAAATAGAATTAATTATCCTCTATCTCAGTAGTGAAGCCTTTGGGAAAAAAAAGTTAAATACTGCAGGAATTTTTGCAACACTCCAAATTATCAATTTAATTGCCACTAACAATACACTTTCTTCATGTAGCTGTAATTATTACATTTATTCTGATCAGCAAAAATTTCTAGCACAATTCATAGAAAACATCAGTCTATTAAAAGAATGAACAGTAGGTTTGCCCACCAAGAATCATCAGCTCTGATAGGTCAGGATCACTGATGAAGCCCACAAAAACAGGTATGTTGGGCATCTCTGGTCAGAGCAAAGTTCCTCCTGTTCTCCAAGCTATCCAGTTTACAAGAGTCTGTCATGCTTTTTACAAAGCAGTTGCTGGTCCCTTAAGACTGTTCTATAATCAAAGCATTAGACAGTTGCATTTACTCCCTAACATATGAGTAAGTGAATCTTTAAGGGACTTTCTTTTCCCCAGCATGATTACACAAAATGTAATTTTTCTAAGACCCTAAAAATACCTGACAAACTGAAAGACAGTTGATAAGTGAGTTGCAAGGAATTTTTAGTCCTATTCACATACTAACAGCTTCTTTAACTGTTGAAATAGATGTGCATTAGGAAAAACCTCTTATTTCCCATTGTTCATAGAGCACAAGGGGTGTGATTTTGTGTCAAGTTAATGTGTATGGGAACATTACTCTGAGTTGAGGACTGATTTAATGATTCTGAAAAAAAGTTCATTTTCTTACACCAGCTTGAATTATCTTTGTATTTGATATTAATATAGAGAGATTTACCCATAGGCATGAGTAAGAATATATGTGCTTACAGGACTTATTGATATTAAGATCTGACAAGTTATGCGGACCACTTCAGTTTCAACATTTCATGTTCAGTAGTTGCAACCAAAGCTACCACATCTGTTTCAAGACAAAATGACTGCAATATTGCCAAATAAAATGATAAAACTGCAATTACAGTTTACACACTCCTCATTAAAAAAAAGAAAAAAAACAAACCTGTTTCTCAGAAACATAGGCCATCTGCTTTGCCCCTCTTCTCCCGTAGCATCTAACGTACAAAGTAAAATCTATGTATCAGGAGCCATGTAAAGAACTGAGTTATATTTGCAAAAGTCAACTAAATTAATTTTCGATGTTGGTAGCTAGGAGCCAGGAGAAGCTGGAGGAGAAGCTATACATACAACCACAGCAGCCCCTCACCCGCTGTGATGATCACTGAGGGGCCTCTCCACAGAGATGATGACATGAAGCCCATTACCCTTGTTACTATTATTCTTCCTGAAGCTGTGCAGAGCTAAATTGACACCAGGCATTTTCCTTTTCCAAGCATCAATGGTACTTCCCTGGAAATACCTCCCTGGCATTGAAGTGTGATTCTTCCTGGTGCAGCCATTCCTGTGCCTGTAGCCCAGCTGGAGTCAGCAGGCTGTGGAACAAATATCATCATATGGAGTCAGCTGGGAAAGGTGTGACCTGCAATATCTGGCTGAAATTACCAGGTGTCATTTCAGTAACCAGAATGGTTGAATCTTTATGTGTTATTATTCAGACCAATTCTAATAATGTTCAATACTCTCTGATCAAAGGCAGCAAATCTCTTATAAACTAACACCTTACGTTTTGCTTACTCTTGCTTTTATGAGAAAATGGCTGTAAAAAGCCTTGAAAATCTCACTTCTCCATATGCATTTAATCCTTTCATCTCTTTTACATGCAATCCTTTATATATGTATTTAATTACATATTTAATATATATAAGATTAATTTAATCTTATGCATTATATACATTTTTAAGTATAAACATGCTTACAAAATACCTTTAAGGCATTAAAAACTTTTAACTTTCATTTCTCTGATACATTTTTACAATATAGGATTTGTCAACATTTTCTTAGACCAGCCTTATTTTAAGAGCTTTGCCTTTTATTTCATGACAACTTAGCATTCATAGGCACCAAATGAAATGGAAGACTAATACAATTACTGCACTTTTGGAGTATACGTGCAACTGAAGTAAGTAGTTACCTGTATAGAAAGTGTTCTTTCTCTCTCTGATGTGCATACTTCAGCATCAGTAGATGTAGAAATTATTCATGTAAGGCCAGAAACCACCTTTTGGCAGTACATGGGCTCTGTTTACTGTTCCCTTCCTTCCACAATTACAGCTAAAAGTCCTGTTCTGTGTCCCATGGGAAACAACACGATTAGTGACTGGAAGCTAAGGCACAGGGAAGTGGACTCGTTTGCATGCTCTGGATTGATTTTCTTTTGCAGCACCAGCACTGAGGCTTCACAGTATACTGCAGGTGGCTATTCTGGGCCTGCTTCTGAGCACATGATAATGCAATTTTATGATTTTATTTTCTGCATGACCTTATCAACTGGCCATGAATAATAATTTATTACAATTTTAGCCCCTATTGAATCCTGTAGGTGGGCTTAGGGTTTCTGGGAAAGAGGAAAATAACTTTGTTTCTCTCATCCATTTCATTCCTACTTTGCTTTTCCATTAAAAATGTAGTTGTAGTCTATCACCTTCACCTTCCCCAAATGGGGACACTTTTCAAGGCTGTGATGCCACTCTTGAGCCAGCCAGAAGAGGGTGCTGGAGAATAGCTGCCAGACAGCTCCTTGGGTACTTTTGTGTTACTCAAAATGCAAACCAAAGTCCATTAAAGTTATTCTGCTTTTCTGCTATGACATCTCTTTACTTCATTCCCTTCCTAATTCAGACTTCTTGCTGCCCATTGTATCCCTTTAAAAAGGTGTATTATAAGTAAATAATATACCCAGGTAGATCTCTTCAGAGCTGGAATTTTGTTGAGGTGGATTCATCTGTTACTTGGAAAAGATTTCACATGTTCTCATCTTAAGCATGAATTTCTGTATCTACCTCACCCATGTACCTGTTTAAAGGTTCTGTAAAAAAATCACAGAACCATAGAATGATTTGGACTGGAAGGGTCCTTAAAGCTCATTCAGTTCCAGACCCCTAACACAGGCAGGGACACCTTCCAGTAGACCAGGTTGGTCCAAGCCCCATTCAGCCTGGCCTTGAATGCTGCCACAGATAGGGCATCAACAACCTCTCAGGGCAACCTGGTCAAGTGTGTCACCACCCTCATCATAAAAAGTTCCCTTCTTATGTCCAACTTCAACCTCCCCTCTTTCAGTTCAAAACTGTTGCCCCTTGTCCTGTAATTATAGGTCTTAGCGAAAGTCTCTCTCCATCTGTCTTGTAAGCCCTCTTTACTGAAGTGCCACAGTAAAGTTTCCCCAGAGCTTTCTCTTCTCCAGGCTTTATAGGAGAGGTGCTCCAGCCACCTGAGCATCTCTGTGGCCCTCCTCTGGGCCCATTCCAACACATCCACCCCTTTCTTGTGCTGAATGCAGTACTGTGGTGGGATCCCAAAGGAGCAGAGTACAGAGGGACAATTACCTCCTTCAACCTGCTGTTCATGTTTCTTGTGATGTAGACCAGGATACAGCTGGCTTTCTGAGCTGCAAGCACACATTGCCAGCTCATGTCCAATTTTACATCCACCAGCACCCTCAAGTCCTTCTCCACAGGGCTGATTTCCATCACAAGTCTATATTGATACTGGGGATTGGCACAACAAAAGTGAAGGATCTTGCACTTCTCCTTGAACTTCACAGGGCCTCTACTCAAGTCTGCCAGAGTCCCTTTGTATGGCATCCCTTCCCTCCAGCATATCAGCTGCACCACTCAGTTTTGTGTCACCCATAAACTTGCTGAGGGTGCACTCAATCCCAAATATATATATATCATTAATATACTGAAGAGTACCAGTCTCAGTGTGGACCCTTAAGAGACAGCACTTATCACTGATCTCCATTTAGACATTGAGCCATTGACCACAACTCTTTAGATGTGACCATCCAGCCAATTCCTTTTCCATCAAATAATCAATCCATCCAAGTTCCAAACAACAAATTTACTGTTTTTCTTAGCCTGCAGCCTGGAATTTGGAAACAGAAGTTTTCTGAAATAGGACATAGCTCAATAAAGTAGTGAATCATCTCACCTTTTAAATTAGAATGTTTGTATTTTTAGATGCATGAAAAGAAAAATGCTAGTACATTAGTATGTTGTCGGTACTTTTATAAATGCTGCTATGATCCTCTGACCTCTGAAAGTGAAAACCAGCAGTAATAATTAAATATAAAACCAGGAAAGATGGCATTTGCATTCAGGCATATAAAATATCCAGGCTAATAAGTATTTATGAAAACATACAGCACATAACTCAGTGTTTATGAGCTCCCTTCTCCCATGCTTTTATTATTGCCAGGAGCTTCCACATGTACATTCATCTGTATTCTCCAGCCTTAACAGGGCAAATGCATGAATCAAACCTTCACCTCTGCTATGGAAAGCCCTTGATCTACAAATTGCCACAGGCTGAGAAAATATTTGTAAACATATCACTGCATGCATAACCCTGCCCTTGTGTTCTTTCTCATGCATGCAGTGCTGGCAGGTGGGACACTGTCACACAGCCACCCAGCCTGAGCTCCAGTGGCCTTCCTGAGGTTGTCATTAGCTTAAGTGTTTGCCTTATAACAAACATGCATTTGAAAAAGGAAAAAAAAATGATTTACCCCCAAAATTTCCAAGTAAACGTTGACAGTACAGCACTACTTTTATACCTGTTTAATCTTGAAAGCCTTCTTTCAGTATGATATTTTAGCTTATATCTATTTCCCTTAAATTAAATCATTCAACTTTAGCATTATTTACTGCATTTCTCATATAGGATGAGGATCTGCCAGAGACATTCCTTCTAAAGACAGTATATTTCCTGGTTTTGATACAGAGAAAGGATTCCTATTTAGTTCCATAGAAAAATCTGTTTATCTGGAGTAATATTAGTGGACATAATTAATATTACTATGCAGGAGACCATAGTTACAAATTATTTTGTCTTTTCAAATATTGCTATATATTTACCACCTAACACCACAACCATTTTTCTTTCTTTAAAGTGGTAAAATCAATTCTATAATTAGGTAGTTTAATGAAATCAATTTTGATGAATTTATTATTTAAAAAGAACATGTGCACACTTTGTTGATAGATAAATACATTTATTATATAGAATTATACAGATAATATATATAGGTTTATGGTATTTGTTCTCATCTTCAAGATGCCCACTTTCTGAAAAAAATAATAGTCAGGCATCATGTTTTAATATGTAGTGACATGAATATACATATTAAGCTGTCACAAGTTTTAGTGAATATAAACACTTCAGTCAACACTTCAGTGGAAATTTGCTCTAAAAGGGCTACCAGAAGACAGGCTTTAATTGCAAACTTATTACTGTAATACAAGTGATAGCAAAAAAAAGTGATGCAACTAGCAAGGGACATTTGGAGTACTTCAATAATAAGAGAAAAACCAACTGTTACTCTGCCATTCAGTAGCATGAACAAATGATGATGCTAAGTTTCACTTCGCTAAAAAGTTCACTTGCCAATCAAGTGGTTAGCACTGGTGATAACTGTGAAAGATCTCAGCCCTGAAAAGGGATGCAAGAGGTTAAGAAGACTGAAGCTGTAAACCAAAGAGTTGATGAAACATGCCAAGAATCTGTCCCCGGCACAAGGGCTGACTGGCACAGATACAGCCTTGTTACTAACCTCTTAGGCAGCAATGGCCTCTGAGGTAGTCTGAAGGGCAACTGGGATGTAGAGCCTACAGAGGTAGATTTTATTCTGATAATATCCACCAACATTCATCTGGGAGCCAGCCACAGTGCTGGTCTCACCTCTATTTCCTCACAGTCCTAATCAAAATGGTCATTTTTGTACATACTGTCTGTAAGTATCTCGAGCAACAGGAGATGATTAAAAGCCAATATGGATTACTTAAGAATAAATTATGCCAAGACAATATAAATTCCTTTGTGATGGGATGACAGGCCTGTGGGTAAGACAGAAACAGCTGGAGTCATATATTTTGATTTTAGTACTCCTTTGGACACTGCACTGACACTGCATTCTCAAAGCAAGCTAAAACACATAATAGAGGTGAAAATATCACTGACTGGGTGCAAAAACAGTTACGAAATCCCATTAGGAGGACATTTATCAATGGTTCACTGGGAAAACTGCAGCATGTATTTCAATAGGGCCCTCAGGGATTGGCCCTGGGTCTGGTAAGCAGTTCCGTTAATAGCCTGCATGATGAAATAAGCAATATATTATTAATGTGCAGACAACTCCAAGCTGAATGGAACTGCCAGTGCTTTGAACAAGTTGTATCATCTCAGTATAATAGGTTGATTTTCTAAGAAGGATAAATGAAAATTAATGGAGAAATAATGAGATACACAGAATGAGGAAGAAGTCGATAGGCAGCAGTTGTACAGTAAAGGAGCAGGACTGCTCTGAAACACAAGCTAACTCCACTGTCATATGACCATTAAAAAACACAGAGCTGTTTATAGGTGTGATGGGACTGTAAGTCAAGACCTTCAAACAAAAGCTTGCATAAAATATAAGTAGAGGGCACTATTCAAGTGCATAAAAAATTGACATAAAGACAGAAAGGGCCCTTTGTCCTTCATGGCTACGGTGGACAGGACAAGAAACAATGAGTTCAACACTTTTAGCACAGAAAGTTCACACCAAACACCTAGTAAAAATAATTAAGAGTGGAAGAATAATTTAGTTGGGGAGATTATGGAAACCATTGCTGGAGACTTCTAAGAGCAAGTTAGACATGTATCCTATGACAGAAACAACATAGGTGTAGTTGAAGCACTCAGTACTAGAAAAAAAATTTATTACCACTTACAGAGAATATTATTTGATATATTGACAAAGGAGAAAACCAACACAGATGCATTGACTTTAGGAAAGAAGCTGGTTTATTGTGTGCAGGGACAGAAAGTCTGAGCATCTCCAGATAGGCACATGCATTTACATAGCTCCAGGTTATGCACATGGCACATCACTGCCTCCAGAACCAAGGCTTCTGTCACACTGATCCAACATTCCTATTAGAAGCAAAAGAATCTGTGCCACTTAGAACATTTCAAATGCATTTATGATTATTACAACTAAATTTGCCAAGATCCAGAACCTGCAGGAAGATGATAAAAAGTCCTATTATTAGAAACATTACATCACCTCCTATGAAATCTTCCTGACTGCTCGACAGAAAAAGCTACCACTTCATTTCTTCATTCCCTAGAACAAAGTGAGTTCAGGTTTAGCTAATATTACCACTATTTTAAATATTAAATGAGGTCAGACTCTTTAACCTAAAAGCATTTTTTGAATGGGAAAATTTCATATTGTTCATATATTCTTTGTAGTCTTATCAGGAAGTGAATAGTGATTTCTAACAAGGAGCTGGAGAATGCTCACAAGGGCTTCAATAAGAGCTTAAATAAATGATCATTTAGAAAAGCTAGAAGTGGCATCTCTAAGAACTGGGAAAAAGACAGGGAGCATGAACAGCATTTGTGACACATTGCAATATGAATCCAGGAAGAGATGTAATTACTTTTGCTATGTCTACACCATGTGAGAGATTCTAACTGGAGAAGTAAGAAATAACACCTCTGCTGATGCTATTAGTTGCCTATCATTGAAAGTGGACCCTTGTCAGTGTTCTACCCTATGAAGCACAAAAATCCTACAAAAAACTAAAATCCATATATGTTCTTACCTTAGATTAAAACAGACTTCAGATTTCTGAACTAATATTTCTTGCACACTGAAGTAGACAAGAGATGAGAAATTATACAGTACCTGGGAGAAGATAAATAAGTGAATCCTGAAATGTAATGAATGATTTGCTGTGTAAAGCAAAACAAAAGGCACATTCAGTAACTTTTGGTGGGATTAGACTCTGGGATTAGTGACATATGGATATTTCTGGCTCATCATAGACTAAAAAAAAGTTTTTTAAGGTACAATGGAAAGATGCATTCCAATACATGATATTTGAGGCAACATATAAACCAATTTGCAAACTTTTGAAATACATATCTATATAAAACCCTAGGGATATTTGTGCTCCTGATGAAGTACTGCTCAAACTGAGTATTTGTGAAGATTCCCAGCTGGCAAAAACAAATGGTTCCTTAAAGAAAAAGTTGAACTCAGCTCTGAAATCAAAACTCTTGGCAGTGTGTTCTGACAAACTCTAAAGATAAATCCCCCTTGCGCTCAAGCTCTGTATTCTTCACTCAAGCCCAATTTCATCTGCTGTGGTGGAAAAGGGAGTTTCTCTGGAGGTTGAGGTCAGGTTAGGGACACAGAGTGTTTGAAAAAGCACTGGATCTGATAAGAAATTGCATCCAGGGCCCTGAGCCAGGAGAATGTCATCTCAGACCAGCTGACAGCCTATTTTTTCTTAGACAAGCATACAAAACTTAGTATCTTTTGGCAAGACCACCTCAGAAATAGTAGGTTTTGACACATGTATCCCTCACCTGATGTTTTAAGTGTGTATAACCTCACCACTTCAGCAGTGTTCACAGAAATCCATTTATAGAGTTACAAATATTATGATGTACTAGGCATAAACGAAACACTAATCCTTTTTTTTCTGCTTTGTTGCAAATAGCAGATGCATTACACCATAGCATTTCTAAATCAAAAGTAGAAAAAGATTCTGTATGCATACAGGATCAGAGCAACCAACCAGTGTTTAAAACATCATGAAAATTAAATTCTGAAATAACAACAGGGTTTATAAACATTCCTAAACAATATTAGGAAGCAAATGTGATATTCAGATCCATTTTTCCTTATAAGATAAGCCAAGCCCCTAAAACTTCTGTCTGCATTGGATACTTGTACAGATTATGATTTAATGACTTTTTAGCCAAATGATTGCCTGCCTTCTTCATGGAGGTACCATTTAAAAACAATGGTGACAGAATATGCAAGTCCTTTCTTTCTATTCAGTATTATGTTTACAGTGAAACTAATATAATTGTTTGGCACAGCTTGTGGTATTTGCTTACAGTAGGTTTCAGCAAGCTATCTTTCATTCTGTCACAAGCTCTCTCTGGAGCCCAGGCTACAAGTAGGTTTCTTTTAACTCTGCTGATGCCATTAAAAAGAACACTGGATATTACCTGAGTATTGTTTATGCAGACTTTATTTTTCAGTTATCTTCCAGCAGTGATATAATTTTAATGCTGGACTGAGTCCAGAGCCTGCAGACTTGTCAGTGCAGAGCTGCTGACAAACTGAATGGAAATCCTTGCATCAGGCTCGTGCATTTCTGGGATCACATGTTCATGTGGGTTAAACCTGCATTCCACGAAGATTTAATACCAGTGCTTCAGATGGGTTGAGTGGGTGCTCTTGACTACTATAAACTCAGTTCAAGCCCACAGTAAACAGTAATGGTAGTCTCTAATACTTACAATATATATATATCCAACAAAATACCAAAAAAAGAGGTATATGGAATAAGAAAGGGACTCTACCACTTATACTTAAATGTACTTTTACAAAGGAAATAAACAATTTTCAACCTAAGAGGTTGACTCTGTGTTGGTTACCTCCCACATCAGTTAAAAGGCCCACTGATCTTCCGACATCCCAATTAATAAGCAACATATAAAGAAAATCAGGAGAGCAAATGTGTAAAAAGCTATTTTTAATAACAGATGCTTTTACTGATCAGGGTTTTGAATCTTCTGAAATTCCTATCAGCAGTGGTTGCACAACGCTTGTATTCATTTAAGTTACTCTTAGTATCTAGAAGAATTCCTCAGTAAATGATTTTCAAAGCTTAGCATTTACTTCAGGTAGGAACAGCAGGGCAGGATGCAACCTTTCAGCTATGCTGTTAGTTATGGATATAGAAGGACTATGGGATTAAATAATATTTCAGAAATATTTGATCAAGTCCTATAGTCTTTCCTCAGCTGAATCTTGGCCAGTACCTGCTCTGTGCTGCATCAGGGGATGCTGACATCCAGCTGTGCCAGCTGGCACTGGACCCAGGGCACCTCCTGCAGGGAGTAGGACATGGAATCAGTTCTGACAGGTTTCCTCTCCATCCCCTGACTTACACTGATCCCTGCCTTGCCTGTGGGTTACAGTCTTACAATGCAGCTTTCTTTTTTGCAGTTCCCACTGCTAGTTTATTATGGGGTGGCTGGGGGGAAATGCCAGGGGAATCTGCCCTGCTGCGCCCCTGCTCCCCCTGCATTTCAAGAGGCACTTGGTGCAATTAGTGGTTAAATTGAGCCAGGGGACTGGGTGTCAGACATGTGCAGCTGTGGACTGCTGGCTGAGAGCCTCCATCAAGCTTGGAACAAAACAGCATGAGCCAGCACATATCTCACCAGGAGCTGTGCATCATGCCAGGCTACAGCCAAAGGGCCTTGTCTAGAGAGCAAGCAATGTCTGTGAAACACAGCTGAGTCTGGGCAAAAAGGTAAGGTGAGGCACTGGAATAGGCTATCCAAGGAAGTTGTGAATATTCATTCCTGGCAGTGCTCAAGGCCAGGCTGGACAGAGCCTTGGGTAACATGGTTTAGTGTGAGGTGTCCCTGCCCATGGCGGGGGGGTTGGTACTGGATGATCTTAAGGTCCTTTCCAACCCTAACTATTCTATGATTCTATGTAGTCTTTAACTGTTACCCATAATGTAAATCCACGGCTCAAACTGGACCCACTTCTTTCAGCTAAATAACCAGACTATAAATCAACAGCATATTTGACGTGGTTGGCAATTCAGTATCAGTAGAAAATATTTTCTTGTTTATCTTGTCTGCCTTTAGAGAAAAATTATATAAATTACAAACTTATGATATAAATAAAATTTTATGTAAGTAAACTGTAAGTAATTTTATTTACATTCAAATGTAAAATTAAGATTAAAAATCTCATTTTCTCTTAACATTTCTAAGCAAGTTTATCCAGCAGCCCTAAAAACACACATCTTCTGTGGAAGTGGAGCACTTCTGCCCTTTGCATATTCAGTGTTCTCAGCTTCACAAGCCTTTATATCAAACCAGTATCACTGTTATTTACTGACAGTTGTGGAAAACATGACCCTACCATTGTCTGAAAGTAGATGCCTAGATAAAAAAGTGTCTTTTGCCTTTTAATTGACCCCATTTAGCTCAATTATCTTATTGAGAGGGATTAAGAGGATGGTAACAACATAAAAAATTCATATGGGGGATGTTATCAAGCAGAAATGTACCTGTCAGGAACCATACATGTAAGCCAAGTACACACTTCTCCAAAATCCTTATACCAGTGATTTGAAAGTCATGAAGGACTACACAAACTGTTGATTACTTGAAGATTTTATAGCTCAGCTGGCACCCTGACAATCTTTCTGATGCTGAAGGCATTAAGCTTTATAATTTACTCCTATTACCATCTATTGTTTACATGGAGCAGCACTTCAAGGCCCTGTTCAAGACCACATCACAATAGATACTGAAACAAAAACATATCAAAAGGTCTTGTCCCTGCTTATAGGTCAGGCTCTGAATGTTCCCAGAGAAAGCCTATGTGAAGGGTACTGCTGCGTACGTGTCTAGCCAAGAACATCAATAAAGCAGAAAGGAGAAAGGATGGGAGAATGAGTGTAACTATGATGTGATCCTTGGTGCATATATATTAATACTGTGAAGCTGACAGAAGAAAGACCAGTCTTGGAAGGACAAGACCAAAATATAAACGCTGTATCATCTCCTGAATAAATAAAAACCATGTTTTTGTTCCTCTTTGGTGCTATTCATGTTTTTATGAACTGATTTATACATGAATATCCATATACAAATTTCTACTTACTCAACACAGAACCACAGTACTGAATAAATCTATGCATATCCCAAATTTTTTATTAAAGCAAGCCCCTAAGAACTGATACAGTACTTAATAAGTTGATTAAGATAAAAGACTTTTTAAGATTCTTTTGAAGTCTAATTTTGGGAGGGAAGTATTTTTCATATTTTTGTCCTGTAAAAGGACACGAGGTGAAAACGCTCTGTGTTGACCATTCTTCATTGCTGTTACTTGTGAAATGCGGTTAAAATTGAATTCAATTATCCTGAATTCCAATTATAGTGCTCTGCTAACACAGTTTCTGCTCTCCCCTTGAGTTGAATAGCTACTGACATTGGCAATTGTATATAATTTATGCTGGTTTTCTTACTTCAGTGACAGTTTGGGTAGATTCATGCTTCTTATACTGAGCATGCGAAATCATATCATTTTGGCTAGCAGTGCCTTGGATCACATCTGCACCCTAGATAACCTTTCCCCATTACCTTGTGTCTGCCTCCAGGGATCATCACCTCCTATATCAAATCTCACTTGGCTACATCACACGCTGTGCTCTCAGGCTCATACAACAGAGCCTGTACAGACATTCTAGACATCAACTCCTTCTGCACCATGACAGTCTCTTATTCTGCCTTTTGCTCCTGTGCAAGTGTTCCCATAAATTGGTTAAATTTGTCCTCATTCCAATCATTACATTTTGCCAGAAGCATGTGTGAATTGGCAAGACATTACTTTGATTCAAAGGGGAATGCTCATAAGAACCGTGTTAGATTCAAGGTCAGTGAGGGCTTATCCTCTTAACCGTATTAAATGACATCAACCAATTTGAAGCTCACCTAAAGGCCTCTGCAAGAGTGTGCTCCAGTTCCTGGGGAACTTTCAGATATACAGGTGTCACTGCATCCTTTTTCTTTCCCACACCAAAGAGCTTTTGAAATCATAGAATCAGAAACATAGAATCATAGAATAGTTAGGTTTGGAAAGGACCTTAAGATCATCTAGTTCCAGCACCCCTGCCATGGGCAGGGACACCTCACACTAAACCATATCACCCAAGGCTTCATCCAACCTGGCCTTGAGCACCAGCAGGGATGGAGCATTCACAACCTCCCTGGGCAACCCATTCCAGTACCTCACCACCCTCACAGGAAAGAATTTCTTCCTTATATCCAGTCTAAACCTCTGCTGTTTAAGTTTCAACCTGTTACCCCTTGTCCTATCACTACAGTCCCTTATGAAGAGTCCCTCTCCAGCATCCCTGTAGGCCCCCTTCAGATACTGGAAGGCTGCTATGGGGTCTCCACGCAGCCTTCTCCAGGCTGAACAGCCCCAACTTTCTCAACCTGTCTTCATATGGGAAGTGCTCCAGTCCCCTGATCATCCTCATGGCCCTCCTCTGGACTTGTTCCAACAGTTCCATGTCCTTTTTATGTTGAGGACACCAGAACTGCACACAATACTCCAAGTGAGGTCTCACAAGAGCAGAGTAGAGGGGCAGGATCACCACCTTTGACCTGCTGGTCGCGTTCCTTTTGATGCAGCCCAGGATACGGCTGGCTTTCTGGGTTGCAAGCGCACACTGAAGCCGGTTCATGTTCATTTTCTCATCAACCAACACCCCCAAGTCCTTCTCCACAGGGCTGCTCTGAATCCCTTCTCTGCCCAACCTGTAGCTGTGCCTGGGATTGCTCCGACCCAGGTGTAGGACCTTGCACTTGTCATGGTTAAATTTCATGAGGTTGGCATCTTCCCACCTCACAAGCATGTCAAGGTCCCTCTGGATGGCATTCCTTCCCTCTAGTGTATAAACAGAACCACACAGCTTGGTGTCATCGGCAAATTTGCTGAGGGTGCACTCAATCCCACTGTCCATGTCAGTGACAAAGATGTTGAGCAAGACCAGTCCCAACACCGATCCCTGAGGGACACCACTCGTTACTGGTCTCCAGCTGGACATTGAGCCGTTGACCACAACTCTTTGCATGTGGCCATCCAGCCGCATCAGACTCCTCTGTACCTGCAGGGTAAGAACAGAATAAAACTACCTCAGAAATAAATCTTCCACTCCTCAGAAAGGAGGGACCCAAGTAGGTGTGCAAGATAAATGGGAAGACACTTCTCAGACACTCATTCTGGGGTCATAAAACTCCCTTCACAAGTGCTGTATTCATCAACAGACACTTGTCTCCAGAAAAAGCTAAAAATGTCAGCTATCCCTCTCCAAGTGGCAGTTCAGTCCAGATTCCCAATAAAATGCTTTTTCTCCCTGTTCTGTGCTGCAAGCGCTATACACCATGAAAACATGCATAAGGTACTGAGGAAAATAAGGCGGAAAAAAGATTGAAAACCCAGGAGATGCAGCATTCAGAAATAATTAACCACTGAATGCCTCTGCTACTTGCTCACTCATTCACATTTAATATGAAAAATCAAGTCTCTGTCAAATCTGTATCTTCCAGTTTAAATGGTGGTTGGCTGATGGCCACTGAGCCAAGATAAAAGTGGAGAACACTTGCTCCAAAGGAAAGAATCTTTCAAAACTAGGTAGGAGTCATTAGGTATGAGCCCATCTCTGAATAATCTGTCTTCCTTGAGTATTCATGCTTTGGCAATGCCACACTAAACCCTAAAGCAACCAGAGTTACAAACTATACCAGGGCTCAGCTAGGAGAAATAGCTGCATGCCATCAACTTTTTCAGGACCTCACCACAGCCACTCCCCAAGCCCTACTGCACACAGAGTTTACATTACGTAAAAAAAGCCACATGGTACAGTAAGCTACAGTTACTCAACTCAGATGGTTGAATTCCAGGACTCATAACAAGGCTGTTCCTAAACTCTTCCACTGGATCAAGTTAGAATCATAGAATCATAGAAAAGTTAGGGTTGAAAAGGACCTTAAGATAATCAAGTTCCAACTCCCCTGCCATAGGCAGGGACACCTTCCACTAGACCATGTCCCCTAAGGCTCTGTCCAGCCTGGCCTTGAACACTGCCAGGGATGGAGCATTTACCACCTCTTTGGGCAACCTTCTCAGAGATTACCAAAATATGTGTCCTGTTATATACAACCATTTTATGAATTTGATAAATCCGATCTGTATAGGAATACCAGGTTTGTTCTAGTGGAGCTCAGGCACAGCTATAGTCTAAAACTCACAGGGTATGTCTGTGCCACTCAGACTAGCCTTTGATGGGAGTGCCTGTGGTGGTCAGGCAGTTGAGTAATTGTTTATGTAGATTTTTTTAATGTGTTTACACTGTGTTTTAAAAGCAGATCCAAACTGCACTTAAACCCACATTTCCTATATTTTGCAAATTGTTTGGATGCAGAGCTGTGTCATGGGTTTTGGCAGAGCTCTGGGACTCCTAGATGAGGAAATCATAAATCCAGGCACAGGTTCTTCCTCACATCTCCATCTCCAGCAGAGGCACAGGCATGGGTGTGCCTGCTTGCCATTGCTCTGCCTCTATATATCTCATGATTCCATGCAGTAACTTCAGATGCCTGAAGCCAGGCAAGTTCTTTCTAAGTACATAGGCTGCTACACAAACATCTGAGGGTGTGCAGTGCTTCAGGTTGCCTTCTGGCTTGCATTTCACTGAGTAGTACTGACAGGGATCTGTCCAGTACAAACAGATCACACAATTCTTATCAGAAGTCAGATTAAATAAATGCTTTGATGAAAATAACATCTCCCTTGAACTCTCCCCCGGTAGAACTGAACACACTGTTCCAGCAGAAATCTTACACTGTGTATACAGGCAAGATCACTCCACTATTTCAGCTAAACTTTCCACTTCAGCATTAGTTCTCTTAACCACAGTCGTGGTCTAAGAACTCACATTGAGACATTCACTACCATGGGTCCAAGGTATTTTTTCTCTTAACTGATTTCCGAAACAGTTTCCCATCCTTTTGGCAGAGCTTTATTATTTGTCCCAGATGTTCTTCTTTGAATTTGGCTGTATATTTTTGATGTTACTGTTCACTCTACCTAATGAGTCTTTCTCATAAGATATTCTTCCTATAAAGACAGCCTGATAGCTACTGGCTTTATTTTTAACCTCTGATTTGTGTTGCCAGAATCACAAATTAATTATTCTCCTTTTTTTGCCCAGGACCAACATGAAGCAATGCTTCCCTTTTGCTCTTTTTTATATGTAATAATGATATTCATAGTCTTCTCATCTTTCTCTCATTTTCCAGTATTTCATAAATATGGTAACAGAATTTTTCAGTTAATTCTCTGAGGACCTCTAATGTAAACTATTGCTATGAAAATACTAGGAAAATGCTTAGCTCCAGCTGCTGTTCTTTTTAGCATTTGTGAAATGTTTCAGTGAGATCTGTTGATATGTTATACAACCCATCTGAATAGAAAAACAGGATCAACACATTTGACAAGCAAACTAAGGGTGTTATTCTGTTTGGGGAATTAGAACTCATTTGAACTAAGGCCAGTCAGAATAATTGAATCAGAGATCATTGAATCATAGAATAGTTGGAAGGGACATTAAAGCTCATCCAGTTCCAACCCCCTGCCATGAGCAGGGACACCTTCCACTAGAGCAGGTTGCTCCAAGCCCCATCCAACCTGGCCTTGAACTCTGCCAAGGATGGGACAGCCACAGCTTCTGTGGGCAGTCCATTCAGTGCCTCACCACCCTCACAGGGGTAATGAGATCTGCATAAGATCTCATTTCAATCTCCCCTCTGTCAGTTTAAAGCCATTCCCTCTCACCCTGTCACTACCTGCCCTTGTAAAAAGCCCCTCTCCAGATTACTTGTAGCCCCCCTGAGGCATTGGAAGCTGCTCTAAGGTATCCTCAGAGACTTCTCCAGGCTGAACAGCCCCAGCTCTCTCAGCCTGCCTCCAGAGCCAAGCTGCCCTGAACTTCTTCCTGAACTCCTCTGGACTCGTCCCAACAGCTCCACATTCCTCTTGTATTGAGGGCATCAGAGCTGAACACAGTACTGCAGGTGGGATCTCACAAGAGCAGAGGAGAGGGGCAGATGTACCTCCCGTGACCTGCTGGCCAAATTCCTTTTGATGCAGCCCAGCTTACGGTTGGCTTTCTGGGCCACAAGTGCACAATGCTGGCTCTGGTCCAGTTTTTAATCCACCAATATTCTCAAGCCCTTTGCAGGGCTTCTCTCAATCCATTCATCCCCCAGCCTGTATTGATATTGGGGACTGACCCATGTGCAGGTCTGTCTTTGCATTTGGATTTTAATTCTCCTGCCCACCTGTTTTCTAAAGCAGAAAAATATTAATTTTTTCACTGCCAATGAAAAATAAGAAATATACAAGTAGCATTCTTAAGTATAAAATCATAAGCATATGATATTCAATGAATATCTGCTTCATCTTTTTATTTTCTCTTATTTATGCTGATTTTTCATCTATAATCTTTATGCAAAAGCCTTTTGAGTCTGACATTTTAAATGTAGAATTGTAATCTTCTAATTCTCCATGTTCTACTTTTTTCCACCATTTCTATCTGTCCTATCCGTACTAATATACTGATACACACACTTGCAAATGAATGTATACTTGGCAACACTTTTCATTGTGCTTGCTCACCTACATATTAATCACTTGTTTACAAAGCAGATGTTTAAAGAAGATCTACAAGTCAATTTTTGTTAATATTGACAATTTGCAGTGTTTTCCTTCATTTTCCCCAGCTTCATGTGCTTTCATAATCTTCACAACATTTCCTCATCTCCAAACTCTGAAAACCTGATTTCAACATCATTCTCATGTTTTGGGGCGGAAAGAAAGGTCAAGGTATCATAGGCCTCAGCTGGCAAAGTACAGATGCTCTCTAGGTCACAGGCAGAAACATTATCAGCTATGTGCCTGCATTAATGAGATCACACAGCATCAGGATTACAGGGCCCAGCTCTGCACTCTGCCACTTTCAGCATTCCTGTGACATCAAAGGGGGACACAATTCAAAACCCAAACCTGGCCTACGGTCCTGAAACAGTATAAGGCATTGTCTGCAGTTTGTTAACCGGTGAAATCCCAGTGCCAAACCTAAAAGGAAAAATTCAGCCACCTGAAATTGAACTTATATAGACATAGGCACCAAAACTCTCCAAACCAAAATAACTTTGAAAGAAATCTATCCAACCCTACTGAACACAAGGTCACAAAACGCCTCTTGGGTTTTCATCCCAAATGTCCACAAGTGCTTTCAGTGTTATAAAAACATGAAAGTGTCCTGGTCTGTGCAACGAGCTAACCTGGTTTTGGACCAGGTGATAAAACTGAGAAGCACCCCACTGCCCCATAAAGCCAAGTTTTGCAAGTATACACAACACTACCAGATGATCACAGCATAAAGACAGGCAAAGTGCACAAGGTGGCTGTTTAGTAGGAATTCACATCAGGCAGGACTCATTGTTCAGCCTTTTAGTTATTACACCAAGGAAAAAAGAAAAAAGAAGTACAGGTTGCACTGCTTTTGCCACCTGGGGAGACTGCAGCCTCTGACTTCCTAGAAGTTGTGTTCATCCACTGTCAGGGACTGGTCTAAAGTAAAGTGAGTAAGGAGAGGAAGCCTTTCTGCTGAAGTGGACCTACTGCACAGAAAAGATGGAATTCATGGAATCAGAAAGGTCTTATACAAGGCTGTACCACGGAGAAGGTCTCAACTGAAACTTGGTCTCTCCAGGCAGCATGAATAAACCTCTTGTGCTGAAGGGTGCAAAGGTACCCTAGTATGTACTACTGAGCTCTAAGCCATTCTCCTGGGTACAGTATTGGTTTTGTTTGTTCTTCTGAAGTGTAAATTCTGACCAGAGGTATTTGGGAACTTAACTGCAGTGCTGAGACCTTTACTGGACTGTTCCACTCTTGTTATTCTGACAGCTCATGAGCAAAAATACTGGACTGCAAGAAAGCAAACTGGAAAACAGCATTAGCAGGTGTCTAGAAACAACGTACCATCAGATGGAGCAAATCAACTTACGAAAACAAATTCCATAGAAAGCTTTGCAAAAACGTCAGGTGAAGCTTTTCCTTTGGCAGGTCAGTTGCAGTAGGAAGCAAAAATGCACCGAGTTCCCTGTGTCTCTGCTAAAGGACACCGCTAACTGCTGGCTAGCAACAACCTATGATTGAGAACCCATTCTCCCTCACACTGAGAAGGTTCAGAAGTAGCAGCAAAACAGGAGCAGAGGCAACAGCAAAATGTGCTCAATGACCAGCTGTAATTCACTCCTTCCCCTCTCCTTGCAACTGCTTTTGGAAAAGTGCTCCGAGTGAAGATCAGAGTAGCAAAGCCTAGAATAAGAACTGCTTCACGTACCTTGCTCCCTGCTCAGGAAAGCAAAAGGTCTAACCCAAGGGCCTGGCCCAGAGCCCAGCTTTCCCTGGCAGCTCCCAGAGTCCAGCGCTTGTGCTGAATCTGCATCCTGCTGTGGCTTCCTGGAGAGCTGTTATTTGAGAGGATGGAGCAGAGCAAGAAAAGCCTAGGAAGATATTGTGTTCTGTAGGTTTTCTGAGGCCCGTATCGATGTACATTTTTCCTTTCCACAGCGAACACAGGTATGGTCAGAGTTACATACTGGTTATGAAAATTAGCTTTATAGGTAATGCAGCAATAGTGATGGTTTGTAAAAGGCATTAGGAGGAGTATCAGGAGCGGTATCATGGGATCATGTCAAGTATGTGTTCCTCCTTATACTGATGATTAACCAGTGCACAGTAAAAATATTTTAGTAAGCTGAGAAGTGACTTAATTCCTCAATATTTATTTGATATACATGGATTGTAGGGGAGAAAATGTTTGCCTGAAAGTTAAGGATTGTTTCATTATTTGTGATAAGGCTATAAATCTCTATGCAAAGAGGGGATCAAAGGGAATCACATGCCATTATGAATCCTGAGGCAGTCTGAAGCCTTCACTTTTCATATCTTGTCTCTGAACAAGGCAAAAATTTGAGCTTGAAATGGAAAAAAGATAAAGCAGGCTCCAGCAACTGAATCATCACCATCCGCTCCGGAGCGGAGTTACTATGGCAATGGCAGTGCTGCTGCACAGCTTCTCCTTACTCATTCTACAGGTATGACAGCAAACATATGTGGGAAATATCCACCTCACACGTGTGGCTCGCAGGAGAGACCCATGGGCTCCAGTGCCCAGTTCCTGCAGAGAGGAAGAGCAAATTCCTGTAATTAAAGTACGTGATTTGCAGTTATCCATGGAAACAGTCTTGGGGCAGGACCCAGGATTCTTCCTGCTGTTCTGTGCCTCGGGAAGGTGTATTCAGTGCTTAGAGGGTGTCTTATGAGCACAGAGAATCTTTAATGCAGGGATTCTACGCTATTTTTTTTTTCAGCTGTAACTACCTCACTTCTCTGAATTATAGATGTCTTGACACCACCAGGGAGGATGGTATCATCTTTTTGGCAGAGCATAGCTCGGAGCTCTACATAAGTAATGGACCTAGTCCTGATGCCAGCTTGATAAATTAGTAATTATATCTCTTTGTATATGCAACAATCAGTGTGTCAGTACTCACCAGTGTCCTCTTTCTTCTTCGAGGACCAGATGAATGCATCACCTTTCCTATTACTGATGGTATGTTCTCTGTACTGTACATAAAGGACACATTTGCTCTTAATTATTTGCGAGACAATACTTAATATTTACTCTCTAATAGCAGACAGAAGTTCCCCACAGGAACTGGGGCCCTTTGTAGGCAGCATACATGCAAAGGAAACCTTTGTCCAAAAATATTACTGCTGAAAGTACAGTTTCTGCAAACTCATTAAGTCCTACAAGCAGACATTTATGTGGAACCCCAAATGAGCTTCACACTGAGAATTTCTTCATCGTTTTTGTGAAAAAGAAGTCATTTCAACCCATTGTGTGAATGTGCACACAGCTCAGATTGCAGCCCTGATAATAAATGCATGCCTTTTAAGTAGAGCCACTCTGGGGAGCAGATGAAGAAGGTTAACACATGTGCATTAATCAATAGGAGGGTCAACAACAATTATCACAGTGAGAGGTAAAAGAGATGCTACAACAATAAACTACACTATGCCTTGCACAGAGAAGCAAGTACGGTTTTACATCTCTACATCTTCCATCAAAAGGTGGTGTTGAATAATAAGGAGCAGAGAACATCTGACACATTTTGCTACTTATACAGCATCCATCATATTTGTACCGGTAACATCTACCCCGTTATGTGTCTGCTTCATGCCTCACGCTGAAACCTCCATCACACCACTTCCCTATGAACATGTTCATGCCCCCCACGCCTTCCTGCACCCAGGGTAGCGTGTCCCGTCGTCCCCCCGTCCCCCGTCGTCCCCCCCCCCCCCCGGCTGTGCCCGCTCTGGGAGGCTCCGAAGCAATGCTGCTGCCCACTGGGATACCCGCGGCCCCGCTCCCGCACCTCGGGGAGGGCGGCAGTGGCGGCACCACGTGTCGGGGCGGGGAGCGGTGGGGCCGGGCTGGGCTCCACCACCCGCCAGCGACGCAGCGGCAGCGGCCCCGGCTGAGCGCATCCCTTCTCGCCCATGCCAGGTGTCCTTTCCCGGCTGCGACGTGACTGAGGAGCGATGGGGCCTCTGCGGGAGAGCAGCAAGGTGAGGAGACGGGGATGGCTGCGGGGACCGGGCGGCTGCAGGGACGGACGAGCGGCAGGGGCAGGCAAACCCCGGCCCCCCCGCTCGCCCGGAGCCTGCCTGGAAGGTGGAAGGAGGAGGGTGCATCCCAGAGTGTCCCTTCCCAAGCAGGAGCAGAAGACGCAGCTGGAGAAGGAGGTGTCCCGCAGCCGCATCCCCCGCCTGGTCCTCCGCCCGCAGCAGAAGACATCCCCCCCTTCCGAGTCGCCCTTTTCGGAAGAGGAAAGCCGGGAATTCAACCCGCCCAGTTCCTCCGCGGGTTCCCGCAGGACCGTCAGCAGCAACAGCT
Organism: Melopsittacus undulatus; assembly: GCF_012275295.1. Classification (NCBI taxonomy): domain Eukaryota; kingdom Metazoa; phylum Chordata; class Aves; order Psittaciformes; family Psittaculidae; genus Melopsittacus; species Melopsittacus undulatus. The sequence goes on from NC_047527.1 coordinate 18,178,677, forward strand.
TCTGCTCAGGTACCGCAGAGGGATCCTCCCCTATGCTCCCGGCCTCAGTGCCTACCCAGCACCCTGGCCCCTCGAGGGATGCTCTCACCACTGGATGCAGCATCTGTGTGTCAGGCTCGTCCTAAGCCCTGATGAGCATCCTGCTTTGCAGATGAAGAAGGGCAACCATTGATTTTTCCAGTATCTGTTCTTTTAATACATGCCCATAAGCAACACCAGATGTTTCCATTTCGAGTTTGCTATCCACTGCTAAAATTTGGCAGTTTTACTGCAGCAAAATAGTTGCTTTAAAGAGAAAGATTTGTCTTAAAAACTGCAGCATGGTGTTGAGGCATCTGAAAAGCCCCTGAGCCAGTGTGTAAAACAGGGGAGTTGCTACTACAGGTATCAGATACAGGTCAACTACTGCTATTCTTTTTTTTTTTTATGATAGTGATTGTGCATGAATTGGAGCTAAATATGTAGGTGAAGTTTTCACTGTTAAAGTGAATTGAGTTTTGTTTATTTGAGCATTCAGGCTTCTCCTGGCAAGCCTGTTACCAGAGCTGGACATACCTTCTCTACAGAGAGAGCAATGTCTGGGTGATACATCAGAAGTGAATTACTATTTTCCAACTGTAGACCACAAAAGTGTCATTCGCTCTGCAACATAAGTATAACTCTTTATGTCAGGGACAGCTTGAAACCAGATATTTTATGTTACATATTTGTCCTGTGTAGAGTTCAGCACAATTCAAATGCCTCGACTAGCAGTGAATGACTCAGATTCCTACTAGTGGTGAGCAATCTTTTAACTGTTCACCACATAGGACATTATGCATGTGGATAACAGCACGGAAGGTCACAGCATGAGCACCTTGGGTTCGATATGTGTGTGGTAACTTTAAACATATTTTGGAGACTAAACATTTTGTTTTAATAGTTTTTTGTTTTTTCTTTCTTTTTTTTTTTTGCAGAGCCTAATAGTCAAACTAAAAATCTGAATCAAAAATCTGAAGTTAATATCAGAGCAAGTTCCTAAACTTCCTTTTTGCTTATTCATAAGGTACCAAAGGCTTTCCTGAGAACAGCCATAAACACACATATTTATCTTTGTCTCCACTACAGTGGATCAGATTATTGGTTTCAATTCCTTTAATGAAAAGCAGTGTATTTAACACTATCTACAAGAACAGTCAGTTTTCCTAGATGAGAAACACACTATCCATGTTAGAGTCTAGCTTGGGCAGATTTTGCAATTCAGGCTCAGTGAAATGATCTATTTGGTTATTGTTTAATGAACAATGCAAAATGTTAAGCAAACAACACAGTACTGTAGGACCAGTGAAGTCTTTTTCCCATGCCTTTGGAATCCCTCCATCTTACCTTACGTGAGTTTGCTGTTACAAACAAGTAAAATCTTTTGAAGCTTTCTAGAAATGCATTATTTTTATGATCTCTTCCAAATGGCTGCTTCTTATCCTGACTTTCTTCCCCTGTGTGTTGACAGGCCTTTCATCCTGGTTACTGACATTCTTTTTCGTATCTTTTGGGTCTGTATTGTGTTCTTCAGATCTCTTCAGCACAGAGCTGCCCAGGGATACCCTTGCTGTCCCTCTGCACTATGTGTGTTGTCTGGAGGCCCAGCAGAGCTTTGTATTTGCTCTTGGTGTGGCTGATCTCAAGGCTGGACAGTTTAAAGGCACCTTTCACAGAGGTTTCAGGAGGGCAGTGCTATTGCAAATGCTCCTGTTTATATTTCCTGTATTCATCTTCTATTCTTCCATGAATACTGCATTGATACAGTTTGCTTTTCTTTCCCATGCTGAGTCCTCTGCTTCCTGCGCACCCATACTACCCTGTTTGACTGCTCAGTCTTCAAACCTTTCACAGCCAAGGATCAGCCAAGGCCCTGTGCTCCATCCTAGTACATGGGGTCTTGTTCGATCAGTTTGATGGATTTTTCACTGTAGTGTAGGTATGATGACAAAAGTCATTGACTTGATCTCTCCTGTCTCTAGTGTCTCTTCCCTATCTTCCTTATGAAAATCCTTCTTTATCATAATATGTATAATTTAGATAGATAGAAATTCCCAGCGTCAGCAGGTGGCTGCTCATTCCTGCTTCTGGGGCGGGGACGGCAAAGAGCTGAGTGGGGAGGGGAGTGAAGCAGCCTCTCACCTGCCTCTCCTGGTGCTTCATCTTAATGGAGAAGTGGCATGTGCAGAAAGTGTATTTAAAATTAGCAAGTAATACATTTGGAAGAGGGGAGCAGATGGATAATATGAATGACAGTGTGATGGCAGTATGAAAAAGCTCATGAGCATTTGGATAAATATCTTTTTTGTAAATTGTTTGGAGCGTTAAACTTCAAAAGGTTCTTGATAAGATTGTATGACTTGACACCTAGAATAATTCCTTTCCTCTTTACCCTTCCCTTGACAAGTTGCTCTCTGCCTTTCTTCCCTTATTATTGACACAAAGTGTTTATGATCAGTAGATTTCTTTTTCCCCTCCTCCATTTAAACATGTATTTCCTGCTTGATTCCCTAGGGCTTATGAGGTTGTCCATTTGCCCTGTGTGCTTACATTGGTCACAACACATAAGTGAAGGCTTGGAGTTCTTCTTTTTCTCTAAGTGAGAGCAGCAGGGCCTTCTAGGTATCATTAATGATGGTTTAGGTGGAAGGAGCCTTTGGGAACTGTGGCAGTGCAAAAAATACCACTTGGCAACAGACATGAGACATTTGGTTTTACTTCTTAGTTTCTTTTGAAGAAGTTAGTTCTGGCTGAAGTAATTCATGTGATCAGCTCCTTTTGTCTTGGATGACTGGGTCAGAGACTCACTTGATCCTGTCAGTCAGTTATTTGCAACTGACTGTGTCAGTTTTGCTTTGTAAGTCTGTATGAAACATGATGAGGCTGTTAATCTTACCTGATATTCTCAACAAAACATGTTTTTAATATCCTTTTTTTTCTGCCAAGTGAACATGGATGCTCTCTGGATGTTGTGTAGCCAAGCTGAGCCTTTGTATCAATATCCAGTGTTCGCAATCCTTCCATAAAATCCTAGTGCATCTGGGGTCCTGTTTGTCATTTGATATGGGAGCACTTCTCTTCCTGCAGCCACTGCCCTCCTTTGGCTTGGATGTCGGCCATCAAGCTTGTGTGATGTCAAACCATGAACAAATGCTCTCAGCAGCTTCTGGCGCGGCTGCTACTGAGCACTTGCCCATGTCATGCGTGTTTACCTCATCAGTTGCACTTGGCTCTGAGTGGCTCTGTGCACTTAGTTACCTTCTCAGTCGGGTGGAGAGCGCAATTTAAGCATCAAGAACAAACCATCCACTTTTGGGCCTGTGGCAGAGCAGCTGCCAGGCTGCCTTTGGTAAGTCCAGCTGCAGTATTTGACTCATAAGAAATAAAATACTTAAGGCAGGGCGTTATCCTTGATTTCTGTGTACATGTCATTTTGATACCAAGCCAGCTGTGTATTGGATCAGAGGCAGCCTGGACATGCCAAGCTCAGGAACAGCCTGTTAAGCTTTTCATTGTAAAAGGAAGTTAGTTTGGGATCTGCTTTTTTTCTAGTTTCTGCTACTGAGTAGCTCAGTTTTTAAATTTCTCCTTATGAAGAAGATTTGTTACAAGCTGCCTTCATAACGATGCCCAAGGTTTCCTCCAGCTTTTCTTCAGAAGCCAGCTGCCTGAATTTCTGTACGTAATGCAGCAGTGCTTTATTAACTGAGATGCAGCTTTGCAGGAAGCAGCTTTGCATTTAATAGTCAGTTCAGCATAAGACTTTGTGAGCAAGGGAACTTGTTTTATACCCACAGCAAACAATTCCTCTTGGGCTTACCTGCAAACCACCTCTTTAATTGGACTGCATAGTACTACAGGCTATTGAAAATCAGTAGTGTCTGTGCACATGGATGATTGTGACTTAGTACAGCAGTTTTCCAAAATAGGAGCTGAAAGTTCAGTTTTGCTTTTCCTTTCAAATTTTGAGATCTGGGTTCAGTCCTTATTCCGTATCTTGTTCTTTGGTGCAATGACTTTTTGAAAATCTTGTTCTGTGTGGCACAGTAACTATGCTCCTGTACCGAGGCTGCACTATAAGCCCTGGGGTGCAGGCACTGCAACAGGAAACTCAGCATTACCATTCCCTGCTCCTGTGCACAGTCCCCTTGAACTCGGAGATTATTTGCCAGTTGACCCAGCTGGTGATGGATGCTGGGGCTGAGTTCACACCACCTATGTAAAAAAAAAAAAAAAAACAGGCTTTCAGCAGGTTTACTGAAGTCCATGTGAATGCATGACTCATATTGGTAGTCACAGACAAGAATAGAAGGGTTGTATGGGTGTTAACGGACAAAAAGCTGTATATTCTGGAACTGTGGTAAATAATTTATTTGTTAAAGCATTGAAGCAAGTTGCACTGTAACCACCTCGCCTTGGAGGCTACACTATTAAAGTATATGTACTTAAACATGTATTTCTGAATAGAAAAACAGAGAGGAAAACAAATGTTCAGTATTTTATCAAGTCAACAGAATGAGGCCAGAGAGATAGTATAGATTACTGAAAATAATTACTCTTCTTACTTGTGTGTATTTATAGGTATGTATAATGTATGTATTATTATACAGAAACCATGGGCACTCCCATTCTTGTTGCTTGTCATAAGAAAAAATATCTAATTTAAATAGTTCCTTTCTGGTTTATTTGTTGCTCTTTTTCAGTCTGAGTCACTAAATCAGAGATAGGCTTAAAAGTGCTCAAGTACGTGATACTGAAAGTTAGCTTCTCTTCCCTGCAGTCCTTTATGCTGTGCTTTTATAGGGTATTTTTGCCATTATTTGAAAGGTATGAAGTGGAGGTGTTCTCCAGCACATTTGCTTGCAGAACTCTCTTTAATGCAGCTCAGGATCACTGTGATACTAATTTACAAAAGCGCTGAAACAAAATCTGCTTGCAAAAATGCACGGATGGCCTTTGCATAGGGGCCACACTGTGACATGCTTCCTTTTCTCACTGCTGCTTCCCTGGAGAATTTCCTGCTGGCCTGGCTTACATGCAGTAATTCATTATTGCTTCATACTGTTAACCACTAGTTCTGTTTCTGTGGCTCAAGATCTGTTCCAAATATGGAAATGAGCAAAGTGCCTAGGTACTAAAGAGTGAAGCCTGCTGGTTCCTAAGCTTTTGGCCTTTCCCTGCTTCCTTTTCAACTTCACTATTTATTCCCTCTTACTAAGTAACAGCCTTTTTGTTTCTGTGCCACACAACAACATCTGGAAGCAAAAATATTTGACCTTTTGAATGCTTGTTGTCACCTTTTTATTTATCTGTCAGTACTGTGAACCTTTAAACATGACCTGAGCCTCCTGAGCCAGTAGAAGAGTTACTGTTCTCTCTGGCACATTTTGGATGTTATCCTGAGAACACTCAGTACCTCACCCTTTCAACCACCCTGTTCCTCACAGCTTGCTGTGTGCTGCAGCCTGAATTCAAAACTGCAATGTGTATTTTGCATATTGCCACCAATGTGTAATCTAATGCTTTTGTTATAAAGCACATTTCATGCAGTTTTCTATTCTTATGCATGTTGAAGAATATTACAACTTGTAGCAGGACTGAAACTTCAATTACAAGTCTTTGGTTTATTTTTTTGGTTTATTTTGTACTAAAAAAGAATCTTGATGTTTTAAACCCCTAATGTTTTAACCACACACTCATAGGGCTAATATATGTCCTTGAAATTCTGGAACAGTATTTTGATGTGTACATATCACCAGATAGGGTGGATGGGTTCTGTATGCGATAATGCTGAGTGCCAGTCTGGGCCTGGGGGAAGTTAACAAAAGAAGAAAAATAGGAGTACAGCAGCAATGGCTAGAATATATGTGGTTTCCTTCCATTACAAGGTAAACAGTGCAACATTGTGAGGTGATGTCGAAGCTGTGAAGGTCACAGTCCTCCTGTCAACCATGGAGGCAGAGCTGTGTGAGAACAAGGGGCTGTAATATGTTGTACCATTTGAGGAACAGGTACAAATTTCTATGTGGTCTACTGAAGATTTTTATTTCCAAAAATACTACCTTTAAAATTGGATAATGTATAATTTCTTCCTTTAATGCATAATGAAATTAAAAACACACACATAGAAATCCATCATAGAGTTAATATTAATAATTAATAAACCACATAGAGTTAATATTAAATGAGTAATCTTTCTTAGACTGGATGTAGTCAAGGCTTTCCTACCAGAGGCATCAGCAGTGGTTCCACTTCCAGCTACTGTCCTCAGAAAAGATTAGTGAGGTCTACTAAAGTGCTTAAAAAACCCTATCAAACATCCAAGACTCTTCTTTGTCTCTTTTTCAGACCCTTTCCTGTCCTCACCTTTAGTTAATACTTTTCTTTATAATTTTCAAATAGATTTTCAGTCCTCTATCATCTTAAAACCCTTGTCCAAGTATTACCTGTGATGTGATGTGGTGTGATATCAAAACTCTAGGAGCTGTGTTATTGGTGACCACAGCTCTGTCCTAGTAACAGTACTATTCTTATTGATGTTTTTACTAGTAAGCCTTTATGCTTTTGTTCCGTAATACTTCTACCATTTAGTGATACTATAAATGTAATGACAAGGCCAGTAATCCACAATAGAGTAATTTTTTTTCAGATGCTTTCCCAGAACTCACATCAGTTCTGCCTGTTAGTGAAATGTTCAAATAGAAGGAAGAGTAATAGATTTACTGCCAAAATCCATTATAATTTGCTGCTTCAGTGTAACTTATCTGTTGTATAGTCAAGATGTCAAGAGCGGATACCTTTAAGGACATGTTTATGGGAAATAAGGAACAAGGAATAAGAAATTTTCCCAAGGAAGTGGTGAATGCCCCATCCCTGGCAGCATTCAAGGTCAGGCTGGATGGTGCTTGGAGCAAGCTAGTCTACCGGAAGGTGTTTCTGACCATGGGGTTAGAACTAGATGATCTTAACATCCTTTCCAACTCAACCCATTCTATGATTCTGTGATTAACTACTTGCCCAAGCTGTAGGAGCAGGTCAGTCCATCTTCTCTCACCTTCCTCTCCCCTCTTATACATAATTTGAGCATGTCACCATTTATGCCATGCTTTGAGTGACCGGTGAGCAGTTTCCATACTAAATTTTCAGTAGTAACCATTCGTGTTCAACCTGTGGGTATGATGGAAGCAATGTCAAAGTGGCTGGTGAGGAACAGGTGTAAAAGTTACCTGTATATTAATGATAGGAACCACAGCAACAATCAAAAGGAGTTGAAGATGTTTAATCTTACCTGCTCCTGTTACCCCTCTGCCCACTTTGGAGATAGATTCTTTATTTCAGCCCATTTCTGGGCAGGTGAAGAGGTCTTCACCTCCTCCCATGAGAGTTGTCAGCAGGGTTTTGGAGGAGCCCACAGGTCTGTGGGAAATACTTATGTCACTACTGGGTTAGATTTTATAACTAGAACATTAAAATCAATAGTTCCAGCTTGAACAGGGAAAACCAGACTGGTTCCCAGATGTGGAGTATCTAAAACATGTCAAGGAAAAGAATGATTCTATGTGTGTAGGTTGTACAGGACCTCTGGAGATTGCTTCATCCAGCCACCTTTGTGCAGAAGGACTGTCTCCAGTACTACATCATGTCAGCAATGGCTTTGTCTATCCAAGTCTAGAAAAGCTTCAAGGACAAGAGTTGGCACAGCCTCTCAAGGTAACTTCAAGGAGCCTGCCTTCTTTCTCGGGCAAAATGGAGCATACGTAATTCAAGCTCTGTCTGCAGAGACACAGAGATTAAATGTGGAATTAATTTGCTTAGCAGAATTTCATGTAAGTAGGCCTCCTCTATTTTTCCTGTCAGGGCTGTAGTTTTGGTGGCTTTTCGACTCTGCTTTAGTGCGCTCGACTTTGGTAAGACATGTGCCTCACAAGCACAGGATAATTTTATTAAATACTAACCCAAACAGTTTTTAAAAATAGCTGTAAACTGAGTTTAGAATTGATCAGATGAACCAAAACCAGTAGCATTTTAGGGCTCTGCTTTTAGTGAAGTTGTTAACTACTTTCTGTCAACAGCCTGTGTGACTTTGCAGGTTTGCAGCTGACAGATTGTTAGTACCAAATGACTAATCTTTTAGTTATTTGTAGGTGGCAAAATGATGTGGGCAAGTGAGGGTGCCTTTAGAGAACCATTCCATATTGTGATGAGATAGGTGTTAGACTCCTACCTGTTGAGAGCCTCATGGTGTTGATCTGAGTATGTTCCACATCTGTCTTTCTGTATGTACTACTCATTTTACACTACTGTGTTTTATCCTGCTGCTTTTATCGTGTTCTCCAGGTGTTCCAGAATGATGCTCTGAGTCTCCTCTTAGCACTGTTTTCTGACTGGATGGTGAGCCTTTACACCAACACTGGTTCAGCTGCCAGTCAGAAGAGTGGTTGCACTAGTCAATGGAGAAAGGCGAGATCCTCCAGACAGTGACTCAGAGTAGTGGGATGAGTAAGCCTGAATTAGACTTTCCTCCTCCAGAAGAGCCTCTTTCTCTCCAGTTAATACAGCATGAACTTTACAGGTGGAAGCTAGGTGATACATTCCCTTTGGTGTCTGTCAGGAATTCTCATTAATACATAAAACACCCCTGTGGTAAAAGGCAAAAGAAAAGCAAAGCATGTAGGGTGTCAAAAAATGTGGAGCAGACAAACAGATTGGGAGATTAACCTAAAAAAATTCTAAAATACCCTTAGTGGCACCCTCACCATCAACAGCCAGCTAACACTGCGCCACGCTCGCAGAGCCATGGTCACCCAGACTAACAGATCCTGGGATTAATTGAAGGGGAGTCAGGTAGAAGTCAGAAGACTATTTTTGCCCTGGTACACTGAGTATTTACTTACTCGTGGGCCTTCATTAGAGGCCCATGTTTAATTCTAGAAGCCACATTTCTAGTGGAAATTCAAAATATTTACAGCCTGAACACTGATCAAGGGAACTTTAAGAGGAGATGAAAGTGGGACAATGAAGTGAAGATAAATAGGGGATGGACAGTTCAGACTCATAAAAGTGCGTAACTAGATTTGACAGCTAGGAGTGAAAGTAAAAATAAGACAGTGGCTCCTCAGAGAGAGCATCATTAATTATTTGGTGTATTACATAAGGTGGTTATATATTCAGTATCCTTTGAAACCTTTAGGAAAAAGCAGTGTTTTTCTAAAGAAGGTTCTAAGGCATATTCAAATGAAATTTCTAACTCCTAAAGTGCCCATAAAACCAGAGAAAATCACGTCATAATGTATAGCCTCAAAGTCTAGAACACTATTTTTGTTAGTTGTTAGAGTATTATTATTTTTAATGCTGCTGTTTATACTTTGACTTTTCTATTTGAAAGTTAGTGCATGCAAATGTCAGAGTACTCTGAGCAACCTCCCTGATTGTTTGTTAGAGAAGACACTATATCCCATGCTTGGCTTTGAAACTTGGCAGGCATGCCTGATCTGGGAGAAGGGTTGGACATGCAGTTTCAGTGATGAAATCCAGCTGATGTTCAAAGGGAAAGTACTCCCAGAGCACTCTGAGGAGGCCACTGTGAAAAAAAGACACTATGAATATCGCTAAGTAAACAATGAAAGTCTTATGTTATAAATTTGTTTTTTCCCTCTTGTGCAACTCAATAATATAGACAATATCAGAAGTGATCTTGTGCTGTGAAATACTTTCACAACAGTATTTGCCAGCTTTCTCTCTTCTGTCTTCCTGATGCTCATGTGCCTGGGAAGGTAAATCAGGTTTCTCTGTATTCCTGAGGAGTCTAGACCTGAAATCCTGCTGGGGCAAACATCTTGCCAAGTAATAGGACTGAATCCATAACTGACCTTGCTGAAAACTACATTGCTATCCTGTCTTTATATATTCATATCAGCAGAAAGTGAATACCATTGTGGGCTTATCTGCTCCTATTACCTTCCTCCTTTGGAGACAGATCCATTATCTCTGCCCATTTCTGGGCAGGTGGAGGTCCTCACCTCCTTCCATCAAAGTTGTCAGTAGGGTTTTGGAGGAGCCTGCAGGTTTGTGGGTAATACTGAAACCACACTGCACCCTTCCTCTAGAGGATGAGCAGCAAAGGTGTTCACTGCCGCAGTGTGCAGAATGTATGGTCAGGCTGTCTGCAGGGCAGAGGGAGCATCAGTTTGGTTTACACTTAGGGTCCACAAGGAAGTTTGTTGCTCTCCTGTGGGGAGTTCACCTGCAGTGTTAAATACAATTAAATAGCCTGTTAAGGCTTTGGTAGCAGGGAAAAACAAAGGTAAGTGCAAGTAATTTGGGTCTCACTGAGCTGCTGGATACCACCTCAGGACTTTTTCTTGTGCCAGAATGCTGGGCTGCAGGTCAGATGGGAGGTGGATCCCCCAGACTATAGCCAAGCTTTGCTTGCCTTTGGTGGGGAGCACCAGCACTTATATGCAGCTGTGTCTGTCTGTGTAAACTCCTGTCAGAGTTAACACTCTGACACAGAAAACTGTCTCTCTGCACCTTGGCCTAGATTTGGACAGTTCTAATTTTGCTTAAGTTTCTGGCTAATGCTAGGTCAAAGGAGTAGAAGTTACACATAACACAGAATATATAACAAACTGTAAGAGGAGAGGGACTACAATAAAATCACTAATTTACTTCATTTGGAGAGGGAATGCTCACCTGCTTATTGGTGTATTTAAAGATCACAAGGGGTATAAGTAGAGAAGTGCCAAGCTCATTTGTACCAGGCTCATTTCTTCCTTTAATAAATGCCCCACTGCAATGAAAGCTGATGTCCTTAAGGGTAAAATGAGAATGCATAGACATATCATATGCGATCATAGTGTCAACAGTGTAATACCAGAGGTAATGGTGGCAGTATGGTATTTAAAATACTTAAATTTTAATGCTATTTTGTATGCTTTCTTTAGCTACGTCATTTCCTTATTGCAGTCAGCTTCAAGTATTTGAGTTTTTTACTGCCCTAATTCTTAACACTGAAGTTTAGTTCTTTTGTTATTTAAAGGTTTTATAAACTCCTGATGCTCTTCCAGGTAGCATATCTAGCTTTGGGTGTAATTTTTATATAAAGCCTCCCATATAAAACACGTCTATGAGGGCTGCAGAACCTGTGCAGGTATTGCAGTGGTTTTACTGGTGGAGAGATGAAGTAAACAGTTTGGGTTGGGTTTTTTTAATGCAAAGTTTTGAAAATAAAGACACATAAAGAACTAAATAGAATGGTCACAATTAAAAACAAACTGCATGAAGCTTCACTTTTCAGAATGTATTTATAAATGTTTGTGTGCTTCTGAAGAGCAGATGAGTTGGACAAAGCTAAAGGAGCTGCTTAAATGCAGTTCAGAAGTTCACTCAGCATGCTGATCCATTGCCCTGTAGGTGGCATTAATTCAGACTGCAAAAGAGACTGAACCCTTGAAGAAAGGAAATGGGTGCTGATCTGGGAGGAAACCGCTGCCTTCTCTTTTCTTTCTATTAGTTTATACAGTGATGTTGATGGGAATGGAAAGGATAAAAAGTAAACTAAAATAATGTGGACAGCAATCCTGCTTTAGTCAGGAAGAATACGGAGATGGGCTGAAAACCTTATTACACATCTTCTCTTGCATTTTCCTAGGGACCAAACCTGAAGCCAGCAGCAAGATGGCAAAAGGAGATGTTTGTAGGTTCAATTGAGCTGATGTGAAGGAATGAAATACAATGAAGTTGTACTAGGTGCTTTGCAGCATTACTGCCCTTTGTGCCTTGGCAGATAATCCTGGCAGTAGGCAGGGCTGCCCCATGGCTTGGCATCATGGCTGGCACTTTGCAGGGGCCTGGACAGCAACACCTCGGGCTGCTGACTGCTGATACGTGCTAAGACATAAAACATTAATTGAGTGGTCAACACCTACAGGTACCTTGCTCAGTATTGGATGCAGAACGCGGAGAAGTAAGAAGCAGAACCTCGGAGCAAGTAGCAGGCGAGGAAAACTGGTTCCCATGAAAGGATGAGGTTGTTTTACTGTACTGAGGGAACAGTAGTTAACAGCTGCTTTTCCCTGAGGAGGAGAGGTGGGCAGGGAGGGAGTTAGGTAGTTACAGGATATCCCTTTTGTCTCATAAATGCGCAGTCATATACTGACTTTTTGAGCAATCTTCCCATGCAGAGCTCATTGCACGATCAGGCTTGACCTGAATTATGAACAGGGTGGAAGTGGTAAGTGCAATATGGTCATGCAAATCTTTTGGCTCAGTTGCTGATGCTTCTTTGAGTTTCATGTTAGGTAAAGAGAGCAGGGTGCAGTTGCATAATTAAGATGGCAGCTTTCATTTTGTACTGGGAAAGAACAAACAATTACATTTCTTCAGGGGAGTAAACATTCAAGACTTCCTTTTGTCAGAGTAGTCTGGTTTTGTCATGTGTCTTTAAAACCACCATGACTTTTAGGGGAGCTCTGATTGCAGGAGATGTGATTAGATGAAGGGGGTGTTTGATATGTGGATTTCATCTGGACTCAGACTTCCTACTTTGCATTTTATTGTTAAGAGCTGTAGTGTTTGTATTCCTGGAGGTCAGGAACGTGGGTCTGTTCTTGAGGTGGCTGCTGATACCACAAACCACTGGTATGCCCTCAGAGGAATTTGGTCTTAAACAAAAGCAGTCTGTGTATAATACACCCTCTTCAGAATTAGGTGCCTCACAGCCACTTGTCAAGAAGGAATAGCTCTGTGATCACAACAGCTTTAAGAGGAAAAAAAATTGAGAAACATTTATTAATTCCAGTTAAATTAAAATCCTGACTTTGTGCATATGGACTTGACGTTGTTCTCTTGCTCACACAGGAACAGATTTTGAAGGAGAGTCCATGGCCTCCATGGGCCATGTTAGCTCTTCATCCAGTGTACACTACACAAGCCATTCTTGTGTCTTATGTGCATTTCCTCATTTCAGAATACTCCCGAACCTAGCTACGTCAACAGAATTTATCTTAGATCTGAGTTTTTATTATGTAGCCCCTGATTTTGTATTTTGTCAGACTTTCTGTCATAAGGTATTCAAGACTTCTTCGCAAAATGGGAGAAGTGAATACCTTCTCACCAGGTTTCAGAAACAAAGTTGTACGTATCAGGTAAATGGCTACAAACAGTTGTAGTGCAAACACTTTTTTGTTTGTTTAATTTTCTGCTAACATTCACATACTTACTAGTTAGAAATGTTGATGTTTTCCCTTTTGCCTTCAGATGACACTGGCTGTCCCAGTAGCCAGTCAGTATCTCCGGTGAAGACTCCTTCTGAGGCTGGGAACAGTCCTATCAGTTTTTGTACTGGTAGTGATGGAGACTTCTGCAGGAAGAAATTCAGTCCAGGATCAACAAGTGAAGGCAACCCACAGCTGAGTCGATCTAAGAAGGAGACAAAGACAAGCTTTGTAAAGCCTGGTGAGTACAATATAGTGCCTTTCATTTCTTTAATGACACTTTCTAATTTGCTATTACATCTGCAGGTATCTGCATACATTGTGTTGTGCTGCCTCTGATACCACTAATGCTCATAGTAAATAAAATAGTTGGGTTCTTTCTTTGGAGCCACCTACAAGGTTTGGAAACAGTGTTGGTACTACCTTTTTCAGGAAAATATAATTAATTGATGTCTTCACTTTCTTTTATGAGGCTCAATGGTGATGCCAGGTAACTGAAACGGGTTTTATCCTGTTTCATGGTAACTGCACACATATTTCACTGGCCAAAGATAAATGACTCTTACCATCAAAGCAAAGAATTACAATCTTCTGATGTTGTTAGATTTATTGCTGGATCCTGCCTAAAGTTTATGCTGCCAGGTTGTGATAGCTCTGGGAATACAACATGTCAGACCAAGGCAAGACTAAGCAACTATGTATGTAGCTTAGTAAAATGTGGATTATGGATTTTGAAAGTTTTTTTTCTACTGAGGAGTCCTATACACATGGAAAAGTTATGCACATTTCAATAAATTATTTGGTTTAATTATTACACTTAAATTGACCTACAATATCAAGTTATTAGCCTTTTGCAGTAATAGTCAGAAGTTGTCTTAATTTTAGTTGACAGTATTATTTCAAGTCTTTGAATGGACTTAGTTTAGGTATTTAGGTATTCTTCTAAGTGGGCCATCCAGTAACTGTTGGTACCTCTACATCAGTTGATCTCTAAGACTGGAAAAACTGTTTCTTGATTTCAAGCCTATTGCTCTTTGAGATCCATCAAAACTCTCAGAGCAGGAACAAGGTCTGATTCACAGAGTATTTCTAAGTTCCTTGTGCTAAATATCTCATAACTTTTTTTAGTGGAAAGTTGTAAAAAACTGCACCATAGCGTAAGCACTGACACGTGTGAGGGACATTCCTGAAATGGGGAGCATGCCAGGGAACAGCTGGGGTTCATTTTCCTCACTGTTAGTCACAGGGGTTAATGTAACTCCCATTGCCATCTCTTGGCTTCAGGCGGATCCAGTGTTTTCCCCATGACCTACTTGCACATGAATTTCAGGTGACTCAGTCGGGAATATCTAGCCCTTGTGAAAAGAGGGGGCAGCGTCATGTAGCAAAAGACACAGGGGAGCAGTAGAAGGGAAGTGGGACATGGGAGGAGAGTAGCAGCAACATGTCCTTGTATATAACCTAATTCTCCATATAACTGGATACTTCAAACTCTGGCACAAAAGGGGTGGTGCATAGTATCTTGATACCAAAAGCCCTTACTGATTTATGGAGACAATCTTTACTTCATATTTATCTGAAACATCTTCTGATAATGACTACATAGCAGGAGTATATGATATGATATGAGATATGAAAGACAGAAATGCAGCCTACCACTGTCTTTTACAGACTGTGTCCTGCACTACATTTTTGCAGGCAAGTACATCAATCAGCGTACACCTTCAAAATGCCTGCCATTTTGCTGAAATAAATTTATTTTTTTCCAGGATTGTTTTCCTGGAACAATCTGAATCTCAGAAGTAGCATTCACACAAATATTTAGATAATTCAGGAAATATCAAAGTGGGACAGCAATGGGAATGAACCCTAGGACATTTTTAGGCTGTTTGCAAGTTCCAGTACTTTTCTGCTACTTATGCAACATCACTTCATCTTTCTTTTCTATACTTCAAAATATGAAATGCAACATAGCTTTTGTTTTCCCTGTCGTGGTTTAAGCCCACAGTAGCTCAGAACTATGCAGCCACTCACTCACTCCCCTGCTTCTTTCATGCTTGGGTACATGAGCATCTACATGGCGTACCTTCACCACCAGGCTGTGCACCTGGGCAGTGATACCTTGCCACAGTGCAGCAGCCCAGATGGGTTTACCTCTGTGTTGCCAGTTGCTCTGCTTCCATTGCTGCAACCACCCCCACAGGGCAGTTGCCACCATCCATGAGTCAGTATAAAGTACTGGCCCCCTTTTCTCATTCAGCAATGTCCAAGGCTAGATGGATGGCTTTCACCTTGGTAAACTGACTCGATTCACCCTCTCCTGCAGCAGTTTCTGCAGCTTGTTGTCGGGGACTCCATACAGCTGCCTTCTATCTCGAATGCTTTCCTACAATACAGCAGGACCCATCAGTAAACAAGGCATATTGCTTTTCATTTTCTGACAGTTTATTATATGGTAGGGCCTCTTCAGCAAGCATCACCTCCTCCTCTGGTGACATTCCATTCTTTGCCCTCTGGCCAGTCCATGATGACTTCTAGAATTCCTGGACAACTGGGATTTCCCATTTGAACTCACTGTGTAATTAGTATAGCCCACTTACTCCATGTAGCATCAGTTGCATTATGTGTAGAGGACACCCTGCCTTTGAACATCCAGCCCAGCACGGGCAACCAGGGTGCTAGGAGGAGCTGTGATTCAGTGCCAATCACTTCTGAAGCAGCTCAAACTGCTTCATAGGCTGCCAATATCTTTCAGTTGGGGTATACCTGGCCTCAGATCCTCTGCACCCCAACTCCAAAAGCTGAGGGGTTGAGCTTGTGTCTCCCCTGGAGCTTTCTGCCAGAGGCTCCAGGTAGGACCATTCTCCCTGGCCGTGGTGTAAAGCACGTTTTTCACATCTGGCCTGGTCTGGACTGGTCCAAGGGCTACTGCATGAACTCAAGGGGCCCACTTGCCTACATACTTGCCTATACTGTCCCACACACCCTGCCATTCATGACTGTCTAGCCTCAGCAAAAATCTCTTGGTGGTTCTCTTGGATCTTTGTTTAACCCTAGACAAGACCCAAGCATGACCCTGCTTAACTTATGAGATGAGACAAAATTGGGTGTTCTCAAGGTGTTATGGCTGTGGGTAAAACGTGCAGTATTTGTGGCAACATGCTGATCCCCAGCAAAAGGAGCAGTCAGGTTTCAAGAGTAGCCAAAGGCCATCCAAAACCTTTAGAATCCTCAATGGGGGAGCAGAGGGTGTGAGGGAATGTCTCCTTCATAGGTTGACCCTCCAAGGAGGAAAAAAAAGATCTGTAATTGCTAAAAATGCCCTTTATATGCCTCCCAAAGTACAGAGGTGATGAAAATGCTGAGAAAGCATGCCAGGCCACTTTCATGATCAATGATTTTAATGGTATTACAAGTCATTACCATGAAATACAGTGAAACAAGAACCTTAGCTCAGGCCCCACAGCTGATCAACTCTAAAACAGCAATGTTCACTGCCAGTAAGGTATGACATGCTGAAACTCTGAGACCAAGTGCAACAACTCTGAGAGCAAATATATCAGCAATCAGCATTGTGGTGAGTGACTATTAATCAGAAACTATTAATGCTTATAACAAATACGATTAGACACACTTTGGTCAGATCTGTTATCTCAACTCCTCGTGCCCCATGTTGGGCGCCACAAAGAACTGTTGTGGTTTAAGCCCAGCTGGTAACTCAGAACCACACAGCAGCTCGATCACTTTCCCCCCTTCCTCCCCCAGCTACCGGAGGGATGGGAGGAGAATTGGAAGAATTTAACACCCCATGGGTTGAGATAAGAACAGTCCAGTAACTAAGGTAGAACACAAACTACTACTGCTACCACCAATAATAATAATAATGATAAGGGAAATAACAAGGGAAGAAAATACAGCTGCTCACCAGTCACCAACTGATACCCAGCCTGACCTGAGCAGCAATCTGGGACTTCTGGGTGACTCTTTCCAGTTTACATATTGGGCATGATGTGCTGTGTTATGGAATACCCATTTGGCTAGGTGTCCTGTCTCTGCTTCCTCCAAGCTTCGCGTGCCCCTCCTCAACGGCAGAGCATGAGATTGAAAAGTCCTTGATTGGAGTAAACATTACTTAGCAACAGCTACAAACATCTGTGTTATCAGGCTAAATCCAAAACATAGCACTGCACCAGCTGCTAAGAAAAAGAAAAATAACTGTTACAGCTGAACACAGGACACTAAGGGCCTTAGGCATTGCTTTATGGATCTAAGTCATCTTCACCTCTTTAAGTATTAACAAACTAGATTTGGGTATCACTCATAATTTATGTTGTCTGTGTAAGGAACCATACTTAACCCTGAAATGAATTATCACTGCATCTTGCTAAGCCTCTGAAAGATTTATAACCATGAAGAAATTATTCATTTGGGATAGTTGGTAATGGCTTTTATTGTGCATTAAATCTGAATCACAGCAGTGTTATAGGTGAGTTTGGCTTAAAATTTGTGCCTGCTTTCCCATGAAAGGATGGAGAGGACAGGAACATTAAGGAAGATCTATAACATCCTCTCCAGAAGAAAGTTACAAGCCTTTTAGATTCAGGGCTGTAGAAGTTGCTCCTTCTTTGGATGTGATTCATTTATGCAGTATTAAAAGCAATGGAAAATGTGTTGCAGAAAATGCCTAGCAAAAAGGCACAAACAGCTTTGTTAAAACTAGTATTACTGAATTCTAGTTTCTGTAATTGAATAAACAGGAGCATAAACACTTCTACATGTTCACATTTTCAGTGTACTCCTCCTGCAGAGATCCATCCTGATTTCCTGCAGTTCATATCCACATCTTGTTGCGAATAGCGGGAACTGCTTTCTTTGACAGTCTTTGTCATATCATTTTTTTTTAGACTTCCTTTAGAATGCTTAGTACTAGAATTCAAAATCTGGATCTGCAAGCTAAAAAGTACTGATAAACTTTCAAAGACATGTGGATAGAGAAAGGAATCTTGGGCAAGAGTTGTGTCAGTAACTTTTAAAAGGCTTGCATGTTTAAAATAACACAGAGATGTACCTGTATTTGAATGTCTGTGAGCATCATTTGAGAAGGGCACCTGAGCAGCTGACTATGTTCGGCATTTCTGGCAGAAGTTCTGATCTTTGCTTTCTTGCTTTTGGTGTCATGGGCATACATGGAACAGTTGAGGTTGCTGTTGAACTGGCTCTTAGAGCCTGTGGAATTGCTGAAGTTCCACATGAAATTGTTAAGACTTAAGGTAAAACATTAAGATTGTCCCAGACTTGTCCCTTTTGCACCTTCAGGAGGCTGCAGAGTAGAGATGTAAGCACCACTGCATTAAAGGAGACCTAGGTGAGCCATAGTTAGGGGTCAGCTCCCTAAGCCTTGTCAAGACTGGCTGGCTGTAATTCACAGCTCAGTTCAGGAATAACCATTCCAGATAGGAGTAGACACTGGCACAGGTTTTCTGGAGAAGTTGTGGAGTTACCATCTATGGAGACATTCAAAACTCAGCTGGGCATGGTCCTGGGCAACCTGCATCAGCTAGACTTGCTTGAACTGGGAATCAAGCCAGGTAGTCTCAAGAGTTCCCTTCCACCCCCATCAGTTCTGTGATTCTGTGTTGTTGGATTTTTTTTACTTTAAATAGTGCATCACCCAGATCTGTAGTTAAGTAGCTGCAAGGTACAATTTGTGCTTTTTCTGCCCTATCTTTCATGTCCGTGTACTGACATTTCACTTACAATAAGATTATCAAAATAGAAGTATAAAAAAAGAATAACTTTTAACAATCGCTATTCAAGTTAAAATGTCATCTAACTTTCAGCCATAGTAAGTAGCATTGTACTGAGCATATGTGGCCAATATGATCTTTTTGACTTCTTCCTGGTGAATTTATTAAGTCATAAGCAAGTGACCCTCAGGGTAGGATGTCCGAGTCTGCACAGATTAATCATTGAAAGTTTTAAGATTATCAGGAGTTTTAGGAGAGACAGGTGGGGCAGACTGTAATTGGACTTAAATTGCTTATGAGTACTCAATAGGTGCTGGTAACTTTTTTAGTCAGTGTTGGAGCTGATGATAATGAACAAAAATGAGGCAAGGGAAATAACCCTGGGTAACTGGGAATATTACAGTTAGAGCTAAATAAGCCAAACTGATCAAAGAAATACAAGCATCAGATGCAAATTATGTCTAGCCGTTAAAACGTAATGTTCTTCCTGCTTTTTTGTGCTGTCCACTGTGTAAGGATTAGATTTCCAGGATATGAAATATCCAGGAACTTGTTCTTGGGGCCACCCTGTGCAAATAAGAGTAGTGGCTACTTGATCCATTAGTGTAAAATTAGCAGGTAAGTTTTATCCATATTGCTACCCTCCTTCCATATATGCCTGTATGCTAAAGGCAGCCACTCTGGTTATTTTAAATTAAAGCTCTGATTTAGGTTGTATTACTGACATCTGGCTTTATGATTCTGTAGCTCTTCTGTCAGCTCACTTCCTTTCTTCAGTATGACACTGTGGAAATAATAGTGTCTGACTCTGAAATGTATATGTATGTGTTTCACTTGAAAAGTAGATGAATCTGTGTGCAAATACTGAGAGAGGATTGTCTTAGAGGTAATTCTGGAAGTATACTTCACTCTTAAGGACTTTGCCTTTTAGAATGCAGAAAGATGCAATGATTGGACTTGTTTTATCTTGGGAAGTCTGGTAAAATATTGGAAAGACATGTTTTACTGGTAAATTTATCCAAGAAGATTGTATCTTGTATTTGCGTGGCTTATGTTCATTCTTTACACCGAGTTTCTGCAAGCAGTGGGGAAAAATAATAGAACTGTTGTCCCCATTGTTCAGGAACAATGGTACAGAGTACAAAAAACAAGTTACAAAATGTACTAATTTGAATAGATCCTATGGTAGGCAAAGGTTTATTGTTCCGTGTAACTACTCATTAGTACTTCTACCTCTTACACTGAAATACATTTTAAAATGCTGCTGTTGTACCTTGTATACTAACACAAAGTCCCACTGTTGGGTTGTTTTGAAGAAAGACAGAAAGCAGAAAACCTGTATTTAGAGATAGCAATCTGACTTGACTGATCCCTAAAATAAATGAGTGTGCGTCAGTTTAAAAGCAGAAATCACACAAAGGTGAGAGTGATGAGAAGACTGGTGACCTCAGTACAATGTGCCTGTCTTTCTCCTGTCCCTTATTTAGCAGTACTTTGTAACCCACATTCCAAGACTGCACCTTTTCTGGGGGATGGGTAATTAAGAACAAGGGTATGTCAAAGAACATTTAACCTGGTGTCACAGAACCAATAAATTGAGGCCTCTTGCCTGCAAAGTTAAAAGAGAGCACAGCCTCGGTGAGTCTGAATGCTCACTGTGGATCATTAGTTCTCAATTATGTTACTGATCTTACACACTTAACGAAACATCTCATAATATAAACTTTGGAATGTGAAGACAACAGTCATCTATCAACAGTTTCAGAATTCCACATACACCCTTTCTTTAGTGTTGAGGCTTCCTGCCACACCTCCCACTGGCTTCCTGGGGTGCAGTCCCATTACTTGTTGGCACAGACTCTCCTTGAAAATGTCCAATTCCACCCTGTGTTACTGGGAGAAAGAGTGTAGAAAGGTGAAATTACACCTTGTATACCACACCAAGCTGGCTTTGACATATCTGATGACCAGGTCTTGGTGGCTGTTGCAGGCCAGTACTCCTGTCACACCAGGTTGATCCACATCTTCATGTCCTCCTCTGTAAGGAAACAAAACTAGGCCTCCGACCTTTGAGACTGGGCTCTAGGGTTAAAGTCAGAGATTATCCATCAGGCAGTAATTCAGTGGGTCTTCCTGCTCCTGTCCAGGGCTCGCCAGGCATATATAGGCCTCTGGGTTTTGACAGGGTCATGGGCACAATGCCAACACAGGGCAATTTCACCATGACTAGTTGTCCCACATGGGTTTCCAATGGGAATTAACTCCTTTGATCATCAGGTATGGGGGTGTCACCCGTCAGTGTCCCAGGAGGACAAAACACTTAAGGTTTTGGGTTCCTGTAATTTCCACAGCAGTTACTGACAATGAAGACTGCTTGTGGCAGTCATACATCCCAAATGTAGTATGAATATGAAACACCTGCATGTCTTTTAATCAAGCCATTAGTTCACTCAACTATTCCATTGGCTTGGCTAAAGCACTGTGGGAAATATTGGCGGATTGTTTATACTGTTGGGGGAGTCAGCTAAGGGTGTACTGTGTTCTCTTCCATGTGAAAGCAATGGAGGTGTGTCTTCTTCCCTTAGGGTAACCATAAAAAAACTGTATCTTTAACATCTAGAGTGGCCATTCAGGGGTGGGCAGCAGCCTGCGCTGCTGTCACTACAGAGGTTATGCTCAGGACAGCAGCAGTCAGTGGTGCTGTATTAGTATTCCGTTTCCTGTAATCAGTTGTTAAACACCACTGGCCATCAGCCTTATGGACTGGCCAGACTGGCGAGTTCTGAGGGGAGCGCATACAACTTTCAGTGTGCGTCTTCTCTAGCTCTTTAATCACTTCAAGACGTGGCCTGCTTGGCAGTAGATATTGAGACACAGGTTGTTCTGTGGTAGAGCAAGGGCAGTCTGCAGGAGCCTCACTTAGAGGGGTTCTGCCTCTCTGCATCCAGGACTCCATACTCTGCCGCTGGACACACCATTGCCTGCCTGCCAGTATGTCAAACCCTCATGTAGTTTCCTTGTGAGGACTTAGAGCCACTTCGGCAGGAGCGGATGGCCCGAGCCCCAAAGGTTCGGGTCTGTTCCAGATCCCAGCGGGATAAGCAGGCCGGAGTCTGTAACAGACTGGCCGGATAGTCTTCCGCCCGCCCGCCAGCCCCGCCTTCCGGATCAGCCCAGCCCATCTCTCGCCTGGGGGTGACAATATTGTGTCACGTCTCCGCCCGAACCAAAACCCTCACGGGGGTGGTGAGGATATTGCCGGCTGTGCTCCATGATCGCTGGGTTTCTCCCCACAAGAGACTGAACCAACACTTTCAGGGCGTCCTGTGACCCTCTAAGGAGTGGTCTGAGGTGGCTGGGGTCTCTCGGAGCGGCCATCGGTGCTCCCTGCAGCCCTCTCTTACACTGCTTAGATGAAAGCAGCCGTTTGTCCCCCTTCCGGTAGCTCGGACAGGCCCTTCACTTCCACAGTTACCAGCACCCCTCACTCCGGGGCTCCACCACCCAGCCCAAGAAGCCTCTCGGTCCGCTGCTCAAAAACACTCCTGGATGCCAAAACCTGCTCCTCCGTGCCTCTGTAACAAGCCGTGTGTGGACGTCCTGCTGAAGCCACAGAAGCAATAAATTGAGGCTAAATGAAAGTTATTGTTCAAGGTCAATCAAAGTTCCACCAACACCGGCTGTGACAGCTTCGGGATGTCACATGGATTCATCACTACAGTGCTGATTCTTAAAAGTTCATGGCCAACGATACAAAATGTGCAGTCACTCATCTAAAAGGGTGGGTTCTCAACCTCAAGGCAGTTACTTCTTTGTACTCAAAAGTCAGGCCCGCTGCTCTGAGAGAGACTGACAGGGAATGGCTGCCAAGGGTCTCCATTGCTGCCCTGGTCCGATATGTGGTCAGACATGGTCACACAGCCCTCATGGGATCAGGACCCACCTTCCTGCCTCTGCACCTGCCACCATGTGAAAGTTTGCTAAATATGATTAGCATAGCGCTGGGGGCTTTTTAGCTTGAATTTATATGTATTTTAGATTTAAACTTGGAATTTAAACAAATATGCTTAAATTGATGTAGAAAATGTGTTCGAATCACCAAATACTTCTTTTGAACAAGAATAAGCAAAATAGCTACAAAGAATATTTTAGCTTTGGAGTGTTTTGCATCAAGACCAAATCTACAAGTTCCTGTCAAAGTGACCTGGAAATACAGTCTTTTAATTCTGTGTCTCTAAATTTATAATACATCCCCTTCTAAAGATTATTTTAGGTGTTGCTTAGGAGAGCTGTAAGCAATTAGTAGTTGGGCTGTGGCCTCTTGAGACGCATACCACTTTTTGTTCCAAAGATTTCAGGCTGCAGCAAGCACCCAGATATCACAGAAAAAATGGAGCATCTGAAACTGAAGCCAGGAAGTTGCAAAGGAAGAGCTGGCAAATAAAAGGCAAAAGGCCGAGTCCTACCTCTCCTGACCTGTCCAGGTGTGGGTTGGTGGCACAGGCTACCTGCAATTCAGGGCCTTGGGCACAAATGTTATGCAGTTAGGTACTTATTTCCTTAGGAAATTAATAAAAAGATACAATAAAAGGAGATCCCTGTTACTTAGTTCAGTGAAGGGAAAATAAATTTATATTTAGATCTGTTTGTGCCCCTTTTGAAGGATGGACTTGAGCATAGGGGTGAAGAGTGTGCTAATCCAGGCCTGGGCAGGCTGAGGGGATGCAGAGTCTGCTCCCAAGGGAGCTGTTCCACTTTGGTTAATTTAGTAACTGCTTTATTGGGGGTTGAAGCAGAGTTCCCAGCAGGCACACCATAGCGCCTTTCTCTCTCTCTGGCCTGTTAATTGTCCCAGTACCACTCCAGATGTGCAGAAAGTGGGAAACTCATAAAAAAAAGTGAGATTCATGCTTGATAACAGCAACACACCTGCAACCTCAAGCATAGAGTTGTGCTCATTCATGACAGAGCCACAGCTCTAACTGCATATCAGAATGAGTAGGGGCTATGGATATGTGACTTTGGCAGGGAGTCCCCGGATTGCTGGACAGAGGGAGGCCTGTGCCAGCCAATTCATCTTTTAGCTCCAGATGCCTCTGGATAGAGAGGAAGATCTGCTGGGGATTGTGGGGATGTGCTCCTGCATCTGGAAAAGGTGACTGAGTGCCTGGCGTAAGGAGGGAACTGGAGTTTAGAAGTCAGAGTTGAGGTAGGTATGGAAGATGGCATAGCTGTGATCTTTAGTTAAAAATAAAATTGTATGCCACATCCCTGGCAGAGTTCAAGGCCAGGTTGGATGGGGCTTTGAGCAACCTGGGCTAGTGGAAGGTGTCCCTGCCATGACAGGGTGGTTGGAACTTTAAGGCCTCTTCCAACACAAACATTCTATGGTTCTGTGATTTAAGTAAGCTTTTTTTCTGTCCTCTGGTAATCCAGAGTGGAATGAGAGCCAAAAAAGAGAAACCGGCGCTATACACACTGCACACTTAAATATTTGTTTTAGAATGTGTGTGAGGTCAAGCTAGAATATGCTTTGCAATTTGTGTTTTACTGCAGCAGTTTTTCTGCTCCTTCTGGCTGTTTTCTGTGGGTTTCAGCTCACTTCACCTCTGCAGAAAGAATACTGTGCAGACGAAAGAGGCCATTATGAATCTTCCCTTAGGAGATTTTGTGTGTGTGTGTGCTCTGCGTTTAAATTACAATCTGATTATTTATGCCAATGTTTAAAATAGCTTTCTGATTCCCTGGTTAAAGTATTCTGAACCTACTCCAGCTACATTTTACTATGCACAACTCCCACCAACCATCAGCTTTTATTTCAAGTAATTTTTCATAAAATAACATAAATCACAGCTAGAATCCTGTGTTGCTGTTATATATTTTTCTTTACAGTTTTCCAGCTGTATTCCTCCTCCCCATGATAAACAGTGTTGCCAGTATTCATTTTTATCTTAGAATACACAAATTGCATTCCCTTACTCTCCCTTCATAAACAGTGCCCTGTAATTCTGTTATCATTATTATTGACCTTTTTGGAAATTCCTCCGGGTTATTAATGTCTTTTTAAGGAGAATCTTGGGATTTAAACTGTTTTCTGAGCAATATTTACTCAAGAATTGATAGATTATTTCCTTTTTCTATTTTCCTTTACATCCCTTATTTCTTTTTTGCCTGACATCTCACGATGTTCAAAGTGGAGCTATGCAAATAACTGATTTGGGGGTTTGCTGCCAAATCAAAACATTAAAGAAAACCTTTGTTCCAGACTGAGCAAAGACAATATTGAATCTAAAATATTTAGAATGTGTAGAGAGGTTTTTTTAGTGGATTTACCCCCTTTCTGAAAGAACAAAGAAATTTGTCAGTTTTCAAAATTATAGCATCATTGCAAACAGAAAGCAGACAGTTTTCTGTTTGACTTTAATCATAAATAGCTTCAGTATTCTCCGAACTTGGTTTTTCTGGTGACCAAATTACTACCTAAAAGTTTTTGTTACCCTCAGAGTGAGTACTTTAAATACTTTTTGATCAGTATTCAGCAAATATGTCTATATATTCCTTGTCTTTATATATCTGTATTTATATTTAAGCATAGAAAGCTAAGGGAATGTATTTTAGGCATGCATATCTCACTCATCTCGTTTCACAGTGCTATAAAGACATCGGGTATGTTGGTGGTTCCTGGACTCAGAAGTGAAAGCTCAAGCATAAACAGCTAAGCAGACCTTTGCAGGTAGTGGTGGCATTTTGAACATTTGGCCCATTTAAGCAGTGGTATGTTACTTGCTTTTATGTACCTAGATACCAAAATCCTGACGAAGCTGTGTTTGAGATGCCTTCACTTTGTTTTGGTTCCTACTTGAATTTACAATCTTGAGCTCAGAAAGAGCATAGGAGAAATGCAAATCCAATCCACTGTTCCAATGAAGAAAACACAATTAAAAATCATAAAATAAACACTAGCATCTGGAAGAGCAACTAGGTAGAGGTTGCCCAACTTGTCGCAAAACTTCAGATTGTAGAGCTTAGTTTTCTCAGATGTGTTAGGTGCTGGGGTTGGGTTGGGTCTCGTGATGGAGGTGGGAGCTGTAGGAAATGCAGCAGGAGGTAAATGAAGACAGGCATCCCAGGCTAGGTGGATTTACAGAGGAACTAGAGAAGGGCATGATAAGCTAAGAGTATGGGAACCCCGTCTCTTCACTCATTTCTTACTGCTGGATGCGGTGCATGTTCCTGGTGATGTGATGGGGAAATCTTGTGCAGCCTCTTCCCTGTTCAAAGCTAAGTCTGACCCTGTGAATTCTTTCTTTTCCCAGTAAAGCAGACAGCAGAAGAGAGCTTTCCTTGGTCTGCTTTTGTGTAGATCCTAGTGTATTTCGCATGGTGTGAAACACCCTGATCTTTAGACAGCAGCCAAGCACTGCACTGTTCACCAGTTTTAAAGCTGACCTGCTCCTAGGCGTGTCCAGAAACAAGAGTGTCACAGAGATGAGAAACTTTGCTGGTTGAGACTGATGGGAGATACTTCCCAAGTGAGGTGGCAGATGGGGAGACAGCCACTTCCAAAATCCCTCCACCATCCTGCCCCGAATGCAGAGGACCTTGCATCCCTTCATAAATCCAGCCTCCAGGGTAACATTACTTTCCTAAGGAGCTTAAAATATACTGCCTTTAATGTGACATAGCAAAAGAGTAAACCTGCTTTATAATAGTGTATTTTATAAATACCATTACATAAGGAAATGAAAATTCTGCTGGGTTTGTTTCATGTTTTATTAGTATTACAAGTCTTACCTTGCTTCCACACTGAGTCACTTTATTACAGGTCTCTATTCCTTCCTTCTGAAATTCCGTAACTAATAGGAAGCTGTTGACTTTCCAAATCCAGGCAGGCTGTGACTGTTTGCTGGAGCTGGCATAATACAGTGTGACCACAAACCTGCAAGGATTAATAAACTGAAAAAGCACAGGCTTCTCATCTGTCATTTGTGCTTCTTAATGAGAAGGGTGCTATTGAGAAAAAGAAAGAGCAAATGGCAGCAATTGCAACCTGAAATGACACTTGAACTCTTACTGCATTTTGTAATCATTTCAAGGTGTGTGATACCATAAATGTTTTCTTAGCTTATGACAAATTTTGCTTCTTATCCTAGGTCTGCCAGGTTGTTTAGTTAGTTACCTCCCAGATATGTTTCTTCTTCCAGTGTTTTTCTCTTGCCTGCTGAAGACATTTAAAGCTGATTTAAAATTTTATGCACATTATAATGAAAACCATATGTCTTAGATTAAAGGTGACTGTGCACAAGCTTTCAGCTGAATCAGGTTTAGCATGTGATTTCATGCATTTGCATATATGGTGTGAATGCTTGCCTGCACAGTTACTTGCGGTGCCCCAGTCACTTGTGTTTCGTGTTTATGGGAACCAGATTTAGATGCGTTGGAGAGGCTTCTGAAAGCCCTTTGTTAAACTTCTGCCACCAACGTGACAGGAGGGCTGGGATGTTTTCCCAGTCTCTAACGGAGTTTGCTCCCTTTTTTGTGTACTACTAAGTCATCCTTGCCAAAGATGACATTTTGCATCTCCTAAAAATATTTCTGACCAGCCATTTTCCTTCAAACAGACCAAATAGCACTGCCAGGTACATTTAAAAATCTCACAAGATGACACTGCATGCTTGATTATAAAAGATACTTGTCCATAGGTGGACTTACACTTGCATTTACTGTCAAATGCAAATTGAGTGTCATGTTATACAGCTCTCAGTGTATTAGTTGAACCTCCCTGAGGTTGGTGTAGCAAAGCAGCATCCTTCCACATCTGCTCCAAAGAGCCTTTTTGTTTGAACAGGAAAGTAAGTTCCCCAGACCACCCTCTTCTGCTTCATGAACATATGTTCCCCCTGACAAAGGTCATTTCAGGCTGAGAAAAAAAAATTCATGAGACACATTTCTGAGGTGTTAGAACAACCCAAACTGTGTGCAGAAGCACAAAAAATAATTTGTTCAAGCTGATTTCTGTATGAAGAATCTTCTTAAAATACTTAAAGCAAAAAAAACCCCAACCTGCAGTGCTCATTGGTCCAACAGCTGCTTGTGGCTGTGCTACAAATCCGTGAATTAAAAAAATTAAGAAAAACACAAGCCCAGATCACAGTGACATGCAGAATATACATGATGGCTCTCAGCCAATAGTAGTAATTAGTTTGTAGTGACTGTGTTTTTAGAGAAGAATTGGATTGATTGTGGTTTCACAGCATACACAAGTCACATTCAGTATTCATTTTGAGATCTGCAGTGCTTATAATTTGCATTAATGGAGTTCACATTACTACCAAAACTAAAGTATGTAGATGAGCTTAGAAAACTGCTTAATGAGATAAATTTTAATTATTTGATAACAATTCTTCTTCCAAAGTAAGAGTAAGCAAGCAAAAATCAAGACAAATAATGAGGTTAGATCACAAAGCCAGCAATCTGAATCGAGGAGATCATTTTTAAAATCGAATTTAGGTCCAAATGTGGGGAAGCTGGATCTGTGTTGCCATTTTTCCCCAAAGTCTTCTCTCTGGTTTTGAGCTGGAGGTCTCCTCACCCAGCAGGTGTGAACAATTTATAAAGGGCCACACTGCAAGTTTTGCTCTGTATCCCCTCAAACTGCAGCTTTGCCAGTTGCCCAGGTTACCAGTTATTCCTGAATCATAGAATCATAGAATCATAGAATAGTTAGGGTTGGAAAGGAACTTAAGATCATCTAGTTCCAACCCCCCTGCCATGGGCAGGAACACCTCACACTAAACCATGTCACCCAAGGCTTTTTCCAGCCTGGCCTTGAACACCAAAGGGATGGAGCATTCACAGCTTCCTTGGGCATCCCATTCCAGTACCTCACCACCCTTACAGTAAAGAACTTCCTCCGTACACCCAATCTAAACTTCTCCTGTTTAGTTTGAACCCATTACCCCTTGTCCTGTCACTACAGTCCCTCGTGAAGAGTCTCTCCTCAGCATCCATATAAGGCCCCCTTCAGATACTGGAAGGCTGCTATGAGGTCTCCATGCAGCCCTCTCTTCTCCAGGCTGAAATATGGTTAACAGACCTGTCTGATGAGGGAGCACTGGCAAGAAGTCAGGTGGATGTCCACTGAAGAGTGGGGAGTGATGGCTTCAGCAGCCAGTGCAATGGGATAAGGGAGGGATGCCTGTTGGTACCCTTGGGATTGACCATGCCAGGCACTGCTGTTCCCAGCTCCTCACCATCATTCTGAGAGCACAACTCACAAATCTGAGCTCAGTGACCAAGCTGTGTATAAAATCAAAGGGGACGGTCAGATACTAAAATCCAATATTCACAGCAGAGCATGACAGGCAGGAGCACACCTCCACCAGTACACAGGAGAAGTCAGAGAGAGTCCCTGTGAGAGAGAGAGACAGACTTGGTCACCTACTTGTAGTCCTTAGTGTGCCCTCATGCATGCCTTAGGTTCACTCTGAACCTCCATGCTGGAGCTAGACCAACTCTGTGAGGGCAGGCAGGCACTTATTTCATTCCTTTGAAACAGGGCATTGCTACTGCTACGTTTGTGTTCTGGGTCCCAGCTGAGCAGTTAGAGCTTGAGGAAAAGATCAGTTCAGTGCCCTCCTTAGACCAAAGGACTTCAAATCCACACTTCTCATCAGAGTTTCTGAGCAACTGTGACCTACTGGGCATCCTCAGCTTCCACCACAGACCCTAAACCTCAGCTTCAGGAGAGGCTGAATCAGAGGCAGAGGAAGTGGGAGCAGCTTGTGTCACCCAAATATTAGAGCTGTCCACATGGAGGAGATCTCTGTGTCCTTTTTCTTGGTTCCAGGATTATGTCTTCTTTTACCCAGTTACTGTTTGGTGTGAATAGAATAGTAAGTCTGAGATAAGTAATAGTAAATCAAATAAATAATAAGGCAAAGAACAGAGACTGGAACCAAAACCTAATGTCAGCTATAGCTTGATGCTGTGAATTGAGTACATTTTCCACTAGGAGACTTTACCCTTGAAGTTAATAATTTTTAAGGATGTTACCTGAAGAAAGGCCTGAAATTCTATGGAGAGACTTCATCACTCCTTTGTGGCTTCTTTTTCTTGATTTTTTCAGTGCATGTGAGCAGTGTGGTTTTCTTTCCTAGATTGCTTGTGCTGTACAAAAACAACCTTGCAGGAGCAAGGTTTTCTACTTTTAAGTAGAAAAGAAGCCACATTAGTGTTTCCTGGAAATATACTGCTTATACTATTAAAGATTGGAACAAGAGATGTAGCTGTGAGTTAAAGGTTTCAAGAGAAAAGAAACCAAATCTCTTTAAAATACAGACCCTTTCAATAGTGGGCATTGCAACTTAATTCTTTCTACTTTTCCAACTGTTTCTAATGGCTTTGTTAGATTTTTATACACAGTTAGGCCCTGTCTTTTCCCCTGGGGTCTCTAAATTAAGCTATCTGCAGAGACAGTGTGCCCCTTAGTCCTCTAGTTGCTGCCTCCAAGTGGTGAACATATATGCATATAGTGGGATTTGCTGTGGAACAGGATACTTTTCAAGGCGAGGAAGCTCAGCAAACAGAAGTGCTTTACATTTTAGAACAAGTATCTGTCAGCAGTGTTTTATTTACAGCTCTATTTCACTGGATGACAATATGGAAAACTTAGCACCAAAACTGATATATAGAAAGAGGTCGTGTTATGGAGTCAGAAGATAAGTAAGCTCTGTGGTTTATATGCTTTGGCAGCTATGAAATAGCAGTGAAGTTACAAATAGGAAAGACTTATGTGGAAAGACTAAACATTGATAAGCTTGTATGCATTTTTATGCTGCTCAGTTGTCAATGTTCCTGTCACAGGTATTACTTGAATTATTTTTTTTTCTCTCCATACTTTAGTCTTACTATTTAGATAGCAAATGGACAATAAAATGCACACAGGAAAGTTGGAGCTTTCTTCTTATAGAAGATTAAATGCTAAATTTTAGTGTTGAGGCCAGAAGACCTTGTCCGTAATAGCTGCAAATAGTGGACTGGGATGCCATTACTCCAGTCGTGTGTGGGGTTATTGTGTGACTCTGTGTAAGCAATGTATTTACTGTCTCTGTGTACATACATACATAGGTATATATCCATGGTGTGGTATTTCTGGGCTTGCAATATTGCCCTGGTAGGCCTAATACACTGACTTTTTTCTACCTGTAACAGCTGTGAATGCAGCGTGTGGTCTGGTCAGTGTACTGTGTCATGACCGTTTCACTATGACTGAAGCCATGCAGACAGTGGAGTTAAAGGTGGGGATTCTCTGCACCCAGAATGTAGGTGTG
Organism: Melopsittacus undulatus; assembly: GCF_012275295.1. Classification (NCBI taxonomy): domain Eukaryota; kingdom Metazoa; phylum Chordata; class Aves; order Psittaciformes; family Psittaculidae; genus Melopsittacus; species Melopsittacus undulatus. The sequence goes on from NC_047527.1 coordinate 18,209,988, forward strand.
ATGGCTGTGCTGCCCAAGTGGAGTAAACACATGTAAGTGCCAGCTGTCCTTGCACAGGCAGCTCCTTCTCCCTCCCTCAATCCCACCTTGAAATTCAGTGGCATCACATGCAGGATGGGAAATCTGAGTCATCAGCAGGAGGAGGCTCCCCATCTGACTCCCATGCTGCAGTGAGACAGCATTAGCACCCTGAGCTGTGCTCCCTGACCCCGGGCTCAGGTGAGCACACATCTGCCAGAGCCTCACTGCCCTCCCTGCCTCTGCCTGGCTTGTGTCTGCCTGTGCTCCCTGCAGCCCTTGTCACGGGGTGGCACAGCTCGCTTCTCCTCCCCTCTGTGTCACTTTCAGCTGACTGTCTGTCTGTTGCAGTGCTGTTAGGGCAGCAAGCAGAGTAAAAGTGTGATGCTGTCTGCAGCAAGCTCTTAGCTTGGAGCAGCTGTCCATCAAGCACTAAAGTGCAGAGACAGCACCAGATGCTACATGATTTCACTCCTGCTTTTCAGATACCCATTCCAGGCAAGGAGCAGCTCTGGAAAATGTTACAGTACTTTGTTGGCCATTCTCAATTTGTGCCTCCCATTGCACAGAGCAGTGCACAGCTCCACTCCAGGGGTGAGGGCATGCTGCTCTACTGAGCCCTCTGTGAGATGGAGGGAGGCCAGGTCTACTGGCTTCCCAAGGCTGCATATCATACATGTGGCACAAGCATCTCCATCAGAGCATATGCCTAGGTCAGGTCACCCTGGCAGGCTGTTGGTGCTGTGACACTGAGTGCCTGGAGCATGGAATAATGTGAATGAATGAATTTCAAATGAGATACTGCTGAATCCAGTGTCTCAACATGTAGCATCATGGGCAGGAAAGGGTGGGTAAGACAGTCCTGTTAACAGGACTGAGATCAGAGCTGAACAAGTATTATGGCCAGTTAGGACAAACTAATGGCTTTGAGAAATGTCAACCTCCTTCATGGTTAACACAGAATATCGTTAACATATAAACCCAGCACAGGCTCTGCTGGGCTTACATGTGTGAGCTTTTGCAATCACGTTGTCACAGCAACAAAAACAGTCAACAGGTGTCCTTGGGGCGCCATCAGCCTGGAGAATGGTATTAGGAGAGATGAGAGGATCCTGCCTGCAGTGCTGCTAGACAAGGAATTCCACCTCTTTGTTAAGACAGAAGTCACAGTTACCCAGGAGGATGTGTTTCATCATGTGATATTGTATTGATACATGCCAGGTTCCTTTGCTTAGAGATGTCTACCAAATGGGAGGAAGCATTTTCAAAGTCTCCTGGTAACACTGCTGCTGAGCTCTGCCACATGCAAACATGTGGCTTGAACATCACTAACGCACTTGGAACCATTGCTAGCAGTGACCCCTTTAATTCAGAAGATGTTCTCGAAGAGCCTATAATTAGCCTCACACCTAATTTTAAACATAAGTAATCTCCTGTACTCAGTATGAAGTTTGTGTGTAGCTGTTATCAGAACCGTGGCCAGAAAGGTGAGTTTGTGCTCTGCAGGCGCGGTTCCTCTCTCGAATGCAGCTCACGCTCAGGAAGCTCCGTGAAGGAGGTGGCTGTTTCCAGGCTCTGCTGACTGAGATGGCAGTGCCAGCTCTGCAGCTTGCCCCAGAAATGCTCTGTAATGCAGGCAGGTCAGCCAGGGGTGACTGCTAAGCCTTGCTTCCTTGAAATGCTTCCGGTAGCCAGGGCTGATTAGGATGTGGTCTGTTTACCCAGAGATAAGCTTCAGCGAGCGCTCCTGCCCTCTGTGCCGCAGTCAGAACATGCTGTGGAAAGCTTCTGGCATCTTTCAGGGGCAAGAATGTTGAGAGTTCTGAACACCAGAGGTATGACATCTCTGTAATGGGTTTACCTGTTTGCATCTTGCTTGGAAAAGTAGATCTGGGAGCAGTGTGGTACTGAGACAGTATTCAGAGTGTGTTTCAGTCTTGTAGATGGGAATGTTCTGTTTGTCAGGAAAATTCCATTGCAGTTTTGGACACTATGTCCCACGGTCATTTTGCTTCCCTAAGGAGAGGGTCACTGACATCTGCATCTGTAGACATGATATAAATACTCTGTGACACAAAGTGGCTTTGCTGGCTTCCCTCCCTCCCCTTGCAGACTTGCGTGTGGTTTTGATCTGGTTACAGCTGTGTGCCTTGTGTCTAATTATCAGGGGTGTTTTCCTGGGTACAGAGTTTGTTAGAGATGGGATGGCCTTCCCTTTTGAAAAGCGCTTTGTATTTGTGCACTTCGAAACTGGGCTAAGGAATATTCTGGGGTGGGCTGAACCAGAGGCACAGAGAAATGGGGCTGGTCTCAGACCTGGTGAGATTGGGAAAATGCTGAGTTAAATCCGGACACGTCTGACCCTATGATCAGTTGCTAAGAGTTACCAGATAGTAAGGATGGTTGCTGGATGTCTCATCCTCTGTAAGGCTGTGAAGATGGTGCACTTGGAGGTTTATCTGTCTTGGACGGCAGGATGATATCTGCAGCTGTATCCCCCCCTCGTGGAAAAAAAGAGCAAAACTGGGATTTGTGGTAAATCTGCAGCGCTGGCCAGGGGTGTATGTGCATGGGACAGCACCCAGAAATCCCCACGTCAGCGATGCTCCCCCTGACCAGCTGTGTGAAGGTGGTTGGAGAGCTATTTCCATCCCCTCAAGTAAAGTCACCATCCGTTATTGTGGCTCTGCAGCAGGAGCCCTGGATATGGCTTGAGGGATATGCCATTTGAGTGACAGACTGAAAAAACTCCTAACCTTAGAGTGGGGTTTTTTTTTTTCCAGGGGACAAGACTTTCTTAGTACATCTGTTTAGTACTGACCTTAGCAAAATGAGAGCATTTTCCCTTGTATATGCCAGAGCTTGGGAAATTAAATCTGTGATCCATAGAAAGTCAGTAATCAGAGATGACTTAGCACCCAGGAAGCACTTGAAAGCCACACATGATTACTGGATTATTTCAAGCTTATTGGTACTACATTCCTATGCTTCTGTGACACATGAAAACCTGCACTGGTGTGCGTATACATATACACATACCCCATTAGTCTCTGTACATATATACATCTATAAATGTGTGTGTACATCATCTCAGAAACAGAACAGAAGCAACTTTCCTCCCAACAAGTAGTATTTGCATGTGATTTAAAGCAAGAGAAATCTCCAGTTAGAACTGTGTGCTCCTAATGACTGTGCTCCCAAAGGAGACACGTGAGTGGCCTCATTCAGCTGTTGATGGCTGTGACAAAGCGAACAGGTTGTCACAACAAATGTTCCTAGCCAAAGTCCTAAAATGGCTTCTGTAGCATGACGGGCACGTGTCCAAAAGTTTTTCCAGCTCTTGTGGAAGTGACAGTTCTGAGGAAATGATGAAAATCTGGAACAAATCCAGCGCTTGCCCTCAGGGATGTTTGAAAATCAATGCAACTTCTGAAATTCACCTGGGACAGACAAAGGAAGGATGCTTGTGCTTCACTGTTGCTTTGAAAACAGTCTTTGAGTTATAATTTCCATCATGTTTTCACTCTTCCCCTTTCCTTTCCAGGCAGTGAAGCTGATTTTAGCTCTTCAGGCAGCACGGGCAGTATTTCAGCACCTGAAGTCCATCTGTCTGCTGCTGGAAGCAAGAAATCTTCTTTCTCTCGCAAGTAAGTAAAGCGATTTTTCCTGAACATCGCAAGTACTGCGTGTGCAAAGATAGACTGCTGTGTCAGGTCTTGCAGTTAATGCATACAATACCTGTCTTGTGAGATTTAAAACTATTTGGGTAACACTGTGTTCTTGGGCAGCACCCACACTCATGAGAACTGTGATATGAGAAAGAAAAAATGATGCTGTATTTGGAGCACACAAATTGCCAGCCCGTCAGATCAGCCAAATGGTATTTATGTATGGAGACATGACATGACATACCATGACAGGTATGGAGAGATAATCAGGTAAGGCAGAGAAAACGCATTGGCTGGAGAGGAGGCGGAAACAACTAGGTGTGTGTCGGTTAAAAGCAGTACTTCTATCCAGTTAACCTTTTGGTTTTATTTCTTTATTTCCTCTTTGTAATATATCGTCAGCTCGACTTCTACCTTTCCAGATCATGATCTTATTTCTGTAGGAAATAAGTAGACAATATTGCCTTTGATGCTTTTTTTCTTAAACACCCTGGCCTAACCTTTACATAACTCAAACTAAATGCAAGCTTTAAAAAATATCATGCTCATCTGTCTGACAGAACCTTTCATAAAGTTTTCAGTGGGGTTTCTTCCTGTCATGTGTGGAGTGTAAATCCAGACAGCTTGTGAATGGGGGACAGTGGGACTAGAGTGTGCACAGTGAGCTCTGCCCACACAATCCCTGTTGGATACAGGTTTTGGAGTAGGTGGAAAGAGTTCAGGTTGACAGGCCTGGTTTCCTGCCCTGCATGGCAGAGCTGGCAAGCAGGGACCAGCAGCGGGGTACTCATATGCATGAGTTACACAGACGACCCCAGGATCGCAGTGTGCCCCACTGTACCCGCATCACCCGAATGATGCTTTTTCTTATCTGTGTTGTGAGACTGTTAGAAAAATAAACTTACTTAAGCTCTCGCTAGATTAAATCTAACAAGTAAATTTACTGGCTGTGGGAAGAAACAGTACTAAGCATAATACAAAGCCCTAAAATCACCTTACTTTCAGTAAGATTATGCAAAATTTCTTATTGCGCATTTAAGTATAACTTTAACTTAGAGCATATAGACCTTCTAAACTGGACTGAAGTCGTCCATCAAAAGACTCCTTCAAATGCATTGCTGTGTTATGCACAGTCAGTACAAGTTCTGCCTCATGTTGATGCTGTACTGTACAAAGTGTAAGGAGATGTCTCCTTTGCAATAGGTTCTTTTTTAACTGTTTGCCTTAACTCACTACGAAACATTCCATTGTTTGACAAACCACTGCCCTGTGCTTCATTGTAAAATAACTGTAAAATCACCCAAACCACAGCAGTGCCACTTGACCATCTGTTCCTTATAAGCTGTTCCACTTTCAGAGACGGGAGGAAACGAAATCAAACAATTTTTAGAAGAGACTTTGCTTCATAATTGTCCTGGTTCAGCAGTAGCAGTCATTTTTAATCCTTCTTGGTAGCTGGTGCAGCGCTGTGTTTTGTCTTTTCGGCCTGGGAACAGTGCTGATAGCATCTATGTTTGTAGTTACTGCTCAAATGTTTACTTTGATCAAGGACTTTGTGAGTCTCATGATCTGCCAGGGAGGAGGGGAGGCTGGGAGGAAGCAGAGACAGGACACCTGACCCAGGCTAGCCAAAGAGGTATTCCATACCATAGCACGTCATGCCAAGGGAGGTAACTAGGAGTTTGCGGGAAGGGCTTGGTCTTTCTTTCTTCCGGGTTGGGCTCATTTCGGCGGGTGGTATCGTATTCTCTCCCCTTGTTTATTTCTTCTATCGTTATTATTATTGGTGGTAGCAGTAGTGATTTGTGTTATACCTTAGTTACTGGACTGCTCTTAACTCGTGGGAGTTACATTCTTTCGATTCTCCTCCCCATCCCTCCAGGAGCAGGGGGAGGGAGAGGGAGGCTGTGGTTGAAAGCAGCCTTACAACAAACCTCCACAGATGGGCATCTCTCTGCAGGCCTGGACAGGGAAAGCAGCAGCGTGGTTCTTGTGGTACTAATCCAGGCTGCAGGCCTCTCATTACTTAATGGACCCAGAAGTTCAGGGAACGTGGATGACGGAGTCACTTGGTACTGTGCTATCCACAGACAATGTGAAGGTGGCCGAGGTTTCCCTAGATCACGTGGCTCAGACTGAGGGCCTTGCAGTCACTGAAAGGACATGCAGTGGCTGATGGCTTCAGGACTTTCTTCTCAGCCAATCACAGTTATCTGGCTGGATTAGTGGTTAGAAAATGTCATGTGTAAAATAAGGGTTGTGTGGTGAGGATAATCCAATATATTTGTCCTGTTTTTCGCTGGGCTAGAGTTAATTCTCTCCCTAGTAGCTGGTACAATGCTGCATTTTGGCTTCAGTCTGAGAACAATGCTGATAACACACCGATGTTCCAGTTGTTGCTCAGTTTCTCATGTTCTGCCAGTGAGGAGGGGCACAAGAAGCTGTGAGGAAGCAGAGCCAGGACACCTGACCCAAACTAGCCAAAGGGGTATTCCATACCACAGCACCTCATGCCCAGTATGGGTAAACTGTGGGGAAGTCACCTGGAAGGGACTGATTACTGCTCAGATCTGGCTGTGTATCGGTCAGCTGGTGCTGAGCAATTGTATTGAGTATCACTTGTGTTTATTGTTTTTTATTCAGCTGTCTCTTTTTGTCTCCCTTTTCATTACAATTGATGTTATCATTATTATTCTATTTTACTTCATTTTATTTCAGTTATTAGACTGTTCCTATCTCAACCCATGGGTTTTACGTTTTTGTCTGGTTCTCTTACCCATCCCTTCAGGGGCAGGGGCAGCGGGTGGCTTTGTGAAACTTGGTTTCTGGCTGGGGTTAAACCACGATAATCCTCTATTTGGTTCCCCTCCAGTCGTGGCCCTTATGGTCGGAATAATGGATCCTTATCCTACAAGCCTGGAGCCAGCCCACTTGCTTCCCGTGAAAAGGACCCTTTGCCAACACTGTGCAAAAACCAGCTGAGTCCTCCTACTATCCATCAGAGTTACAGGGCTTCTTCAGTGAGCAGCAGCAACTCAGGCTCATACAAAGGAAGCAACAGCAGCCCAGTGATGAGGCAAGTGTTTATTTCAGCATCCCAGTGTTCAGCGCATGACTTATCTTCTCTGCACTGTAACGTGGGACCAGCTGTACCAGTTGCAGAGCAGGTCACCTTGCTCCTCAGCATAGGTGTGACTTCTCATGCTGGTGGTTTGACAGTCAACAGGGTGCTCCATCCCTTGTAAAAACTTTATTGTTTCAGCACTGTAAAATTCAAGGTTACTTTTAGTCAAAGCCCTTTGGAGTTTGTTTTCACTCCAAGGCAGGCTACTTCGTGGGGTTTCATGCCTTCAGTTCTCATGGTTCTTTTCTTGAAGGGTCCTTTCACTTTGGAGACAACTGGATGGGGTAGTATAGAAAATACTATGCACTTAAGTGAAAATTCACCCTGCCCAGCCTTGGGCACCCTCCTGAGGAGTGCAGTTTCCTGTACAGGAAGGAAAACAGATCTCTGCCAGAGAATGAAGCATGTAGTGCAGAGAAGAAATTGCCACCACACTGCTGCTGTTTCCCTCCCTCTCCCTCTCTCAAGCAATTCAACAGCCAAGCATGTCAGACACACACCTAAAGCTAATTAGGCTGAATCGAGGTTTCAGCATGCTGGGCTTCATAACTCCCATGTGGAGATGAACACAGCAGCCCTTGCCTGTCCGTGTCCAGAGCTGGGGAGCCTTGCCAGGTCCCAGTTGCCTGCTCCTGGGCATTCCATCCATTTTGGGTGAGGGCATGGGTGGGTGGTTTAGCCTTAAATATCTCATTTGATGTCATGGCACTGAAACCAAGTACAATAAATAGCAGATTTTACACATAGCCACAAATCAGCTCTTCCCTCAAGTACTCTGATTTGCCAGAGGGAGTCACTTGTGTGGACACTGAGGAGCCCCAAAGGAGTCAAATGTTGTATCAGTCAATGGGATGCTTTTATTTTGGCCAGGATGGAAGAACTGTAGGAATGATGTTATGTGATGGTTTGTGTGTTTTCTTTGCAGGCGATCAGGAAGGTACAGTAATTCTTGTGACAATCACAACATTAAGTCACAAAGTCCAGAGCAGTATTTGACACCTCTGCAGCAGAAAGAAGTCACAGTAAGGCATTTGAAAACCAAGCTGAAGGAATCTGAGAGCAAACTCAAAGAAAGGTAAATTTCCCTTCAGAAATCAGAGCAAGAAAGATTTATTCAGGAACATTTAGGGGTGGGAATCCCAAACACTTCTACTCATTTCTTGACCACATAAAGTCTGCATTAAGAAATTTGAAATCTGATCAGTCTGATGAGGCTGTTTTCAGGTATTTCAGGTCTCAGTGTTCTGAGGGAATACATACCATGCAGTTTAATATGAATATAGCTGTCTCTTTCCCCTTTTTTGAACTTTCACTTGTAGAATATTTTTAATGGACTATATTTTACCAGTCTGATTTAGCATTGAGAGGCCTTTATACATAAGGCAGTTTTTCCCTGCCAGCATGTGACCTTAGTCTCTTGTTCTGCCTCTCAGTGAAATATGACTACAAATGTCCCCCTGTTCCCCTAATGAAAGAAAAGCTCTTACACAAACCAGTGTGCCCACTTGTGGTTACTGGCTGGGTGGTGAGGTTGTTGACTCTGGCTGGCAGCTGGCTGCATCTCTGCCAGCTCTCTCAGGGATGCAGCAAATGGGGCATGGAGGAGTTTGCTTCCTTGTTGGAGCATCTCTGCAGCACAACCATTCCAGCATGGGGGAGCCTCATGTTGATTCATTTACTGGCCAGTCAGCAGTAGTGTTACAACACTTTTATTCTGCTACAGGGAAAAAGAAATGGAAGAGCTAAAAGCTCAGCTGGGACGGATGAGGGAAGACTGGATTGAAGAAGAGTGTAATCGTGTGGAGGCAGAGCTGGCCTTAAAGGAAGCAAAAAGTGAAATTAAACAACTTAAGGTTGTAATTGAAACCATGAAAAACAGCATGGCTGAGAAAGACAAAAAAATGCAGAAATATTTCCTAGACATAAACATTCAAAACAAGAAACTGGAATCTTTGCTGCAGAGCATGGAGGTGGCTCAGCACAGCTTTGTGCAGGATGAGCAGCACCTAGACTACACGTGTGACTTGGAAGGGAAGCCATTAGCCATGATACCAGACAGCCTCATCACTGGGGAGCAAGCTCTGGAGGAAGTGGCAGATAGTGGACTGCTTCTTAATGAGGACACAGCTAATGAGTCTGATTCATGTGAAGAGAGTTTGACCACCAGAACCTCCGCACTGAGTGATCCAGTTCCCTCCAATCCTGCTGTGCATAAAGAGATGCTTGAAAATGCTCTGGATGAAAAACTAGCTTTCCTCCAGGAGGAGGAGAAAAGCATCAATGTGATGGTGGAAAAGGCCATCCAGACTGACGTGGTGCCATATAGCCTGGATGTGGAGCAGTTCTTCCAAAGCATCTTCAGTGCTCAAGATACCTATCCTCTAAGCCCACCTTCTTCACTGAAGGAGCTGGATGAGTTTTCTCTTGGAAGCTTCACCGATTCTGCTATCGCAGTGGACTTAACTCCGAGTGATCCAAACTCTGTCATCCTTTTGTCTCCCATGGAGTCTCCATGCCGATTGGTGCAGCACAGAGTTAATGAAAACCGTTTCATGAAAGAACTTGATTTCATAGACCCTCCTGATGATGAAGCCTTTAGGTCTGCCCATACTTCCTCTCAGGTAGACACCAAGAGGAGCTACTGGAGCAGCAGTCCCCTCACAGATGTTCTAGCTCTAGCAGTCCCTTTTATGCCAACCATCATGTGGGCTTTCAGTACCCACAGAGGAGGCACAGAGCCCATTTACAATATTGGCACATTGCTTCGTGGCTGCTGCCTGGTGGCCCTGTGCTCTTTACGCTGTACACCCTTCCCTACCAAAATTTAAAGTCCGCTCTGTCCCTGATGCTATCTCCCTGAGACAGAGAGGAATAGGGATAAGATAGGTCCTTAAACTATTGTAGATTCTTTAAGAGTTCATAATTTTGCTTTTCACTATTTGATTTGCACTATAAATTGTTTCAGAGATATGTTCCTTGTTCAAATAAATAGCTGAATTCTGTACTTCCACAAGATACCTTTTAACTGGTGTTTTAAACAGCACTGCTGCCCACAGAGACAGTCGTCTTGCTCCCAGGCACTGTGTCCTTCCCCTGTGCTAGTGTCTTTCTGGTGCCAGTGCGTCTGCACAGTGAACATGACCAGGGAAATCAAGGAGACTTACAGCTCATGTCTGTGTTTGTCTGCTGAGCTAGCCCTGAGCTTGGTCACTTCCCTCACTGGTTCACTGAGCAGACTCACTGGCTCAAGGGTAGCACGAAACATATACAGAGAAAGGAACGGTATTTCTTATGGCAGTACTCATCTCAAATGGTTGTGAAACTACAGTTTTAAGTAAATTACATAGAGACTCAAGCCCAACAAGGGTATCATCCATGTGCTCCAGAAAGCATGCAAGCGCTTTCCATCTGTTGTCCAGAGTGTCAATACAGTTTAGAGGTTAACACATGTATTTTGCAGGCAGCTTCCACCCAGCACATCCTTCGTCCCTGTCTTGTATAGTGCTCTTCTCAATGGTGCAATTGCTCGAGCATTTCACTGGTCTTGTGCGTATACTTGGACTGTAACAAAAAATGTGCATTGTTAGGAGTCTTGAAACTTGTTATAAGGGTAAGTTTAGAATCCTAGAATCATAGAATAGTTAGGGTTGGAAAGGACCTTAAGATCATCTAGTTCCAACCCCCCTGCCATGGGCAGGGACACCTCACACTAAACCATGCCACCCAAGGCTTTATCCAACCTGGCCTTGAGCACTGCCAGGGATGGAGCATTCACAGCTTCCTTGGGCAACCCATTCCAGTACCTCACCACCCTTACAGGAAAGAATTTCTTCCTTATATCCAGTCTAAACCTCTGCTGTTTAAGCTTTAACCCATTACCCCTTGTCCTATCACTACAGTCCCTAATGAAGAGTCCCTCACCAGCATCCTTATAGGCCCCCTTTAGATACTGGAAGGCTGCTGTGAGGTCTCCACACAGCCTTCTCCAGGCTGAACAGCCCCAACTTTCTCAGCCTGTCTTCATATGGGAGGTGCTCCAGTCCCCCGATCAGCTTCATGGCCCTCCTCTGGACTTGTTCCAACAGTTCCATGTCCTTTTTATGTTGAGGACACCAGAACTGCACACAGTACTCCAAGTGAGGTCTTATGAGAGCAGAGTAGAGGGGCAGGATCACCTCCTTTGACCTACTGGGCATGCCCCTTTTGATGCAGCCCAGAATACAGTTGGCTTTCTGGGCTGCAAGCACACACTGAAGCTGGCTCATGTTCATTTTCTCATTAACCAACACCCCCAAGTCCTTCTCCACAGGGCTGCTCTGAATCTCTTCTCTGCCCAACCTGTAGCTGTGCCTGGGATTGCTCCGACCCAGGTGTAGGACCTTGCACTTGGCATGGTTAAACTTCATGAGGTTGGCATCAGCCCACCTCACAAGCGTGTCAAGGTCCCTCTGGATGGCATTCCTTCCCTCCAGCGTACCAACAGAACCACACAGCTTGGTGTCATCAGCAAACTTGCTGAGGGCACACTCAATCCCACTGTCCATGTCACCAACAAAGATGTTGAACAAGATCTGTCCCAACACCAATCCCTGAGGGACACCACTCGTTACTGGTCTCCAGCTGGACATCAATAGATACACTTTGAATCTTAATTTTGGTTTAAGTCTTGGAACAGTCTTCCGAGCCCTATAAAATACTAAGGATAAATGTATTGTGTTTTAACTTATTGTTTATTTATTTGTTTTTGTGTAAGTTACCTTTATTATCACAAGTTCAGTAAAGCATGTTGCAAAGTCAAATGTGTGAATGTTTTGTTGTGGAAAACCTATGAAAAACACCCCATTTCAGCTGAGCACTCTGGCACAGGCCAAGCAGGAGGAGACAGAGTGATAGGGCATAAGGCTGGTTGTGAGATCAAGAGCAACAACTTTGAGAGCCAATAAATCAGCATTGTGACAAGTGACTATTAATCCAAAACAATGAATGCTTAATCGCAGCACATTTCACAGTCGTGAATAACCTGGGCAATAGTGTCCATTGTTAAGTCCATCCCTTGATCACAGGCCCATCTGTATGTTGCATCTCTGCCCTGAGGGCCTGAAGTGTCATGGGCCCACCGGGCCAAGAATAATTCACCCTTATGTTGCCAATCTAAATCCATCTGAGCCACTTCAATCTTAGCAGCTTTATCCACTTGTTGGTTGTTCTGCATGTAGCACAAAACATATACAGGGAAAATAACGGTATTTCTTGATATATGAAAGAGGAAAGAAGACACAGCACAGGCAAGATGAAATGTACCACCACTGCATGGGTTTAACATGTATCTACAACAGCACCATGTCCTTGCTGGCATTGTGTCAGCACATAGCCCATGAATTGATCTCTCAAGCAGCTGTGCTCAAGCATAGCAGGGACATGGAGGGAAGCATAGCAAAGCAGTATGCAGCTACAGGAGGTCTGACTGGCAAGAAGGTGGCAGCACCCAATGGCTTTTTGAATGCCTGAAGACTCAATAAACAAACACACTTTCATGATGCATTCAGGGGCTTTACTTCTAGCTTTTTATTAACTAGCCCGTGTTTTAAGAAATAGTATTTATTTGCATCTATTTTACATTGTCAAATAACAATAGGAAGCACTAAACTGATTTCTAAACTATGGGATGTAGCTTCCAACAGGTTTGAACTGAAATAGGAGATACTATTTGCCTATTTGACGGAGGGCAGTTTCCCTGCCCTCCATCAGCAAAAGTGAGCTGTGACTTGTACCTCCTCGCTTTATCAGTGTGATTAAAAGGAGAGACATGGGTTATTAAAGCTTACTGACACATTCTTGCCTTATCTCCTATTCACCCTCAGATGCTTTAGAGGTGTGCTTGAGGAGCAAACTCACTTGCCATGCCACTGTTCAGTCAGCTCCCACTGCAGCCATCCATCCTATTCCAGCCACAACACTTGTGCAGAAAAGCACAAAAAAGTCCATATTGTTGCTCTCTAAAATGTATTTTAAAATATAACATTCCTCAAGGACTTATTTCATATCTGAAAACTGCCATCAAGTCACTGCTTAAATCAAGATTTTAAGCACATGGCAAGCATGCTAACCATTTTTAAAACATCTTCTATGAGTGACCAAGCGCACGGAAGGTCACTCTTACTGTCATTTTCTCCATTACCTACCTTGCACACAAAACTTGTGTCAGAACCTACTAAAACTTAAGAATTCTATTCTTCCAGGCAGGCATGATCTAGTCTGACAGCCCCCTGCCCTTTTCCATTCCTTTACAGCTTCCCTGCATGCACAAGGAACAAGTCTCAGGCACAGAACTTGCTGCTTTCACTTATCTGTTCCAGGTAAGAAATCCATATAACACCCAAATGCAGGGATAACAGCATCTACACAACAGAAGATGGAGAAGGCATTCACCATAGCTGTGAGCTAGGTCTGAGAGCCCCACTGACTCCCCTACAACTGTACACCTTCCCTTTCAGTAGATCACAGAATCACAGAATCCCAAGGGTTGGAAAGGACCTTGAAAGATCATCTAGTCCAACCCCACCACAAGAGCAGGGTAACCTAGAGTACATCACACAGGAACTTGTCCAGGTGGGCCTTGAATATCTCCAACGTAGGAGACTCCACAACCCCCCTGGGCAACCTGTTCCAGTGCTCTGTCACTCTCACAGTAAAGAAGTTCTTCCTGATGTTCACATGGAACCTCCTATGCTCCAGTTTACACCCATTGCCCCTTGTCCTACCACTGCATATCACTGAAAAAAGCCTAGCTCCATCATCCTGACACCCACCCTCTACATATTTGTAAACACTGATGAGGTCAACCCTCAGTCTCCTCCAAGCTAAAGAGACCCAGCTCCCTCAGCCTCTCCTCATAAGGAAGGTGTTCCACTCCCTTCATCATCTCTGTGGCTCTGCGCTGGACTCTTTCAAGTAATTCCTTGTCCTTTTTGAACTGAGGGTCCCAGAACTGGACACAATATTCCAGACGTGGCCTCACCAAGGCAGAGTAGAGGGGGAGAAGAACCTCTCTTGCCCTACTAACCACACCCTTTCTAATGCACCCTAGGATGCCATTGGCCTTCTTGGCCACAAGGGCACATTGCTGGCTCATGGTCATCCTCCTATCCACCAGGACCCCCAGGTCCCTTTCCCCTTCACTCCTTTCCAGCAGGTCAACCCCCAACCTGTACTGGTACATGGGGTTGTTCTTCCCCAGATGCAAGACTCTACACTTGCCCTTGTTGAATTTCATCAAGTTTCTCCCTGCCCAACTCTCCAGCCTGTCCAGGTCTCACTGAATGGTAACACAGCCTTCTGGTGTGTCAGCCACTCCTCCCAGTTTAGTTTCATCAGCAAACTTGCTGAGGGTACACTCAGTTCCCTCATCCAGGTCGTTGATGGAAATATTAAACAGCACTGGTCCCAGCACCGACCCCTGAGGGACTCCACTAGTCACAGACCTCCAGCTAGATTCTGTGCCATTGACCACAACTCTCTGCCTTCTTCCTTTCAGCCAGTTCTTGATCCACCTCACTACCTGATCGTCAAGCCCACACTTTCTTAGCTTATTTATGAGGATGCTGTGGGAGACAGTATCAAATGCCTTACTGAAATCAAGAAAAAACACATCTACCACTGTACTATCATCCCTCCACCTAGTTACTTCCTCATAGAAGGCTGTAAGATGGGTCAAACATGACTTCCCCCTCATAAAACCATGTTGGCTGTTCTTAATGACCCCCTCATCCTTGATATGCCTAGAGATGGAGTCAAGAATAAGTTGTTCCATCACCTTTCCAGGGACGGAGGTAAGGCTGACCGGTCTATGATTACCCAGGTCCTCCTTCTTGCCCTTCTTATAGACTGGTGTGACATTTGCCATCCTCCAATCCTCAGGTACCTCTCCCATTTCCCACGACTTACCAAAGATGATGGAGAGTGGCCTAGCAATGACCTCCACCAGCTCCCTCAGCACCCGTGGGTGTATTCCATCAGGACCCATCGATTTACAGATGTCCAGATTGCATAGCTGATCCCTAACCCAATCCTCATCTACCAAAGCAAACTCCTCCTTTGTCCTGACTCCTTCTGGGGCTATAGGAATCTGGGGCCCCTGGGGAGAGTCTGCAGGAGTAAAGACAGAGACAAAGAAAGCATTCAGCACCTCTTCCTTCTTTATATCCTCTGTCTCCAGGGCACCCACCTCGTTCAACAGTGGGCATATATTGCCTCTTGTGTTAGTTTTATTTGCTATGTATTTAAAGAAGCCCTTTCTATTGTCCTTAATCCGACTAGCAAGATTAAGTTCCAAGGAGGCCTTAGCTGTACTAATTGCCTCCCTACATCCTCTAACAACTGTCCTATATTCCTCCCAAGTGGCCAGCCTCTCTTTCCATAATCCATAGATTCTTCTTTTCCACTTGAGTTTGCCCAGCAGCTCCTTGTTTAACCACGTTGGTCTCCTAGATCCCTTACTTGATTTCCTACCCGTTGGGATGCTCTGATCCTGAGCTTGGAAGAAGTGGTCCTTGAATGCTGACCAACTATCTTGAGCCCCTTTACCGCCTAGTACCCTTTCCCATGAGACTTCCCTTAGCAGTTGATTGAAGAGGCCAAAGTTGTCCCTTCGGAAATCCAGAACTGTGGCCTTGCTAGGTATTCTATTCCTCCCACACAGGATCCTAAACTCCGCCATCTCATGGTCACTGCAGCCAAGGCTGCCATTGACCATCACCACTTCAACCAGACCCTCTTTGTTGGGGAGTACTAAATCCAACAGTGCTCCTCTCCTAGTTGGTTTGTCCACCATTTGCATTAAGAAGTTATCATCAGTGCACTGGAGGAACCTCCTAGACTGTGAATGATTGGCTGTGTGAGTCTTCCAGCAAATATCAAGGTAGTTAAAATCCCCCATGAGGACTAAGGCATGTAGTCGCGAGGCTGCTTTCAGTTGCCTGTAGAAAGCCTCATCAACTCCTTCGTCCTGATCAGGAGGTCTATAATAGACTCCCACAACTGTATCACCTGTACCAGCCTGTCCCTTAATTCGTACCCACACACATTCCACTTTCTCCTCATCTGCCCCTGGACAGAACTCAATACATTCTAGTCACTCTCTCACGTAAAGAGCAACTCCACCACCTCGCTTTGCTGACCTATCTTTCCTAAAAAGGACATAGCCATCCATGACCACATTCCAGTCATGTGAGCTGTCCCATCATGTCTCTGTAATTGCCACCAGATCATAATGTTTAGACTGCACACAGACTTCTAACTCCTCCTGTTTATTCCCCATGCTGCGTGCGTTGGTGGACAGGCATTTCAGGGAGCGAACAGAGCACGCTGATGGCAACCTTGGGAGGCAGGAGGCCTTCTGGTCTTTATTAATAGTAGAACAATGCCCCAGCTAAGTCAGCTAAGACCCCCTCGCACTTTGAATCTAACCTGAAGCTCTGTGAGTTAGCTCTGCTAACTCTTGTCCTAGTACCCTTTTACCCCTGTGGGACAGGGTCTAAACAACTATCCTTTCCCACAAATGAAACAAGATATCGATAGTGCTCCCTAGCTCGTCATCCTTCAAGCCCTAGCATGTTTCTCTTGGGCTTGTCCCTAACAGCACCAGTGAAATCCCCTCCCCCCTTCATATCTATTTTAAAGCCCTGTCAATAAGCCCTGCTAACTCCTGCCCCAGTGTGAAACTTCCCTTCTTCTCTGAAGCATGGTTGTTTTCGACTGTGTATTTACCCCACACATTTTACTAGAGGAATTCCAGTGGAAATACATACAGTAAGTGTACAAAAATGGAATTTGAGAAGTGCTGTAAAATGAGAATTTTCACACTAGCTTTATTAACAGGACACAATTTTTGTTCAATTATACTACCTCTGCAAGTATAAGGTGTGAGGGTTTTTTTTTTCTTAACTGTAGGAAGACTTTCTGCTGTAAATACAAATTTAAGACTAAATGTAAGTGATGAAATGGCTCCCCTGTCTTCATACCCACTTGCATAGAACCATAGAATAGTTAGGGTTGGAAAGGACCTTAAAATCATCTAGTTCCAACCTCCCTGCAATGGGCAGGGACACCTCACACTAAACCATATCACCCAAGGTTTCATCCAACCTGGCCTTGAGCACTGCCAGTACCTCACCACCCTAACAGTAAAGAATTTCTTCCTTATATCCAATCTAAACCTCTGCTGTTTAAGTTTTAACCCTTTACCCCTTGTCCTATCACTACAGTCCCTAATGAAGAGTCCCTCACCAGCATCTTTATAGGCCTCCTTCAGATACTGGAAGGCTGCTATGGGGCCTCCCCACAGCCTTCTCTTCTCCAGGCTGAACAGCCCCAACTTTCTCAGCCTGTCTTCATATGGGAGGTGCTCCAGTCCCCTGATCGTCCTCATGGCCCTCCTCTGGACTTGTTCTAAGAGTTCCATGTCCTTTTTATGTTGAGGACATGAGAACTGCACACAATACTCCAAGTGAGGTCTGATGAGAGCAGAATACAGGGGCAGAATCCCCACCTTTGACCTGCTGGGCACGTTCCTTTTGATACAGCCCAGGATACCGTTGGCTTTCTGGGCTACAAGTGCACACTGAAGCCGGCTCATGTTCACTTTCTCATCAACCAACAACCCCAAGTCCTTCTCCACAGGGCTGCTCTGAATCTCTTCTCTGCCCAACCTGTGGTTGTGTCTGGACCAGGTGCTGGACCTTGCACTTGTCATGGTTAAATTTCATGAGGTTGGCATCAGTCCACCTCACAAGAGTGTCAAAGTCCCTCTGGATGGAATTCCTTCCCTCCAGCGTATCAACCGAACCACACAGCTTGGTGTCATCGGCAAACTTGCTGAAGGTGCACTCAATTCCATTGTCCATGTCACCAACAAAGATGTTGAGCAAGACCGGTCCCAGCACTGATACCTGAAGGAGCAGCATGCACTGTTGTTGTGTGGTGATGCCACTGCAGTGTTATGTGTAAATGGGCAAGGCAGCACAGGAAGCTGCAAATGACAAAGTGACAATAGTGCCACTTCAGTGTTCAGCTTTGACTTGTGCTCTACCATAGCATAACCTACCAGGAGTACATTTAGTCGCAGGTCATCTAGAACAAGCGCTTTTCTTCTGCACATGTCAAAATATGATCACCCATGGAAAACATTGAAGTATTTATAAATACCTTTATAAAAAAAGGCAGAAGCAGACATTCTTTACCAGGCAGCAAGAAAAGGGTTCTTTAAAACTGTTTAATTACATGTTTCAGGTAAGCACAGACAATAGAGTAGATTTCCCACCACTGAATATTTACATTCTTTTCTGTAAGCTTCAGCTGTTCATTAAGAGTGTCTTTCAATCAACATCCCTGCTCAATAACTTCTGCTGCAAAGAACGGTGCTGGAATAGAGCAATTGCAGGAATCATGATTCCATCAAGGCATGATTTTCTGTGGGCTTTTTCTCCTTTAAGAGAACCAACTAGTAGTTCAAGGTATTTTAGGAGAATCCTGGATTCCAAGATGACCTGAAGAATGCACTAAAACCAAGCAGCATGTTGAAGTCCTAGAAGTACTTAAAATCAATACCAATATGTATGTTGCAGAGCTGAAATTCTCTTCTTCACTGGCACTGCCATTGATGCCTGGTTTCTGTTAGGACAGTTTTACACCAATTTTGGTTTGTTCCTTTTTCATTAGCCTCTGGGCCTCTTTCTCCATTTTCTTCCGCTGCTGCTCTGCTGCTCTTTTTTCTCTTTCTGCTATCTTCTGTTGTCTGTAATTAAAGAAAATGTGAATTGCTAAATAACAGGAAACCAATTTTTAGCATGGTCATACCTTAATCATTAATTAATGTCATTACATCAATAAATAGATTGTTATAACTAATCAAACAGAGCTGCAGTTTACTGTAGTTAGGCTCAGAACAATTACTCTTTTATTGTGCTGAAGTCCTGTGTTTTCTCCAGATTAATCTAGTCTTGGGCAGTAATAATTGTTCAATTATTTTACAATCTAAAAGCCACTTAATTCTCAAAGATTGAGAGTAACAGAATCAGTGAGAGTGTATGGCTATTATAAGGCCAAAAGCTATTTAGAAAAAGAATAAACAGCTCTCTAATGCTTTGACTATTAAGATTACCTGTTTCTTCAAATTCAGACCAAACCACTTTGACTTGTCTAGAACACCACTTTATGTCCCACTCTCCCTCAGCAGAAGCATCAGCAGTTATCTTCTTGGTAATGGAAGTACTACAAACTTCCCCTCATGATCATGTGAGACGATAACTTCTAACACTCCCTTTCACATGTTCAGGATCTGTGTTGTACTCTTGTGATCAGTACAAGCATAAACAACAGTCTTTAAGAAAATGAAGTAAGAGTCTTCAGCTGTGCATCCTTTTGGCATTTTTGCTCATCACTGCTATAAATCATTGGACATCACTATTAGCTAGCTCAAAGAATTTGTCTACAGAAAAAGGTTTCCAAGTTCCACAAATATAGAGCTGACTAGAGCAAACGGCAAAACTAACACAAAGTTCCACTCATTTTGTTCCCCGCTACAGCTACAACACATCACTGAGTGGCGCAGGCTCAACAACCAGATCCATATCACGAGTGGCACATTATAGCTCTCTCCCCTGTATTGCGTAATTAGTATCAGAATGGATTAAGGAAGTTACATTTTGAATTCAGTTTAGATATTTAAATTTTACTAAGTAGCTTGCAAGAGGACTCTAAAAACAAACATGAAGCTTCATTAACTTGAAAAGGTGGAATTTAACACCGATTGAGTAAAGATAAAGCTTGTTTAGTAAAAAGGAATAGAGAAATGTAATTGACAGGGCAGTAATGCGTTAACTTTCAATGTATCTAAATTACCTGTGCACATCCACATAATGATGCAGAAGGGGAAAAGCTGTACATACACCAGCCAGCATGTTAAAGAATTCTAAAAGTTACATGAGGTGCTAAGCAATGCTATTCATTTGCCGTTCTGAAGTGAGGAAAGTCATATCAGGTCATGTTTCTTCTCCCTACCAAAAACTGCATACTGCTGAACTCCTCTGAACAGAGAAGTGGTTTCCATGCCCTCTACTGGCCAAATAGTTTTACTGGACTTCAGTTACACTCAAGTAAGAGAGACCTTCAGGTCACCTCAAACGGAGGAACTAAAGTCATCACAAAAAATATAAACAAGCAGCTTGCTGCAAAGTGATTTCCTTTCCACTGCTCTTTTACTCAGTCAACATTCAAAACATTGAGCTCTATTCCAAACTTCCTTTCTTAGTGGAAGAAAAGCCCAAGACAAACTGCAGCCATATCTGACTTACTTTTTCTGAGTTCCAAAGCAAGGACTTCAGCGGCTTTGGATGGAATAATACAAGTTGTTTACGCCAGAAAAGTATTCATGCCTTCCATTTAGTCTTTTACTTCAACATAACTAAAAATGCACCAGCACTTAGCTTAACTGTTCCCAATGGGAGAAACCAACTTATTTGGTATTAGAAAGTCTAAAGGTACAGAAATGCATCAACGATTTGCAGAAGAAACCAAGTTCTAGCTAACTTCAATTAACTGAAAATCCAGTTTATCATGTTCTATACTGATTCAACACTGACTGGAAAATTTCAGTGTATTCCAGCCCAGAACATGCTGGGAAGTGAGGAGAATGCTCCAAAAGCAGACTACAAGACCAAGATGCAATCTTTTACTATTAAGAAGAAACTCCAGATCACTTCCTTACTACAATCTGTTGGAAGCAGAGCCAGTCCTGTCAAGTGCTATACTTAAGTTAAATGTCAGATGTTAATTACACCACAGATGTCTACTGCAAGAGAAATTGTAAGTCCTGAAGGTATCTCCTATCAATCTTGCTAGAAATCAGCCAGCACTTTCCTCAATGACAATCTCAACAGTAAAGATGGCAGGCTGGAATTGTTAGGCAGGTTCAACCAAACAGGATGACACTTGGAAAAATGGAGTTTGTGAGAAAACTACTTTCTACTCTATCTAAAACAAGTCCCTGCTTTGGAAAGTTTGAATGCTTCTTTTCAGATTCCTGAAAATGTCTGTAACCGAATGCGGCAAGGGTTAAGTAAAGTACAATACAGCTTCTGCAGTCAGCAAAAGTAGTTGGTCCATTTCTCAGTTAAAGATTAAAAAAAAAAAAAAAGAAAAAATCAAAACAAACAGCATTTTTCACTCTTTCATTTTCTTTGTCTGATGCACCATAAATTGTCTCAACAGACTACACTTCAGAGAATTAAGCCCTTACTGAGCCTACGGGTATTCTTTATGGGAAAAGGTATTATCTTCAGAATAAAACCAGCCCCAAGCCACATCATTCACATCACAAAGCTCATACTCCTGTGATCCATTAGTGAAAGACAAGAGGTGGAAGAGCTTTAGCACTGAAGTTCAAAAAAGAAATCAAACCCAAGCTGTTGACCAGAGTTTACACCTACAGGTATCTGATTAAGTTCACAAAAATATTTGCCTTACAACCATATTCTCACACATGAAGCTGCTGCAGAGGAAGACTGACACTATTAAAATTGTCTTGAATTTATTGTCTACCATTAATGCATCAAAAGGGCGCTGGTTGACTTCCCCCTTATTCTACTGGTTGAGAAAAGTAAACTTTCCCAATGGTTACAATAACTAGTTGACCAGAATGCTTTTTTGCAATTTCCCCTACTATCTCATCTACTAAATTAACTATATCCAAAACGCATTCTGCCCAGTACCAATTACTTAGAGCTCAGATGAATGAAAACCATTTGTATTAAGAACTGATCAACAATTCTTAGGCCTTATCAGAAAGGTTACAACAAATCAGCCTCCATTTGATTCTTTCACATCCGATTATGACACCGCTGACAGAGAACCAAGAAAGCAAACTTGAAAACATAAATATGTTGTTATGATGCCTTGTGAACTGTACAGGATGAAGCTGTTTGTGTTATGGTTTTTATTAAAAGGATAAATTTCTGACTTTTATTTGGTATGGGAATTAGCTTATTTCATTGTGAGGGTGGTAAGGCACTGGAACAGGTTGCCCAAAGAAGTGGCAAATGCTCCATCCCTGGCAGTGTTCAAGGACAGGTTGGACAGAGATGAGGCATCCCTGGCCATGGCAGGGGGGTTGGAACTAGATGATCTTAAGGTCCTGTCCAACTCTAGCTATTCTATGATTCCATGTGAAAAGTTTACATGGTGTTACATTATTTTCACTTACCTAAGAACTTCTTCTGCCTGCCAGGCAGCATCTTCCTCTTCTTCCCAGGCATTAGTATTTTCTTGCCAAGTATCCAAGTCCCCCAGTTCAGGCTGAAACAAAAGAAAATGTGAAAAAATGAGATAAAACACTTAGTTTACCTTCAATGCCTCAGACTTCTAGAAATGTTTGAGATATGATGATACTTTTCAGCTAGTAAGTTGAGCAGCTGAAATGACTAGAAAGTAGATTTCTGGAAGCTGCATGGACAAACCAACACGTATATTCACATGTTGGTGTGTCCACTGTCGCTTGAGTTCTGTTTTTCCTCACTAGAATTCCCTTCCTGAATTATCTGCATAACAACCTGTCTAAGGTTCTAAGCTTCTGTACTGCTTTCTGATGAGACCCTTCTGTCCACTATGTTAAACAAAGCAGAAGCACCATTAAAGAAGGCAGATAGGAAGGGAGGGAGGGCATCTCCCTCTAAATAGCCAGGCTGTCGGGTAACCAGTCTATTTTTTAAAAGGCTGAAAAAAAAAAAATATCAGGAGACTGTTAGAACACAATCCCTACAGAAAGGTAGGATTTTCCCTGCAGAAAGTTAAAAATGAGTCCAAGGTAACCCAGAAGCTTTCAAAAAGAAAAAGAAACAGAAAGCTTTCTACCTTTCTGTTACAAACTTAATGTGTAGAATCAGGAAAACCCCATATGTATAATCTCCTAAAGCAATGGACTATACAAGTGTTTGGAAGTTTCTTACCTTTTCATCACTGATCTGTTAAATTTCTTGGTAGAATATATTAGTTTAAATTATATCAGTTTATCATTGCTTTGAACCAAATACTCAATTTTAAAACAGTTTACATTATTCCACAACTCTTCCTCTTGCTTCCCACAATGCAAACCTTAGGCAGACTATTCATTCTCCTACACAATAGCCATTTAACTGTCAAGTATAAGATCAATACTTAGAACATACTTACAGACTGGTGAATAAAAGGAATATCTTGTGTAGCTGCTAATCTGCTAGAGAATCCCGTGTTTCCCTCTGGTATCCCAAAATTTAAAGGCTCTCGTTTTTTAATAACTATCTGAAAATATTGGAAAAGGAAAAAAAGAAAAAAAAGGAAAAGTGGTGAGACAAAGCACTGCACAGGTCCCTTGGTGTTCATCTAACTGTGCCTGTGAGGATACAGATATACAACACTACACAGTGCCTCAAACTTGTTCAGGATCTGGGAGCTGTAAAGCCAGAGGAACTGGTGAGAGAAGCTAAATTCAAAAGACACAAATACTCCCTCTTTCCCCCACCAGCTTTTACTTAAGTCACATGACTTAATGTGACTCAATCTGTGATTACAGATCTAATAGACACATCTCCCAGTACTCGTATAAGCTAATAATTACATGACATATTCCTTGGATAAACCCTGTTTCCAGGGTTTATCCAAGGTTTTTTAGTATTACACAGGTTACTGTGTAATACTACTCTTGAGGATAGTGCTGTCTGCATAGCTATACTGCTTTGGAACATGGAGCTCTGTTAGCTACTTCAGTACCATACCTGTGCAGAAGTTTCAATACCTGCAGTGTAATTCACTATCACATTAACTGGTAAAGCACTGTACTGATTTGGCTCAAAAACACGCACTAATACTTCCCTGAAAAGGCTTATTATTAGCAAATTCAAGACAGTGGCTAAAATCATGTATTCCTTATGTGTCTGGAACTCAAGATATGAACTTACTTATTTCATTCAGCCTACTTTAAGCCTCTGCCAATTCCAAAAGAGCCAGATTCCCAGATCCACTGACTGTACAAATGCTAATACTAATGGCAAGAAAGGAAACAGACTAAACCATCTTATTTAGCAATGAGAGACACTGTTATTTGACGGAGGTTCAATTTTCGTACATTGTAGATAGGAGTGGTAACACCAGTAGATTCCACCTCTGATGCTGGGATTTATTTTGAGCTCAGATTTGAGATGGAAACAAACACGAATTCCTATTTGAGGGTGGCAACAAGGTGAAGTTAGCAGGAATGTTTTTTACAGTGCCTGCAGTCACCCCTAAAGGTACATTTAAACTAAACCCAGTATACAGCACTCAAGCAGCATGAACTCTTCTTGAGGAGAAATCCATCTCTGCAGAGGTACCTCTGCCTCCAGATTTTGAGAAATCAACATCCTTAGCAGAATTTGTTCCACAGAATGCAGCAGATCCTGCATGCACAGAAAATTGACTCCAGTATCATCTCCAGGTCATAGGACCACAGGAAGATTCAGGCTGAAAAGGGCCTCAGGAGGTCTGAAATACACCTTTCACCTCAAAGCACTGTCAGTTCAGAGGCTGATGAAGGTACTCAGGACTAATCAACCTGGATCTTGAAAACTTCCACAGATGGAGCCTGCACAACCTCTCTGGTAACCTGTTTCACTACTTTGTTGTGAAAAAGGTTTTCCAATTGACTCAAAGTGCCGTAAGTACCCAGCTGGAAGACTTCTACATACAAACAAATCTTGCAATTACCAGAAGCTTAGTCAGCATTTATTTACAGTGTCCGTGCTCTTGTGGATATGCCCCTCTGTCGTCCCCATAATAAAAATGGGTATCTGAAGAACAAGCTATTCTGAAATAGCAGCTTCCTAATTCCAGCCTCCCCAGTATAACCTGGTGAATTGTTTCCTGAAACAGCAGTGCTGCTACCTCAAACTTCAGTACAGTAGGACACGGAATGTCTCTGTTCAAATAACAGAAGGGAATAAGCACAAGTATCTTAGTGCAGTAGTTCCATTTTCAGAACTTAACTTGAGAGTTCTCACATTATATTTCCCAGAGCCCTCAGGCTATGAAATCATAAGTTTTCTGTAACACTAAAGGTATAAATGTGAACTAGCATTACATTCACCAAGATCTCAAAGAGTCAGTATTTTTAATTACACGTTAGACTACCTATCAGCACCTGATCTCATTTCAATAGGACAGCTTAATTTTGCCAGCAGCACTTTGTCTGTTTCCAATTTATTTGTATCCGAATTTAAAGGAAGGTAACCCTTCCGTAAGCACAGTTGAAAGTGCAATACTTACTTTTTGAGTTTTTCTTATAGTTGGTGTCATATCTTTGAAATAATCAGGTTCCATTTGTTCCAAAGGATTCTGCTGAGCAGCCACATTACCATTACCACCTTCAATCTTCACACTGGTAGGTGCATCTTCATCCCATGATGACCAGTCTTCTACTTCAGGCTGAAGAGGAAGTATATGGTACAAGTTAATATTATCTGTGAGTAAAAACTTGTCTTTATCTTGCCAAGATATATTCTTCATATAATATAGCATATATAATAGTAATATAGTAATAGCATATATCATATATAATAGCATATATAATAATAATATAATAAGATATATACTGATCACATTCTAGGACTGGTATAAACACCATGTTAAGAGATTATTTATAAAGTGACCTACTGCTTAAGCAATTACCTGTTTAGGAACAGATGAATAATCCACTGTGGTTGGTAAAGTTATTTGGTCTCCACTTAACTTTCGCCCTCTTCCAGACCTGAAAGAAAAATGTAGGATTCCTCCAAGCTCTGAAAACATGAGCACTAAGTTTAAAAAGAACAAAAAGGAAGTCTGAGAACAGCACTACTGAAAATAGTCATGTCTAAAACATTCAGTCCTTAAGCTACTTTAGTATTACCTACTGCCAGTAAAAGTTTGCTAAGCAAAGGAATTTCATCACGAATTGAAAGTGGTGTTTACAAGAATTTCCAATTTACTTTTTAAACTGCAGTGGAAATGGAGGAGAAGCAATTTTAAACTACAAAAATTAACAAATTAACTTCATTACTTGCATACAGACAGTTCCCATTTTTAGACTGTCAGTGCTTATAAAGCAAGCACTATTGATCTACATCTGTTTAATGATAACCATTTCTATTGTAAACTCAGAAGTATTTCTACTTGTCTTAGATGCTGTGTCTAACAAACCACTTTTTATGTTGCTTGATTTGAAAGCCCCTCTAAAGCACTTCCCTTCAAAGTCTGAACAGAGGTATTACAAGATTATGCAAGTCAACAGCTTCTGTTCAATACATGCTTCTACTTACTTAAACAACAGTTTTAATTAAAGCATTTCAGCAGCTGCAAATAATTTTCACTGAACACTAATGCAAATAAAGCACCTACATGTTTACTTAATGACACCATTCAAAGATCAATAATAATTAAAATATTCCTAGCTGACATTCACTATATTTTAAAACCTTACAACACAAGAGAATGAAATTCAAGGTCACACTCATGTTTTACCCCAAGTTATGTAATTTCCTATAGCAAGGCAGTCATGTAACTGACTTTATACAGCTTAGAAAACTTAACTTTTTATTACTACTGATGAGAATAAAACTGGGAAATTATAATTTTGAGTTCACATCCAGTATTTTTACTATTATAGAACATGGTTACCCTGCTCTTGCAGGGGGGTTGGACTAGATGATCTTTCGAGGTCCCTTCCAACCCTTGGGATTCTGTGATTCTACCATTAGCTTAGAATTGCCAAATTGCCTGTAATACCACCTCTGGCACATGCTGGTGAGTGGTTATATTTTCTTACTTTAAGCCCAACAGATTCTTCCTTAAGATCAGGTGCTATAATCAAAATATTCAAGTTTTATATAAGTAACTCTAGCCCCCTTAAAAACTGTTCCTTTAAATTGAAAAGCAAGTCTAGGGGTAAAGTGAAAATGCTGTTTCTTCAGACACATTAGAGACTTCCAGTTCTGGCTGACTAAATTTAGTTGATGTCTCTAAGGAAAACCCAAGCTTGGAAACATCCTTCAGACCTGTACAACATGTGTATCTTTAATACTATGCTAAGCCATCACTTCTGCAATTACTTCCCTATTTATAAGATGTAGAAGACTCCAGCAAGTGGTTTATAGCAAATATTCATCTAGCCAAAATGATTACACTGACAACAGCTTCTGTCATACATGGGAAAGAAAGTGCTATGCAGGGCAGCACTGGGGAAGACTATGTATCTACACTTCTTTTTCTACAACAGGAATAAGACGCTGCTCTTGGGTTTTGTTTCTCTTTACTAATTAGTAGCAGCCAGATTTCTCAGCTGGAGAAGCTATCTAGACATTTTTAATAGAATAAAATTTAATTTCTTTTTGTATCTTTTATTTTCTGGAAACACTGGATTCACTCAGGCTTTTATTAAAAGTTTTAACTAAAGAGATGACTAGTACCACATGTAGGCTTTACGCTACCAGGAAGATGCATGATCTCTACAGGCATTTGTTTAAAAGAAAACCTAATGTAAACTAAATAATCTAAATAAGCACAAGTACATAACCACCGATTCAAAATGCATGTTTAATTAAATCATGTTTGCTGGTTATCGGGCACACTCATATGCAGGGGAGCATTACAGGAAAAACGTGTCCAAGCTATGCTTTGCAGCTAACATTAAACAGGAGAAACATCTGTAGTTAATAGACTGAACTAATTTCATCCACTGACTTGCTTATGTGAAGTATTTTAAATTTTCATTCTATCAACTAACTGCTGTTCACAGAAGAAAAGTTCTTTTTACTTTCGAACAGTTCCTGGCTGTTAATTTCAAGGATTTGTTTAATTCAGAAGTTGAAAAACTGAGGAAAATACTGTCATTACACCTACTAAACAATTATCTGCTTATAAAAGCTATCTTAATGCTTAGAGAGATGAACAGTCTATGTAACACAGAAGCTATCATCAGCTCAGTGTTTTGATTTCTTTTAGAACTTATACAACAAGCATTCTTAATTTAATTTGGTATTGAAATCACAGAACTAAGGCTGACATCTATGCAGTTGTAGGCAGCATTAAAATATATCTTTGTAAAGCTTCACTATATCTGTAGTAAATTTACCAACCAGTTGAGAGCTGCCTCCTATTCTTGGGATAAGTAAGGTGAACAGGAAATAGACATGTAATTTATGTCTACCACACATTCTGCATCTGATTTAACCTCACAGGCAAAGTAGTAGCCATCATACACAAAACAATACATTTCTCTAAACAGCTATGTGTTTATGTAAAACTGCATTCTGTAAGAGTGGGAAGAAGCAGCAGTACTTCCCATGACAGCAGAGCTGAGAGGTACCTCAGGTAATCTGCTCCTGTTCTATTTAACTCTCCTAATATACAACCATAACTCTTGAGAGATTTTGAATGCTTCTAGGTACTACACTACTGTGGTCATGGTCTACAACTCAAAAGAACACTATGTATGACTTACAAGAGTAAACAAAAAATAAGTTCTATTCATTAAGAAACAAAGAAAAAAGTCTCCATGAACTTTAATCACTCTCCTCCAAACTTTTGAAAGAACCTTCAACAGGCAGAAGAATCTGAAGTCTCAAGCAACTGTTTCTTGACAAAGCAGGATTAGCATCACACATTTATAATGAAAGCTTACTGACTGATGACTTGATGGGTGCTGCTGTTAATTGAGTCTCTTAAAAAACAAAGTACCACTTGTCAAGTACTTATAAAAAATGCAAAGAACAATTCTGCTTTGACACGGGATATTTTTAAAAGGCATTTTTAAAACCCTGTCATAGTTGTTTAGAAAACACTCAGAGCTATCATACCACAAAGTATACTCACAACTGCACAGCGTAAACTTTTGAATTCTGAAGGAATATGAAGATTAAAGCATGAATGTTGACTTAGTTTTTATCTTTGTTTTGCAATTAGTAAAATCAGAACTGGGAAAAGTGGTAGGTGGGTGTTGGGAGAAGGAAAGAAGTGCAAGAACCTATAATTAAAAAAGACAAGGTAACCAAATTAAATCACACTTGTTTACCTGCATATTAACTTTTTAATGAAAGAAAGCACTGCTGCCAGGCAAGTACAGATTTTAAAGAGTCGAAACTGTGTTACAGCCATGGTGAGAAACCCTCCCTGCAAAAGAAAATAAGTTAGATATAGAGGATTATACATATTTACATGGTTCTTAAAGTCAGCTTCTTAGCTGTTGATAAGCAAGGAGCATTCTATGAAACTATACTAATGCAATAAGAGAGAGGAGGTACCTGGAGCACAGACACTACCTACCTACTATCAGGAGATTTCAGTGATGTAAATAATGCAAGTACTGAATATATACAGCCTTTAAAGAAACAGCACATAATCATAGGTAAAGTCATAGTTAGAGATACTTTATAAGGGGAAGTGCAGGCAATCAAACACAGTGACTGTACAGCTGGCTGGTTTATGCACTAACAATGGCATGAGGAACAATAATAACAGAATAATCATCAGAAAGAAGCTCACACTTGCATGAGCAAGTCTTGAACATACAAATTATAAATATAGTCGTTAAATCAAAACCCAAAATTGGCTGGTTAAGTCTAGCTTCCGTTTTGATGGAAATGTATGATGAGAACAAACATTGTTTATTTTAGAACCAGTGTCAATGAAAAATCATCAGCAAAGAGACTGTTCAACCTGGGTGCACTATCGCAGCAGTTAACCCCTCGATCTATCAGTATTCCTGCTCCAGACTGGATCGTGCTGGCAAACCCAGACAAGAAAAAACAATCATCTTTGGGTGAAGCCATTTAGGCTTGTTTCAGTGGTGTCAATTTGATAATCTAGAGAATTCATACTCAGTATTTCACACTATTCCAACAGATTCCCTTACACAAGTTACAAACTGAATCAGAATAATCTGCTGTACTTCAAGGATCCTTCTCTCTTCTAGAGGTGAACATTTCAGAGTAAAGAGTAAGAGGTTAGGCTTCACAAATAGCTTTTCATTATATACGTCTACACGTGTAACAACATTTTCTCTTGCAAGTTTAACATACCTCCTGGTGAGAAGAGAAGGCAGCCCTGTGACATTTTCCTCAGGCCATGAGTACTCCATGGAAGGACAGCTTGATTTCAAATATGCTATGGCATTTAAATCACTTTCTATATTCCAGGCTTTAAGTTAGGAAGAGTCAGGAAGGTGGATCATTAGGTAGGCTGCTCCAATACTGCCCTGAGGATTTTATTAAAAAGTACATAATGGGATTTGTGAGCTTCATGGAGCTTATTTTTTATCGGTGCTCATTTGTTAGATAATGTAACTAGTATTAAACACTATATAAATATAGTCCTGGATTCACATTGCTTCACATACAGACCAGATCTTGAATTTCTGCTGAAAAATCATTACTAAACAATCAGGCTCTTTTACTGTACAAGAGAAGGCTTAAGTCAATGAGTAAATGCTAAATTACAGACCACACTACCAAGCTCTAGCGCAAGAGAAAGGCCTCGTAGGACACATTTCACCTCTACTTCAACACTAGTATTGTCTTAGTCTCCTTTCGTAGAAGACTTAAAAAATTTAGAGAGCCTTATACAAGAGTGGGCATTAAATGGGCTTTTGATCTAACAGGAAACAGTCAAACTTCCTACAAAGAAGCAAGAACAGCAGACACCATACATCACATTTAGGTTTTAGTTTTAAAAGTAAGACTAGCATTTCATATTGTGCTCAAGCACTTCCTTACCATTTGGAATAAGCAATTTTGACAATATCTAGGTGACAGAAGAATGGATTAGTCAAGGGTTTGGAACTGAGAGGACTGGGAAGTTTACTACCTAAGTGCAAAATTAAAACCAAACAATACTCATGTATCAGTTACATATATTATATATATATATATATAACTGATAACACCTCCGTTTTTTAATTCACCCCCATTTTTAATATACCAAATTGTATACTCTATTGGCTCAATATAAACAACAACAAAAAAGCCCCAACAGAATCCACGATGTCTGTCTTGCAAGCTTGTGAAGTCCACTGCTGACAAAAGTTAGCCACCAGAACTTAATCCTTTTGTCCCACATCATTCCTATACATGAGTGACTACTCTTCCAGTATCATCTGTATGTCTGTTTGCCAGGGTTTAATAGCTATCAGGTAACTTGCCCCTTTCCACTTTTTATGTGTCACACAAAAGTTTCTGAGATGAGACACGCAACCACATAATGTATTTGTGTTAGAGATGCATTTCACTTCAACTCTGGCAGTGCTGGGTCCTTCAAGACAGTAAGTACTGCCTGGCTTGCCTCTTCACTGCAGTTTTCCCAATTAAGTTAAGCTCTGGACACTACAGGTAGTATGTATGATGCACAACCAGTTTCAGCAACAATATGTTGCCAAGTAGCCACAGCAGTACTAGCAATCATCTACCTTTAAATTACTTTCCTCAGTGTAACTAGTTTTTATACTGCCAATTAAGACAAGAAGCAGTATATATACATTAATTTTCACAATATGCTAAAAGTTGTTTAAAACAGGATTGTGAAGAAATTATTGGCTCAATATAAAGACAAGGCAAGCATTCTCCCCAGTGTCTGAAGTAGCACTTAAAGCATTTGCAGTGTTGCTCTAAGGACAGTGCTACCCAAAAAGAAAAGTTAAAGGTTATGTAAAGGTTTTGAGGGTTTGGGTTTTTTTGTGCCTTTGGGGTTAGGCTTCGTTAGTTTGGTGTTTTTTTGTTTTGTTTTTAAATTTAATTAATTTTCTCAAAGGTAAATAATTTTATATTCTGAAGCACTAACATGAATAAATATGCACACATGGAACCTTAGTATTTCTTCAGTTTACTGCAAACTTAATTCCCCTGATACCATTACACTAAACTTGTGTAATGGTAAACAATTGTGTAAACTTTAAGTGAAACAATGTGTTCATTCTTTTCTTGTCCATCTTTCTCAAACACTGTCAATAAGCACAGCCATGTGCTCCTTATCTCATGAATGGGAAATAATACCAGACAGCATAATGCTTAATGGCAGGGCCACATGTTTCCTTCCTTTTTCTTAAGCCTGTCCTTGATAATCAATCCCAAAAGCAGCTACAATTACATCAGCAGCAAACTATGATACAGGATGGCACAGAGACATATACAGTCCTATAACATTTCTAAACAGATGGCAAAAGTGAAACACTAGACTAGAATTTGGGAAATCCGTTAAGACTGTCTGTCAGCCTGATACATTGTTGTGCATAACACACCTCATGCCTCAGCTTCCCCTTTGTAAAATGAGATGGAACTTTCCTTCACCCACTATTGAGATTGCTTCTAATGTATTACATTTACCAACTTCCTGTCAACTGAACTTTTAAGTTCCATTACAACAGAAAGTGAATAAATCAGGGCATGTATCCTAATTAATTTGATTCTATCAGTCAATGCAACAGTTTTGTAAGACACTAAATTGAGCTGGAGTTTGACTCAGCTCATACTGCTTTTATTGGTAAAAAAAAAAAAAATCACAGCAGTTGCTTACAGGGAAAATGAGCACAGAAAGGATTAAAGCACAGCGGCAGTAAGATATGAAACACATTAGACCCACATCAAAAGAATGAGGCAACTCATCCCTCAAAACATTTTATAGATCCATAAAAGAAATACAGTGAAGAGAGGGAAAGTTCAGAAGTTTACTGAACTGAAGCATTTTTCAATTGCTTTCAGCCTGCAGCAATGGCCTCATTAGAACTCTGGCACCTCTGACTTCACTGACACAAACCCTCAAATCATTCGTGGCACATGTAATCCATCTGAGCCAGTTACTGTGGTTCAATAAGCAAGCCTTACTGGCCATCACTGTACAATGAGCATGTTGTCATGTGGGGAAGCACTTCCTCTTTCATAGGTAACTGCACATACCTAAATGTGCCACTTAAACACTATTTCATAAGACCAAGACAATTCTAAAATAAAGTCACTTTGTGGCACTAAAATCGCTTTAGAGGCTTGTTCCTTCTTAGAGAGCTTAGCTCCTACTGTCAGTGAAAAAGATGTTAGAACACTCACAGAACACCTACCCTTCTCTCCTCTGTTCTTCTACAATGAGGAATGACTGTTACTGTGTGGTTTTATTTAGGGGTCACCATCTTCAATTTCTGCCTTAAATTACCAGTGCTTTCTGAATTACATTCTTTAACATCAGCTCGCCTGTGACTCTACAATGAATACATGAAGACACCTTGGTAACAGTGACTTTAACTTACATTAAACACAGCTAGCTAAATAGCCAAAGGATGCTGTCTAAACCGAGACTAAAAATAATGTCTGAAACAGAAAGGTTCCCTGCCAACTACATATTTACATAAGCAGCCACAGAAAAAGCCTCACCCTTCTAAAGCAAAATCAGAAGTTCACTTCCTAGTACAAAAGACTAACATAGCCTTAAGTGGTTATACATGTCAGCACCAAATTCCCACAAAAGCACAGCTGAACCAGTGTGTCTTCACTAGCAAGTACCATAAGACTAGTCCAAAGTTTCACTGGTAAGGACAGGATTTCTTAGAAGTTTATTTTGTATGAAATTTTACAAAAGTAGAGTGGTCACATCTACCTGCAGATGCCCAACTAGTTTTATAGGGAGATGGAATTCTAAGAAGGCTACTAGACAGAGCTAAAAAACCTATTTATTTTTAAGCACACAAATCCTCCTCCAAATCATGTACATGACAGCATGTACAAAGACTTACTGTATTTTAAAAAGGTCAACATAATGATTCAGGAACAGCATTCAGTCAGGTACTGAAAGACACAATCAGCACCTACTGCATTTCAGAGTAACCATGAGTCTTGTAGCCTAATAAGCAGGTCCTATTCCCTTCTTCCTGACAGATTTTTGTATTTGTTTGAGTTTTGTTTGCTTGTTCGTTTATCACTTTATATAGAGACATATTTAGAACACAAAGGTAGAAGGAAAGAATTTGTCAATGTCTCCAACACCTAGCTGATAAACAGAGAGGTTAAACAGCAACATGACTGAACTCTGAAGCCATGCTACTGTGGCATGAGACAAAGGAGCAGAATCCAAAGGAAAGATTAGGAGGCACCTCCTGTCTACCTACAAGTAGGTAGTTGGTGGATTTCCACAATATATACCGTAGTTCCATCACTAATGCTCCAGGTAGCTGGGAAAAGACTACTCTACCTGTGAACTAAGTGATCCAAGGTGCTCAAACCCAGCAAGAGATTTCAAGACTATCAGGAGCTGCAGAAAATACCGAAATTCAAGATGGATTGTGTGCTTCTTTAATTAAAGGCAGTAAAAACTGGTGCATGCTGATGATTACCAAGTTATTCCTGGACACCCAACGCTCCATCACGACATAGAGAGTTTCAATTTTTTCTAAAGTGTGCTAGTCTTAAACCCACAAAATTTTTACAGTAATACCACCTCATCTCACCCCTCCCTCTGCAAAAAACATAGTTCCAATCTTGTTCACATGAAATGAAGCTCTCTGTTTTGAATTAGAAATTCTAACTTCTATTTTTATAAGGCAATGTTAGTTAAAATAAAATCTATGTCCACTGACTTATCAGACAATTCTTATCTATATAAACCACTGCCTTCTGAAAGCCAGCATACAGAACACAAGGACTGAAGTTATGCAATCCCGTGATACTTCAATTTTGTTCACGTTTGCAAAGTCTTTGACATAATGCACTAAATCACAACACTGAGAAGTTCTCAGGCACAGAACCACAGTTCAAGAGACCCCAGTTCTGTTCCAGTCATTATTAATCATCCTGGACTTTAGTTATCTGTAGCTATATGGAAAGCCAGAGATGAAAAATTAACACACCCTCATTGTCAGTACCATAAAATCATCTTGGAACATTAGCTGTCTCGACAAGCACCTGTTATTTACAATCAAGATACACTACAAGACACGCTGTGCAAGAGGGCTTAAAGACATCTCTACAAAGCATGTCAGTACCTCCAGAAGGACTACAAAGCAGCAAGCTATGCTGTTTACATGATATGTGCAACGCAGACACATTGAGAATTCATGACCATTAAATACTGCCCCCCCCCCCCCCCCCCCATTGTACAGGACAGCCCGGGCTCAAGTGTTCAATCACAGGCAGCACCGAGGCCAGACGGCAGCACCTAAGTTTTCTGTGACCTGTTAGAGATTCTTAAGTCTTTAAAACTGTACTAAGCAACTTTCACGTTAACTTTCATGCCGTCTGTCAGTCAGCAGAAAAAAAGGAAAACCTCACACTAGGTAACCCCAAGAAGCGCGGTCCCACAGAGCACCGAGAAACACCAGAAATGCTTAAACCTGCCAGCTCTGACAGTACGTGCTCCCATCCCCTTTTCCCAGCGGGTACCAACCCCAGGTCCCCAAACGCTGCCGATCTACTCCTCAGTCACTTTGCTCAGCCCGTAACGTGCCCCCGGCCCGCCATGCCCCGCAACAAGCAGACACGGGGTGACCGAGGGCCCCGTGCTCCCGGGCAGGCCTGCCGGCGGGCGAGGCCTGCGGGCCGCAGGTGCGCCGACGGCCACGCGGCGTCCCGAGCATGGAGGGGAACGGGGTGGAGCGCTTCTGGGGAAGAACAGCGAGGGCCTGCCCTAAAGCGGGAAACGGCCGAGACCGGGCCCCTCACCAGCCGCGCCGCGGAAAGGCGAAGCGAGGCGGAAGCGAGCACCTGCAGGGGAAGGACGTGGGCCGCCACTCACCTGCCTGTCGCGGAAGGGCGCTCCGGGGGAGCGGGGGCGCCAGGGGCCGCTCCCGCAGCCTGCGCCCTGGCCGCCTGCCCCTCATTCAAAGCCGGGTGCGCGCTGCCACCCCCCACGCCGCCATGTCGGCCTCCGGTCACCCGGGAGATGAGCCCGCCTCTTCCGGCCGCGCCCCTTCCAAGCGCGCCGCTGACCCACACTAACGCTCCCTCCGGCGGCCATAGCTTCTGCCAGAGGCTGCGGTCCGGAGCGGGTGGCTGTTGAGGCGCCGAGACCTCTCCAAAGGGGCACACCCGCCGGCAGTCCGCGGCCTCTGCCCCCTGCCCCAGCCCGCTCTGCTACGCGCGGCACGGCTGCTGCCTCGCCCCGCGGGAGTTCGAGAGGAGTCTTTGTCAGCCTGGGGAGCTGTGATAAAAAGCATTGGTCTTTAATAAATCAGGGTGCTACATCGGTGGTTGTAAAGGTAGCTCAGTTGTGGTTGGCTAGATGCTGAGCTGTACATTTGGAAACTGCTAAAATGTACTGTCTGAAGTAGCTTCTGACAGGGTGTAGCCTCAGCTGGCAGTGGGTCCTGGGGCCTTGCCAGTGTCTCCATTTGTTCATCCAGATGCCTCAAGAACGGGCTTGTGTGTGTGTGAACTGGCTGGCCTCCGGGCACAGTTTACTCATTCCCTGACAATGTGCAGAAAAGAGAAGGAGGGAGATGTTCAGTAACGTGTGATTTTTCCAGATCTCTGTGTGTGCCTTCAGCTGTGTTGCATTTTGACAGTGCAGTCCCTGCTCACTGGGAGGCCTAGTCAACTTGCAAAGGCATCTCTGATACAAAGCCCTTTCAGATCATACCGCACAGTTCTTTCTCTGCTCAGTTCTGCTCTCCTTTGGTGCCTTACCTTACAGACTTCCTGCTGTGTAGCAAACCTAACTGCTGTCTCCCGTTCTGTTAGCTCAGGCAGTGAGGAGGTGGGTGCTAGAAGGGTGGTTCTTGTTGGAAGGACGAACAGAATTCCTTTGTTTCCCTCTTCTCCTGTCCCAGAAGGCACTGTAACTGCATTCCACAACTCTTCATCCAGAAGCAGGGGCCAGAGGGACAAGGAGCCAAGCATGACATGGCTTATGGCAGGGCAGGGGCCTCTCCACACAGGACCTCAGGAGGCAGGCTGCTGGCAGCTCAGGGTCCAGACCAACAGGCGGTTTTCTGGTGATAAGGCAGGTCTGAGGACAAGCCAGGGAGTCAATATGGTGGTCCAGGACCAATAGAGTCCATAGCAGTCAGGGCACAGCAGTGACTGAGCTGAAGGGCAGCTCTGCAGTGTTGCTTAGGTGGGGACTGATGTACTTGTGCCTGCGAAACCTGCATTCAGTAAGAGAAACTCAATATATGCACTGCTGGTTTTAATTCTAAGCATTATTTCAAAACCATTTGTGTAATAAAGAGTTAAACCTTTCAGGACAGCGTTCTGTCTAAAGCAGAAACTGGAAAATAATCATCTGTATTCACTCAAAAAAAAGCACAGCACAGTGGAGAGATCAGATTATTAAGATAGCCAGAGACATTTCCTTTAAGAACACACTTGCTTTGGCATTGCAGTCTATATACTCAATAGGGAATATACCACAGTGAGAATGAAATGTTTTAAAATATGTATATAAATACCCACACTTAATACAAAACCTCCCAGAGTGGCTCGCCCACCCTATCACCCTAACTGCATAGCAGACCTGTGTGTGTCTGATGTGTTAATGGGAAAAAACCCTGAAAATTGACAGACCACAAATGGAGAATAGCTGCTTTCATAGAAAACATAAATATGCAACTTCAAATTTGAGAATAATATAAACATTACTTCAAAATAAATGTTTGCAGGGATAAATACTTCCCTGTTCAAAAATGTCATCAACTCTTAGCTCTTAAGTTTTTAACCTGATTTATACCAAAGAGATGGTCTTAAATCCTAGATATTTTGTGGCCACAGCACATGCAGTACTGCTACAGTAAACTAATAAAATTTGTTAGGGAATTACATTTTTTTTAATTCATGCTTTTCTTTTACAGATATTAAGGATTAAACATACATGTGACATCACCTGACAATTTAAAAGTGTCAGTTCTTTACATACAAAGCAGTTTCCATCACTTCATGGTTCCACAGCCACTGGATAGATGCTGTCTGATAACATTTAGTATGTCCATTTCCGAACATAAAAAGGATATAGTCTCTCTTTCAATATGAATTCCTCCAATATCTGTGCTTCATTTGCTTATGTGCTCTCTCACTGTTCAGTCATTTGTTAAAGCTACAAATAACTTTTTTTATCTAAGGGTGCCTTTCCTGAGTTTCAGTCCTGTTGAATTGTGCAGTAACCGGAGTTTTACATTTGCAGAAGAGATTTTACCCTGGACAAGTGTTTGATTCTGGCCAAAGTAAAGAGTTTTCACAGTTTCAACCACAGAAAAATTGCAGGCTTTTACTTTAAAATTTACAAGTAGATTTTTGTGCCACTGCTACAAATTCATATTCTGCTTTTTGAAATTTCATCATTAACTGTCTTGAAATCCTAGATGAGAGACATATTTTTCATTCCTTTGTAGCATTACTGAGCACCTGTTTTTGGTAAAGTCTAAGTATTTGCCTAAGTTTAGGTAAATGTGTAGCCTAGCATGTATGAAAATCTGCCCCTTCCCAAGTAAGTAGGCAAGTAGTCATGACAGCCTGTTTTCTCTCTTAAAGGTTTCCAGGCTGAAGCTCTACTCTCCACTGCCTCTGCGAGTGTACCTTAAATTCTGTCCGTCATGCACATTAAGGCTTGAAATGTCTTGTAGAGGGAATTTCCAGACTGGTGATCCTGGTGAGAGACATTTGTAGAAAAAATTAAAAACCTGACTTTTAGCAAGCATATAATACATAAAAAATCATATTTGAAATTGTGAAAAGTTGCACATCACTCACATCCCAAGTAATCCTTTTGGAAGCTCTAAGTTATTAGAAGACAGGTCCTAGACATAGTGTTAGAATTTTTGAGTTCAAAATACTTGAGTATTTAGCATGTTGCTTTACAAAAATAGTTATCTACATGGATATGCTTTGGATATGGTTTGCATTTAGGGAAATAGGAGAGAGAGTGCATAGCATGGAAATAGATAGTCATGAAGTTTTGTTTGGAAATGCATTTAGGAAAGCAAAGAATTTTCTATCTATAGTTTACTGGAGGAGGGATGGGAATCATGAAATTATGTTTCTTCATGCTTCATCATTTGTTAGAAGAGTTTCTATCTATTGGTAAAATGTGTATTTGATTTCTTTTTACCATGCCCTTTGCCAAATCTAATCATCTCATTTCTACAAGAATTTTCTGAAAGAATTATTCCAAGTTGGGAAAATAATAGAAAAAAAAAAAATTAATCATGACTCCTTCTTTTCTCCATTTTAAAACAAATCAATGCAGCAACAAAGAACTATGTTATAACTCAAAAACTTCAAAACTCAAGTTCTTACCTGAGCACCTACGTGCCAAACCCAAGTGGCTGTTGGAAGTGTTGAGCTCTCAAAATCTGACTAAAATCAATCCCAGCTTCAGACGAACTTCACTGTCTCAGTAAAATTTGGATTGGGACATCTAGATTCCAGTTTTTGTGAGGGGAAAATTCAACAACTGGTTTTGAATAAAACTGCATAATCTCATATATACAGTTTAAAGGAGACAGCAGTCAAAAGAAGGGAAATGTGGAAGTGAAATAAATTTTTTAATTTGTTATCCAGTTTTCCTCTTTACCTCATGGTAGCAGGGAAACATTTTAAGTCATTTTTATAATTGCAGCAGTCAGTAGGCAGAAACCAAACACAGATAATAGTCTTTCTGATCTTCACTCAGCAGAGGAAGAACAGTCCTCTTCTCCCCATTGACTATTCGATGAAACACTTCTCTTTGCAAAAAATACGTCAGTGGGTATTTTGAAATTTAATCTGAACTACTCAAATATTACCAAACAGATCTGTGATTTGGGCAAAACATATCTCAGTGAAATGCACATGGAAAAGTTAACAAACAGATTAGCTAGATATGCACATTTTTCAGTGCAAGTTACAAAGAAAAGATATTGTCATGCTTAACTGCTGGTGTGACTACTGTCATCGATTGTAAGGAACTGCATTCCAGCCAGTTACACCTGTACTGGGGCCAACAGCTACTGCTTGAAGCAGCATTTCTCTTTATGGCAAGTTCACTAGAAGGTTCACCTAGGAAAGTGTTAGAAAATAGCATTTGAGGTGCTGCTGAGCTTTTCTGGAACAGGAGTTAGCAGAGGACATTTACAAAACAGCAAGCTGCTCTGGACCTTACATTCTGGGGATTGCCTCTGTTTCTTTCGCAAGGGAGCAGAAGTATAAACATGGAGTATTTATTATGGTTTACCTTTCTCAGCTGAAGAAACTGAGCTGCTGATGCCAGCTCTAGGGAACACTCATAGGCAAATAATGCATTTTTACAAAGCCTGAGTAACTCTCAACTAAAGTAGTTCTTCCAGAAAGGCATCTTGTACTCAGGAAAGTGTTGAAAAATGAAGGATCCACCATATTTCTTCATAGCTTGTTCCAGTGATTAAGCAGCTGTGTTTTCACAAGTGTCATCTTGTTTTAAATTTGAATTTTTCTGACTTTATTTC
The DNA here is from genome assembly GCF_012275295.1 of Melopsittacus undulatus. Taxonomy (NCBI): domain Eukaryota; kingdom Metazoa; phylum Chordata; class Aves; order Psittaciformes; family Psittaculidae; genus Melopsittacus; species Melopsittacus undulatus. The sequence continues at coordinate 18,250,258 of NC_047527.1, forward strand.
CATCTGCTCTTTATGTCCCTTTTCCCCTTGCAGCTTTTTTTTCAGTGCCAGGTTGGACAGAGCTTTGAGCAACCTGGTCTAGTGAAAGATGTCCCTGTACATGGCAGGGGGTTGGAACTGGATGAGCTTTAAGGTGCTTTCCAACCCCAATAATTCTATGATTGTGTGCCTTTCTCTGTTAAAGTGCCCTGTGTTTTGTGTTTTCTCCCTGAGGTTCTGACACATCACAATCATACCTTCTATCAACTTTCTTTTTAGTAAGTGTCATTGCTTCCAGGAAATTAAGTATTGCTTTTGCCCTCTGCACCAGACATAAAAACTCAATGTTGTGCTGACTTTGTACCCAGGCTGTTGTTGGGAGCTAGCCAACAGGAGAGGCCAAGTTGCTCTGCCCTTGTCAGTGTTCACCCGCAGGGGCCAGATGCAGATTTTAGCAGCAGCAACTCAATACATTAGCTCAGGATCAATGATTGAAAGAATGGATAACAGCTTTCCTAGCAACTCCAACTTACAGAAATCAGCAGGGATTTCTGAGAGGGGTATTTTTTATGCTCTAACTACTTCACTAGTTTTAAGGTAAGCATTTAAAACAACACTGTTCAGGTGGAAAGCATCATCGTAAATAGGAAATACACTGAAGTGGGATTAGGCATTTTCTCATTCCAAGCAGAATGCTAATTAACTAATTCATTACACTAAAGTGGTTAAGTATAAATTATTTATGAAGAATTCATTTTTCCTCAGTTTGGGCTCCAGCCATTACAAATTCAGCTTTGCAGCCACAGCTGTTTCTTTTAGAAATGAATAGCTTGAGAAAAACAGGCCAAATCGAATACAATTCTGATTTCAATTACAAATATTTAGAAATTTAAAGAAAGCCAGCAGGTCAAAGCATTGGATATTTTCCAGTGCTCCAATAAAAGCTCAATCACTAAGTAAGTTAAAGCCAAACTATCAAGGTGCCACAATCAAGTAAAATCAAACATATTCCATTATGTGAACTAAAAGATGAGAACATGGGCTAGGTAGTGCAGAGCTGTCACCCCAAAGGACCCTCCAGACAGAAGAACTGAGAGGTGTCAGTAACTTTAATATTTAAATATTTAAATATTTAGTATTACAACAGACTTCAGACACTTGTTCTCCAAGTGATAAAGGCCTGTTCTGAAATACTGTGGCAGTAAACAAGGATGAAGAAGAATGGGGAAAAATAGAATAGGAGAAAAAAACCCAACCCAAACAACAACCAACCAACCAAACAAAACACCAACCACCCTCCCAAACACCCCCCCCCAACAATTGAAAAACTATCTAAAATGTGAGTGTAAGTTTGACATCCCAGCAGAATTTCTTGATAATGTTACTGCTTTATAACTTTTTTTTTGGCTGGACTGTGTCAATGTGGAGAAGTAGTCATGGGGAAATAGTTATTCAAACAAACTAGAACTAATCAGTTCCAGTTCATTGCATATTTCAGACCCCTCACTGCCTGACTAAAGGAAGAGGCTAAGCTAACTTCTTTCTGTTGGTCTTTCATTGACAGCAGTAGGACTATTCAATTCACTGTTACGTACAATTTGGATTAGTGCACATCCAGAGCTATACCAATTTACCCTAGCTGTTATCTGACCCATTATTTTAATATCAATTTACAAACAAATTATATTTTTTACAGGCTTGTTTACAAAAAGAAAAAGCTGAATCAGCTGCTAGAGTCTGTATGTAGGGCTACCATCTAAAAGAAGTAGATGCCCACAGCTGAGGTAATTCATATCAGTCCTAAACTGTTTCTTCTTGGCTATCTAGTTCTGGGTGCTGTCTGCTTTTGTAAGGAATGGGTGCATTTCATGATGTTGAAAATGCTGAAATTTTGAAGAAGTAGTTAATACATCTGTCTGTGTCTGTAGTACATGCTGGAGCTATGGAACCTTTAACAGCACAGATAATCAGTGTGTGAAAAGAACCTCAACAGGACAATAATGTGCTGGCTGAATCCTGAATGTTAACGACTATTTTCAATACTCCACCAAATGTGTAGAAACTGAGGCTGTTCAGAGAACAGTATGCAAAACAATGCTACCCTGTCCATCTGAGGATAAAACCTGCAGTAAAAACAAAAATATGAGGCCACTAAGGGGACTTACTTTTTCCTCTAGAAACCATCTGCCATTTCTGTTATTCACCCCAAATCTAACTTTAGCCTTTGAAGATCTGTCAAGATGCCTCTGGCCAGTCCACTCCAGCGTAATTTGGATCTGCATGTTGTCAGACATTCTTGTTGGCTAGCTTCTGAGTGGTGGCTGCACTGGTGTGGTTAACTGTGGGAACATGTGGTGTTGGGATGTTCGTATCAGTGAGCAGCCTGTGTTACCCTAGGGGAGGAGCCTCTGCTGTGTGTCTGGAATGCAGTCACTCTGCTGTCCCTTCGGGGTCTCTTTATGCTTTTGCATTTTAAACCAGTCTGGGCATAACTTTACAACTTATTTTTGGAAGCATGTGAAAGAGCTACTTGTCAAACCTTTAACTTCAGATTGGCCAGCACAACTTTCTGCAAATGCATCCAGCATTCAGTCTATTCTGCAACAAGCATGAGCTGCCCACAGAGGAGAACTACACTTCACTTACAGCAACTGCACTTCATCTGTCATGTTCTAGATGGAATCTCAGATGTTTACTAATCAGACAACAAGCCTTCCACATATCTGTGTCTGAATACCTCAAGTCTGGGCCTCTCCCACCACAGTGAAGGAAATCAAGTGGAAGCTCTGGAGCAAGTTACTGTATGCCCATGACACTCTGCAGCCATTCATCAAGCAAAGACTTTTAGTCATGTACAAGATGTCCAAGAACATCAGCAAAGACCACTAAAACTAAAAGAGTAAGGATACAGAAGATTATTTTACAGCCTTGCCAAACATTAAACATATGCTCAGCTAGCGTATATTCTGCTACATTGTGTGAAGAAACATTCTGTATTCCATCAGTTACTAGCGTTGGGAAAATCATTATAGAATGAAGAGCTAAGTATAAATATACATATATGCAATTCAAACAGAACATATCCATTGCAAATGAAGTTGCAGAAATCAAACTTTGAATTAACATACTGTGCTGATGTTGACTGGGGTATGGTTGGCTTTTTCCACAGAAGCTAATACATTTTAGATTTGTGATGAGAACAGTGTTGATAATGCAGAGACTCTTTAGTTACTGCTGAGCAGTGCTTAGCACAGAGTCAAAACTTTTTCTGCTCCTCATCCCACTAATAAGTAGGTTGTGGGTGCACACAGAGTTGGGAGAGGACACAGCCAGGACAGCTGACCCCAGCTGATCCAGGGGATATCCCACACCATACAGGGTCATGCTCAGCATGAAAAGCTGGGGAAGGAGGAGGGGAAGTTCAGAATGATGGCTTCCCAAGTAACTGTTACGCATGATGAAGCCCCGCTTTCCTGGAGATGGCTGAACACCTCCCTGCCCATGGGAAGTGGTGAGTGAATTCTTTGCTTTGCTTTGCTTTGCTTGCATGTAAGGCTTGTGCTTTACCTGTTAAACTCTTATCTCAGCCCATGAGTTTCTCACTTTCAACTTTCTGGTTCTCTCCCACATCTCACTGAGGGAAGCGAGTGAGTGGCTGTGTGGGGCTCAGTTGCTTGCTGGGATTAATGCGAATAAGTATTTTAAAAGTAGGATGGACTTTTAAGTGGAAGAAAGAATTTTCTTCTGACATCCACCTTTATTTAGTAAAGACAATGACATACGGCAAGTGGGCTCAACCTGGGAGGAAGATAGTTTTAAAACAGCACAGCACAGGCTCTCAGAAGGGGAATCTGTCCTGCAACAGACCCCAGTTCTGGCTCCTGCCATCTTCCAGTCTCAGCAGGAACTTGGTCTTGTGTAGACAAAAGGTGTTGATGACTGATTATGTCTTGTCCCACTCACTGACAGTCAGTATTGCCCAGTTTGGACTGACTTTTGTCTACTGCCAGAGGAACGATAACCACCTTCAGCTGTTGCTGGACTCTTCTCTCACATCTGTTGCCCAGCTCAGACTGAGCAGAGGCGGTAACTGAACACTCACAGCCTGGCACCAACAGCCCTGCACTGCTGTTTTGCCCCATCCCTGTGCAGGGGGGAGCTCAGCCCATCCACAACCTGCCTTCCAGTGAGCACCCAGCGCTTTGCTATGAACAAGAGCACATTATTTTTCTCATCCACAGCCAAGGAACCAGGAGGTGCAGGCATTGTACACCCCATGCATGAGTTCTCCCAGTAGGTTCTCCCAGTAGGATCCCTGGGGAAGTGCTCGCAGCAACAACTGGGAAATGAAATCCACAAATCCATGGGAGCAGGCACAGCTTCCTGAGCCCCACTCTAAGTGACAATTTTGAGAGTATTCTTGTAATTAGGAGCATAGAGATTAACATTGAGTCAATTAACTTTTCACAGGGGCTGAGTCACAGCAGTGTCTAATTGCTCCATCAGTTTTTGCTCATGCTTCTCCTCCACTTCATCATCTGTTAGAGGCCTCAAATTGAAGCTGGCAAAAATTGAATGTTCACTTCAAAGCCCCTTTCCCAATTCTCTCTATTCATCAGCTTTATTTTTGCAGCCATTTATAAACCTGGCTGATGTTGCAGATACCGATAAAAGAATTCAAAGAGACTTATGTTGGCAAATTATTGTATTACGCTTAAATTTCTAAATGCCCTAAAGATCAACATAATTTTTAATTACCAGTAACACAGGCAAAGCTAGAAAACAGTAGTTGTTGTGCATCAGAATAGTGACTCTCTAATTGAAGTAAATGTGAAGAGATACAACTGTCTTTGCTTGAAAAATTTAACCTCTTATGAATTACTGCGTGAATACTTACAACAGAAATTGTGGACTTGAAACCACTCACTCTAAAGCAAAGTACTGGGACGAATGCCACCAACTGTTTCATGTAGTCTTAACTTCTTCATGCCATCCAGCTACTTACTCAGAAAATTAGAAAGGATACGCTCAGTAGTATGTCATATCCCATTTTCCACAGACTTCTTTCCCCCTCTGTATTTCTACGTCATATGCTTATTAACCTTGCTTCTTTTTTTTGAAAATTTGAGCAATTCTGCACAACCATATAAAATTATGGCTTATTAAAACCAACAACAGGTGATGCCATATCACAGTGCACTGACACAGAGAAGAGCCTTATAAGCACAAATCCACAAAATTTTTTATTAAAGTAACACCGAGTTTAAGAAATCAATGCAGTGCAAAGGAACTTCAACTCATCATCCGTAAGTATGTAAACTGCATTCCAATCCTGACATGACTGACATAATATAGAGACAATGTCCTAGGTGAATGTCAAAGTTAAAGACTGGCATGCTGGGCAAGGAATGTTCTTATTCTTTGCAAGAGTTCTTTCTTTACGCTGTCTGGTACCAAGGCTGAAACACAAATAAGAAAGCAAGAAGTAAAAAAGCAGGACAACATGGAAAATAAGCTAATATCGACCTTTCATAACAGCTATTCTTTTTTTGTTCTTGCAATTCTGTTAATACCTGAATGTAACTGAAGCTACTTGATTCTCATATAGCAGATCGATATTTTTCCCATTTAAAATGGTATATTTATATGTCCTAACACATTCATGTTTACATTTTCTTACCTCTGCCTTTGGGAGTGATTTCTGCCACCAAATCGTCAACAGTAACATGCTCTAATCCTTTTTCTTTAATAACATCTGGGGAAGATCAAGAACGATATTTTAAAGTCTTTTAGCACATTAATTAGAAGACAAAACCTATGTCAATGATTAAGAGACAAAACCTGCAAACATAGGTCATCAGAGGATATAAAGTAGCATGTGACCTAAATGTAACTCAGTGCCTACTGCATTGCACACTAGATTTAGCCTCTCATTCAGACCATGGGTTTAACAATAGGAACTTGGAATTACTGATGCATCTTGATCAGCTCATATTTTAGAATCCAACACAACACAGTTTAAGCTTATCTGAGCATTACCAGGTGTCTGTATTGCTTGAGTGTTGTAGCGCTTATCTCTTCAAACACGTTATTTACATGACAGGGAGAAAGAGATGCAGTTGGAAAAAGACTTTGGAACATACAGCAAGGGAGAACACAGAGACAGTAAATGCTCACTATTCCTGATTGGTTTAAATAACACATCTATATTTCAGCAAAGTAAAAAAGCATATCTGAAAGAAGATACGCATCTACAGCAAAAGCTAGATTGATATGCTGTATGATTAATGCATACCAGCATTTAAACAACTTCTTACTTATAGTACCTTGAAGACCTAAAAATGCAAAGTCAATGCTGAGAAAAAACTTCCAATCAGCAGCATAAACCTGATTTTTTTTGTGGAAATGTGAACGTTTTTAACTGTATCCATAGGACTGATTGTTCAAGATACTAAATCCATTTTCTGAACTGACATCACATGAACTATTAGTAAACCGTTTTTCTTGGTTGAATTTCCTGTTGAAGATAATCCTCGATTGCTCAATTATTGGCTGTAACCCACAGGGGCAAGAAGACCTAGAACAAACTACCAAAAACCACCCCAAAACCCCCAGCCCAACAATAACAACAACAGACCCTCACTCCCAATTCCTCTCCTTTTCTTTGGAGGCTGTTAGGCCCTTAATAGGGACAAATGAAGTTCTGCTTGCAGTTACAGTTCAAAATACTAATATAAACCAAACATTTTACATGACTTTCCTATAGCAGAGTATATAAAGTTGAGAAGGCAGATAAACATCCCTTTCACTACCTGTACTACTGAAATGGGGAACCTCTGGCAGTGGTATCAGGCAGACAACTGCCAGCATGGATCATTTCAGCCTTTTCTGCAAATCCACCTATGAAAACAATTTAACACACTCAGCCCTATAAAAAGAAAAGCTTTGTGATGGAATATTCAGTAGCTGGGCATAACAGACCAAATCAGAACTAAAGCAAAAGCTCCAGGGATTTGTTATTTGCTTTAAGGAAATTTCATCATGTGGTAGTATTCCTGGCTGCTGAAATACTATTTGCAAATCTCATACAATTTACAAGCCAGTAAATTGTAGCAATGCTCAATACTTAACTCAGAACTAAAGATTCAGGTATCTAGAGATTCATCAGCTTTTCTCCCATCTAAGTAGATGATCTTACTTTCAAGAACTGTACTTGGAAAGAGTACACATGTACTTCGTCTCCCATATGCAAACAGAGTTCTTTCAAGCTGTTAAGTTGCATACCACTGTATTTGCTCCATCTTCCTCTATCTTTTTTTTTTTATTCTCCAGTGGTAAGGAAGTCATCTCTCTCAAAACAAAAAGCTGTATCATCATGAATATGTAGGGAATCAATTCCAAGACTTTTCTTCCTGAACTTAAGAAAGTTCAGATCAGAAAAGAAGTGTCCAAGTTGGCAAGCTGCTTTTTGCATGCAAAACCAATTGCCAGGGATACCTTCCTCTTGCTCATGTCTTGTTTAAATTGAGTGTTACATAGCAAAGCCTTCATCTGGGACTTTTACTTGGCCAGAACCTCAGTTGATTACAAAGAACATTAGTTATTTGACCACTGTTACCTTTGCAATGTGCCTTCAGCTGATCCTTCCAGCCGCATTCGATTAATTTGGCTCTAAGCAACTCTTTAAGGCTGTTAAGACAATATACAAACTTGTTAGGAACGGCAAACATTCCCAACAGCTTAACGATGCTTCAGGATGACAATTACATCTACAATTCCTATCCACAACAGAACTCCCAGACCAGCAGCCGAAACAGCTGACCAGCATGTAAACCCTAACCCGAATGAGTACTAATTTTAGTTTATCATGTTGCACTGAGAGGAGTTGGTAGCTCACAAGCTAATTTCACAGTGTTTCTTTCAGGCAGTGTTGATGCTGCAGCCACAGAAAAGAGGTAGAAGCCCTTGAGTCACTTGAACTGCTCAGGTCTACTCTGTTAGCATACATATGCTAACTTTAAAAGTTAAAATATTTCACCTGAAAACAGGCCTTCAAAAGAAAACCTTCCCTCTTCCCCTCTAAAAGAATTCCATACAAGTGTTTTCAACAGCAGGTTTCTCTTCCCAGTTACGCTTTACTTCATGTTGAGTGAAGACAAAGGGACCATGTATCTTCCTAATGCGGTCAGCAATTGTAAGCATAAGTAAAAAGGATTTGGGCGTTAAAATGGACAAGACTCACAACAATCTGCTGCAATGGTACATCTACTCCATGTATCAATAGAGACTATTGAAAGCTAGCTAAGAAAGTGAAAATTAGTACTGATCATAGAAAGGCTCTGATAAAACTTGCTTATAATACAGCTTTTGATGTCCTGACAAAACTCTTCTCACTTAGACTAAAATAGTTCCCAATACCATTTCAAGAAATTGCTTGCTCTGCCGAAGCTCTCCAATGGGATGAGAGTGCAATCTCCAATGGGATGGTCACAAGCAGGAAAGGAGCAGCACAGTGTAGACACCATGTCTATGAAAGGTTACACTGGGCACAGGACTATTCAATGATCTAGGGAGAAGACTCCTCATACAGGCCTTGAGAAATAAAGGAAATGGAGCTTTTGGTGCATGGTGTTATTAGTGAAATTATGATGAGGATGCATGGCCAGCAGGTCAAAGGAGATGATTCTCCCCCTTCTACTCTGCTGAGACACCACCCAGAGTCCTGTGTGCAGCTCTGTAGTTCTCAGCACAGGAAAGACATGAACCTGTTGGAGAGGGTCTAGAGAAAGTCCACAAAAATGATAAGAAGGATGGAGCACCTCTCCTATGAGGAAAGGCTGAGAGAGTTGGGGTTGTTCAGCCTGGAGGAGCTCCAGGGAGACCCTATTGTGGCTTTTCAGTTCTTTAAAGGGGCCTACAGGAAAGCTGGGGAGAGACTTTTTTTAACAGGAGCCATTGTGACAGGACGAGGGGTGATGGTTTTAAACTAAAAGAGGGAGATTCAGGCTGGTCGTGAGAAAGAAGTTTTTACAATGAAGGCGGTAAAATACTGGCACAGGTTCCCAGAGAGGTGGTGGATGTGCCATCCACAGAGACATTCAAGGCCAGGCTGGATGTAGTTCTGGACAACCTGATTATTTGAAGATGTCCCTTCTCACTGCAGGAGGATTGGAGTGGATGAGCTTTGAAGGTCCCTTCCAACCCAAAGTATAAGCCTGCTAATGATATGTAACTATACTGCAAATAAAACAGACTTAAGAGACAAAAAAAGGCCAAAACCTAGCTGCCACACCACACTACATAATTCACTTGTTTGCCTCTATCGGGATCTCTAGAATGACTTGCACAAGTGCTGTTTTCTGTGTTCCGTTGCATATTTATTTCCTTAACAAGAGACAAGTACACAGGAGAAAATCAAATAGGGAAGCTTTGTCTCATTCTCTTTATCAAGAAATAACAAGATTTAACTGCAACAAGTGCATTTAATGGCGATCTGTATAAGAACCAAGAGCTTTCCAACAAAAAAAAAATGCCAGAATAAGAAAAAGCTAAGAGTTTGAGAATAAGTTTAAGAGTTCATAAGCCAACCACCCCCTCCTTCATTTTGCTGTCTCCCCTTTTCAAGTGCAAAACTAACATAAAACTGCTCAAAAGGCAAAAATAAGAGATTTTTAATACAGCTTTACATAATACATAAGGCTTTCACACGCAGGTATTTGCAGAATTTAGTGTTAACTTTAGTTAATCTTTACTTCTAGGAATGGCTCATGTTCGATGGTATTTTTAGCTTCATGGTGGCACGGAATCAGAAGCCTGCTTACCGTTCTCGCTCTCCTGTTTCTATTAGCTTTTGGTTAATGGTTGCTCTCATCTGGGCATCTTTGTTCATGTTGGAAGTCCCGGTTTGTCACAAACGACACGGAACGTAAGAGGGGCTGACCACCATCCGTGTCACTAACACAACAAAAGGAAAGTCACTCGCACAGCTACAGGCAGCACCGCGCCCGCTGCTAACGACCGGAGGGATCCCCGGCATCAGCACCAGAACAGCACTCTCCGGGCCGGGCGCCTCGCTCCAGGGCGCCGGTAGCTCACCGACCCGCTGAAGCGGGCGCGGCCTTCCCGCATCCAGAAACTTCCTCTCCCCCCCGCCTTCCCCCACTCTGCGCCTCTCTCGCCCACCCTCCCGGACTCCCCCCGCGGCCGAATCGGAGCTGCGAGCACTGGGAAAGGCCCCAACAGGCCACGATCCATCGCTACCGGCTCACCCAACACTGCACAGCACAGCCAGGCCCCAACGGCACAGCTCTGGCGCCGACAGGAAGTGCTTCTGGGGACTACAGCTCCCGGCACGCCCCGCAGTCCCGGTCCCGTGGTGCTGCGCGGTAGCTCGTGCCTCTGCGCTGAGCTGCTCCCGGTGTCGCGGCATGGCTGCTCACTGCTCTCTGCAGGTCAAGCGCCTGCTCTTGGACCCCAAGTTCGAGGGTTACAAGCTGTCCCTGGAACCGCTGGCCTGCTACCAGCTGGAGCTCGACGCGGGTGAGGAGTGGGGCGGCGCGGCTGGGCTGGTGAGACCGCCCTGTGGCCTGGGGGGTTCTCTTGTGGTGCTCTCTGGCAGGCGCAGCGGCCCTCGTTGCAGGCGTGGCCCGAGCTGGGGGCGGTGTGGCCCGAGCGGGGGACAGCCCGGCCCGCTGTGCGGGGCGACTTGCACGCCTGTCCTGGGTCGGAACGGCCGGCGGTTGGCATACCTGGCTTTTCCTCTTAGTTGCTCTCTTTACAATTGGCAGCACCGTTGACTTTGGTGTCCCAGTATGTACACCCAGCTCCGTGGTGGACCAAGGTTTCAGGCTGTTATCACATCACTGCATTACAATGGCCTGCCCCTGTGAGTTTGAACTCTGTTTCTGAATGAGTAAGGAAATCTGTGTGATAAATCTGGCTTAGCCTTGTACACACGCAGTAGTGTTCACAATGGCAGGGAACATGTGAGTGTGATGAAGTGCAGGTGATTTATAGAAGCATGTATAAAATCAGTTATTTCCTACAGACCTCAGCAGGTAGCGTTTTTACTTTCTTTCTCTGCCCACAGTTCAGATGAGGATGTAAGGGTTGTTTATTCCGTGCTTTGCTTTTTCTGTTAAGTGTTATGAGTAACATTTGAGGTACTGGTCCATTAATGGACTAATTTGCTGAGAAGAATGTTCTTACAGCCTTAGCCATGCCCCCTAAAATCTCTCATCCACCTACAAAAACACCTAAATAAAGGTATGGGCTTTGTAGGTGGATGAATTACTTTTTTTTTTTAATTTTTAAAGAATCTGAGACAGTAATATACAGTTTGGGTGGACTGATCTCAACCTCTGTATGTCTGCTGATTTATGTGCCTGTCTACAGAGCTAGCTGTTACTTCTTACTTTGGTTTGTGTTAAATACATGGCATTATTAGTGGATCAGAAAGGTGTGTTTGCCATTTTGAATTGTGGGCAGAATGTGAAGCTGTGTGTGAACTGTGTATTGTGGGAGTGAATGAAGGTGAGGTGATACTGTATGTGCATCTGTCATAGGACTGGAAAATTCAAAAAGAGTAACATTTTTGTTATATACTTTGACATTTTTTACTGTAAGACTAATTTAGGTGTCCCCTTTCAAAAGGCAGTCCAAATACGAGTTAGAGAATGTGTGTTAGGAGTGTATTACAGTTGTGTCAAAGATGGCAGCAGTTAGTGTGGCATACGTACAGCCTCTTAGTTTGCCCTTTATTTGGTACTCTGCCTGTTGTTAGATAGCTTTGTGGTTCTTGGGTAGTCAGTTGTGCACCTGTTCTCAGTAGGTGAGGTTTACAGATTCTTATTAAACTTCTTGAATGATGGAGTTGCTAATGGAGAGATGGATCTAGACACTTCTTGTCTATTCAGATATTTTATGTAATAGCTTCAGTAACCTGTGTGACAGAAGACTCAGATACCTTTCTAGATGTTTTGTTTATCGATATTCCAGCTTGCTCTTAGGCATACAGCTGGTGCTCTCTCCTTGCTGTTTTTTTTCTTACTCCAAGGCAGTTTTTTTTTCACAATACAGGGATGTTCTATACCTGAACTTTATGTTTCCTGTCTAATATGTATGCATAAAACTGAGGGCATCCTTTCACAACTTGAGTTTTATGTTATGCAGGAATAATGGGTTGAGTTGTAGAAGCAGGGTGTGGTGTGTAGGCCATAGTTTTTTCAAATTACTGCCAGAGAGAAGAAGTTAATACTGTGTTAGAAGGCCAAGGACTTCTGCTTTCCAGCACATTGTGAGAAGATTAGAAGTCTGAGGAGCATAATGAAGAACTTGGTAGTCTGTATGTCATTAAATTAATACTTGTTAATGAGTGAAGAGTTTTAATTTCCTCAAAGTGAGAGTGAGCAAAGTACAATAGCTGAAATAAATGTCACATGTTTAGGAACACTGTCAGCATGACTAATTTCTGATTTTATTCTCAACTGTGTGCAAAATGCAAGGTAGAATATGGAAGATTAATGTAAAAAGGCCATTGGATTTTTTGTTTGTTTTTCAGGAAACGATTTCAGGAATCCTTGTCTCAAATGACCTGAGATTTGGAGTTCTGCCTGTGTGGCATCCCAAATTTCATGGCAGTAAAATGAGCATGTGAGCTTTGAAGCGCTTTGAATATATAATAATATATAGAAATAGGTACTTATTCTTAAAGTAGAACTGAATTAACTCAATTGAAGTTGAAGTATTAATGCAGTGTTAATACAAGCTTGCATATTAAGCATTAGGGTTTTAATCTTTGATATTTCATCTATGTTTTTATATTTAACCATTTTTATGAATTTCACTGCTAGCTGTAAACTGAAATGACTGAAAGAAGTTGGCACATGGAGTTGGTGCAGGCTTCTACTACTGGAGCAGGTGGATGGCAGCACATGTGTCCTGGTTTGAGCAATAGCAGTCATTATTCTCCTTCTTGGTAGCTGGTGCAGTGCTGTGTTTTGACTTTTGGGCTGAGAACGGTTGCTGATAGCAAGCATGTTTTGAGTTACTGTTGAAATGTTTGGTTTGTCCAAGGCCTTTTTCTGAGCTCATGCTCTGCCAGGGAGGAGGGGAGGCCGGGAGGAAGGAGAGACAGGACACCTGACCCAGGCTAGCCAAAGAAGTATTCCGTACCATAGCACATCATACCCAGGATGTAACCGGGAGAGACACGGAAGAGCTGGAGCTCTGGGGGATGGGGGGGTATCGGTCGGTGTTCGGTCGGGCAGGGTGGGGTGAGTTATGGGTCGGTGGCTGGTGAGGTGTTGTATTCTCTTCACTCGTTATTTGCTTTATCATTATTGTTTGTAGTAGTAGCAGGAGTGATTTATGTTATACCTTAGCTATTAAACGGTTCTTATCTCAACTCGTGGGGGCTACATTCTTTGGATTCTCCTTCCTAACTCTCCGGGAGTCGGGGAAGCGAGGGGGGGAGCGAGTGAACGAGCTGTGCGGACTTGGTTTTAAACCACGACAACATGGTACTGCGGGGCAACTTCTGTTGGTTGTCATGCTCCTGGGGCTACAGTGAGCTTCATTTTCTGACCATTGTGTAAAAGTTAGTATTAAGTTCCAGTTTGCCTTTAAGTTTCAAACTGCAGTTGCCAGGAATTTGCTGTGGTCAGACGTGCAGCAGAAATAATTTTAAAATGTTTATTTAATATATTTATTTTATTAGATCTGTACTAGAGGGGAATTTTCTAGTGAATATCTTAAATACAAGGTCACAGTGATGAATGGTGAAATTCTGGGATCTTGCGTTCCCTTTTAAATACTGGGATTTGCATGTTCATCTTTTATTTCTTCCTTGCTCCTACCTATTCTGTCCTAGTTAGTCTAAACTTTCACAGTCATTACTCCTTTCTCATCTCTAATCCTGGGAACATGGTTTAACTAGTAATGAGTCCCACACTGTTACATGTTTAATTCCTAACTCTTCATCCTAAGTTTTGTGTATTTTTATTTTCTTAATTTGTTCTCATAACTTATTTCCTAGTAATTCCTTTGTATTGAGCCTTGTATGGCCTTTCTTTTAAACCACTGAACCTTTGGGAGGGAAGAAAGAATGTCTTCCTCTTCTGCCCTGATCTGAACTCAGCAGAGCCCAGAGCAGTCAGTGGCTGTGGGACAGACTCTTGTCTCCAACAAGGACCATGACTTAAGATGCACGTAGTTTTTAAAGGAATGAAAACCTCGCTCTTGACTTCCACTGATCAGATGTAACTTGATTCCTTTTTTTTTCAGAGGCTTAGAAGTTACTCAGTTGTGGGTTTCCCTCATGCCTTTCCTCTGATTTTGTCTATTTGGCAGAACTGTTATTCATATCAAAAAACATGCACCATGCCTCACCTGCAGTACTGCATTCAGCTCTGGAGTCCTCAGTACAGGAAAGACACAGACCTGTTGGAGAGGGTACAGAAGAGGGCCACAAAAATGATCAGAGGGATGGAGCACCTCCTTTGAAAGTCACTTCTAACCCAAACTATTCTATGATCATACCATAACAGCTGAAAGGCATAGTAAACATTCACTCAAACATGGAACTCCTGTTGCAAGCCAGGAGAGCATGCAGAGAGTATGTTCCTTTGATTATGTGCATTTACAGGTTTTTTGTCACTTTTAAAAATAAAAAAGGTGTTGATGAATGCCTGCTCTGCTTGCAGCCTGTTATGACCAAAGGGTCTCTACTTCTGTGAAACATAGTTGCTCATTCATTCTGCTTAAGTGAAAAGTAGTTGTATTACTAATACCACATGAATATAATTTGTGTCTAGGAGTAATTATGGAGCCAAAGGTACTGATGCATTTCATAGAATCATAGAATAGTTAGGGTTGGAAAGGACCTTAAGATCATCTAGTTCCAACCCCCTCTGCCATGAACCCTAATGAAGAGTCCCTCACCAGCATCTTTATAGGCCTCCTTCAGATACTGGAAGGCTGCTATGAGGTCTCCATGCAGCCTTCTCTTCTCCAGGCTGAACAGCCCCAACTTTCTCAGCCTATCTTCATACAGGAGGTGCTCCAGTCCCCTGATCATCCTCGTGGCCCTCCTCTGGACTTGTTCTAACAGTTCCATGTCCTTTTTATGTTGAGGACACCAGAACTGCACACAATACTCAATTTCAAACATTTATAGCAGTTTCCGTTTGTGTTTTCCATGTCCATTTGAAAAAATGATTAGAGAATGAAAGTCTTCTATGTATGAGAAATACTAAGAAACTGTGAGCCATATCTGTAGTTCACTGAACTATCAGCTGTACTGATACTTTCACAAATGTCTTGCAAGTTTTTGGATCTTGTTCAATTTATTTGTTTAATTTTTTGCGTGATAGATAATATTTACTTAATGGTTGTGTAAGTACTATGATTAGGGAAAATATTTTGCTACAGAGTATCTGTCAGCCTGTGCTTGTTTTCAGCGAGCTAGGTGTTTATTAAAACAGGAACATTTTGTGTTTAGTCTGTTACAGGTACTGCAGTAGAATAACCAAGCCTTGTACTTTTACTCAACAGCAGCAATGAGATGATGCTGCCATTAACAATAAGAGGATATTTGTTGATATTAAAAAAAAAAAGAATTAATGCAGGGTTAGAAAGATCTTTGAATGCTGATACTAGAAAATAAATTAAGCTCTTCCATGAGGTTATAAATTTATATGAAATACTGAATTACTGCCACTGGGTGGCATTGCAGATCAAACTATGGCATACAAGCCTATAACATTCGATGCATCAAAATAATATGTTGATATAATTGTTTTACATATTTTCCAGTTTTGTAAAGTTGTTTTGATGTATTCAGTAAAACATCTAAAAATGGGGGATAGAGGAAGCATTCTGCACTAGTTTTCCTTTTTTTTTTTCAGTTATGCTATATCATATTTGGTAGCAGATATAAGACTTCTCTGTTTATTTAAAGTATATCTCTTGATAGTGTTTTTTATTCAGAGGAGCTTTTTTTCCTCAGTGCAGAGTAATAATTATAATATCCACTTAGATCAGAGATGTCTCACTCCTGTTGTTTCTTATGAGTTCCTTTGCATTTAGTGCTTTTTCTTTTAGGTAAAGGTGACATGTGTGAAACTCTTTGCTGAATTATCTTTGAACTAAGTTGAGTCAAATTACTTTTTTTTCAAGCATGAAACTGAAGATAAATACACTTCTAGAAAAGTGGCATCATTTTCTTTGTACTAGTCTGAAATATCCCACCTAACCAGGGTTATTGAGAAATAATATTGAAAGATGCAATATAATTTATACATTCTGTATATTTGGTCTCTTTTTGGGTATGACAGAGTATGAATCAATGTTCTTGGGTTTTAGTAATGCAGATTTATCAAACTTGAAGGAGGCCATGCATCATTCTGTTGAATTGCTGTCATTAACTGCTGCTTGTTAATTGAACCTCCAAAAAATGAAGAGCACAGTGCTAGGCTCTTAAACAAACGACCCCTCCCCCCAAAAAACACACCACAACTCCCCAAACAAAGCACACAGAACAACCCATACAACAAACCCTACCATAAACCTAACAACAGCAAAAATAAGCAAAAAAATCCTGACCAAACAAAACCAGGCAAAACTGTGTGACTGAATAAGGTGGTGATCTGATTGAAGTATTTCTTTTTTTCCATTTATATTAACCTCTTTTTTTTCCTGAATTTCCTTTATTAAAAGTCTCTATTTCTTTTCTCTTTTGTCCTTCATTATTCTGCACTCAGCTCTGTTGGTTTTCTCATTTTTCCAAGGACCATCAAGAAAACTTGAACCTGGAAGGCTGTAGAAAGGAAGGAATGAACTTCATCCTAGTGTAAAATCTCCTATAAACTATCTGAGCACATGGTATGTGATAGCAGATGGCATTTGTGCACACATTTCACTTGATCACAGAATGGATTTCAATTAATTGAGGATGGAATAGTTACTCTAATTATTTCTCCTTGGCAGAGAGCTGTATACATGATACATTCTGCAGGCAGTTGATAAACTTATTTAAAGTGTTTTATGACAGTGCAGTACAGATTTGTTTGAGTTCCTGGTTTAAAATTGCCCATATATATTGTATAGTTTCTGACTCCTGTTTCTGAAGAATTAATTCAATATTGCAATTGTACAGTATTCCTGATCCCTTGTTAGTCAGGGTGTGTCAGCACTACAGGCTAAAAAACTCGAGGCAGAAAACTTTATTTGTGGTTATAAAGTTCATCACTTTAGTCAGCTAACCAATAGTGTATTATTCCAGTGATTTTCTTGGCAGGTTGTACATTTGCTTCAGGAAGCATCTAAATTGGAATGTTCACTATGTGTTTCAGTCACAATTCTGACAGTAGCAACATGTCTAAGGGGGTGAGGAGGGAGAAGTAGAGAAGAAAGGCCTTCTGAAGTAATACAGTTTTAGGTTTTCTGTGTTAAAAAAAGCTTTACATGCTTCCACATGTGTATTTAATTTCAGAAGATCAGTTAATTAACTATACAGGAAGTAGATGACATGTACTTGGTTCCGCTGGAAACAATTATCCTGGATTATATTTGATTTTGTCTGTAATTGTTTGCAGAATATTCACATCATCTCATGTCATGTTAGAAAAATTATCTCTGTGATAAAGCTTGATTGTATGAACAGCTTTAAAAACATTTTCACAACAAACATATCCTTTTACTATCTTTTACTGTAATGTAAATTTTTTTTAGTGTAATTTACTGCAAAATATTCTAATTATTAAAAGTAGAAATTTGAATGGGTAGCAGGCTTTTCCACTACGAAAGGTGCATATTCTTCTGGGTTCTTTGTGGATATTCTAGCTTGTTTTGAAGGGCCTTGGCTCTTCAAGGGAACAGTAATTTATTAATTGGAGGAGTACAGAAATCCCTCCTGTGTGGTGAATGTGAATAATGATTTGAGCTGAGTGGAATTAATACTGTTGGCTTGCAAATATCAACAGTGATTAGGAGACTAATTGATAATTATACTCTCATTTTGCATAGTGTGACTGGGTGTTTTTATTAATCAGGCAGTATAATCTTGCACAGTTTCCTGTAGTCACTCTTATCTTAATAGCCCATGTCTGTGATGGGGTCAGTTTTCACTGAGCCATCTAGTGACTGTCTGATAGATGGTTTTGTGACAGCTATGCAGTGCCACTGATTGCACTGCAAAATGATCTGCTGTTGCTGTAGTGGGTGTTCTGGCAGAGCAGAGGAAACTACGGGTTCTTCAGTAGGTTTTAAGTAGATGCTAAAGAGTGTAAGAGATCTGAGATGGGGACTGTTACATAGAGTTGTGAATGGCCCCTGATATGAGTGTGGATGGAAGTGAAATATTGGAAATAGCTTTGCTCTGGTTTTGAGCAGAAAAGAGAAGAAAGTGGAAGCTAAAATAGTAGGAATTAAAATAGCTGTTGTGGTGAGAAGGATTAGCCTTGAGGTGCTTTCCCCATACTCTGGTTTTAAAGGCTAATAGTCATGGGCTGACAGAGTTTACTTAAAACTGTCTAAAGGATTTTACTTGTGTGAAGTTCAAGATAAACTTCCTGCAAGGAAGCTAAGGATCCTGGGATGACTGTACTGGAGGGTGAACTGGAGTTCCAGTCTGAGACTATTTGCAGAAGGATGGACTAGACTTACTGACATCTTGGCTGAAATTTGATGATTTTCCATATTTTTAGGTGTTGAAACTACAGCTGCTTGATCTCTAGGTATGGAATAGGAAGAAAAAGCTGCATAGGTTAGATAAAAACTTGGCTTGTCTTAGGTAAGACCAGTTCTGATTACTGGCAGCTGAGGCGAGGTTTTCTATTTGGAAAAATCTTCCTCAAGTGGATGAGCACAGGTAGCATGCTTCTTGCCTTGAAGAAGGTACTGTAATAGTGAACAGCCAGCGTTTCAGCTTCTTTCAACTGAAAAAGCTTACTTGGAAGTTTTGGTGCCACTTTGGCTTATTTCAGGGATGGATTCTGTGAGAAGCTGCCAGAAGCTTCCCCCATCTCCAATAGATCCAAAGCTGAGCCCATCAGTGATGATGGTAGTGTCTCTGGGATAATACATTTAAGAAATGTTACTGCACAGGAGCAATTGCAGCTGGAGAGAGGAACGAGAATATGTGTGAGAAACAGCTCTGCAGATGGCAAGGTCAGTAAAGGAGGAGGGCAGGAGGTGCTCCAGGCACCAGAGAAATGATTCCCCTGCAGTCTATAGTGCAGATCATGGTGAGGCAGGCTGTGCCTTTGCAGCCCGTGGAGATCCCAGACCTGCACTGGAGCAGGCTCCTGGCAGGACCTGCAGCCCCATGGAGAGAGGAGCCTGGGCTAGAGCAGGTTTCTGGCAAGAGCTGTGACCACACGGGGGGCCCACTCTGGAGCAGTTTGTGCCTGAAGGACTGCACCCATAGAAGGGACCCACGCTGGAGCAGTTCATGAACTGCAGCTTGTGGAAAGGACTCCATTTGGAGAAGTTAATGAAGAACTTAAGGTCCTTTTCCACCCTGTTTTATGATTCTGTTTCATGTGGGAGAGACTCCATGCTGGAGCAAGTGAAGAGTGTGAGGAGTCCTCCCCTGGGAAAGAAGGATCAGCAGAAATGACTTGTGGTGAACTGCTCACAACCCCCATTTCCTATCCTCCTGTGCCACAGGTGGGGGAAGGAAGTAGAATAAATCAGGAGTGAAGTTGAGCCTGGACAGAAGGGAAGAGTTTGGGAAAGTGTTTGTAAAATTTGGTTTTACTTCTCTTTATCCGACTCTGATTTGATTGGTAATAAACTAAACTAATTTCCCCAAGTTGAGTCTGTTTTGCCCATGACAGTAATTGGTGAGTGATCTCTCTCTGTCCTTTTCTTGACCCATGTACCTTTTGTTATATTTTCTTCCCCTTGTCCAGCTGAGGAAGGCAGTGACAGAGCAGCTTTGGTGGGCATCTCGTGTCCAGCCAGGGTGAGCCCACCGTCACGGGCCACTAATGGTTATAGTTGCTGCATGGTCTCAGTGAATGGCTGCACTGGCCTTTAGTGAGGATGACCTGCTTTCCAAGTTTATGGTGAAATTTTAAACTATGTATGCATAATGTGTTTTTATTCAAATAAGCCAGACCTGTCGACAAAGGATGGAAAAATTATTCTTAAGTTATGTTTGAACTGTCAATTATTACATGATAAATAAATGTTTAAATAGTCTTTTTCTGGTTTTTTTCTTGTTTTTATTTTTACCTCCACCAGCTGTAGCAGAAGTGAAGCTTCGTGATGATCAATATACCCTTGACCACATGCGTGCTTTTGGCATGTATAATTATCTTCATCTTGATTCCTGGTACCAGGATAATGTCTACTATGTTGATCAGTTTGGAAGGATTATGAATCTGTCAGTGACTCTGGTAAGAATAAACTTTATTAAAAATTACTGAATTTGAAAAAGTGTGAGATAGGATAGAAAATATAGCAGGTGGGAGTTGAATGCAAAAACTGGGGGAAGCTGCTGCCAGGAACATGGGTAGATTAACACAAGTGCTGTTCACCAGGAAGGATGAAAGGATTTAAAGTGAGGTGGCTGACATACTTTCATTGATAGTATTGCATTAGTGTTGCAGTAGTGCTTTCAGTCATCTCTTTCCAGTCTGGGGAAGATAGACATGGTGACAAGCAGAAAAAAGAGTAGACACTTCTTTTCTCCCCTATGCTACTTGATGTTTGTTTGCTAATGTGAAAATCCTGACATTGTAGATACAAGGAGAGAAAGAAGCTGTATGGATTAGAATTAGAAATGCAGGCCTTTATAGGCTAATAGCTTACTCTTGGCATCACTTGCTGGAGGCAAAAAGATGCTGGTGGCCTTGAGCAAACTTGAAATAGTGCAAGCAAGCTAGCCATGTTTGGAGAAACATGACAGTTCTCTGCTTTTATACTCATGTTCTTAAGTACTAAAACTTTGTTTCTTTTGAGCCATTTTAATGCATTGGTGCACTAGTTTGCAGTACAGAGCTATTCTTCATTCTGGAGGTGAAAGGACACATTCTGGAGGTGATAGGAACCATGTTTCTGGTACGCGCAATTGCAGTACTTGGTCATTAAGGAATAAAAGACTGGAAAGGAAAATATCTACTGTAATGTTACCAAGAAATTTGACTTGTAACCCTGCAGGACAAAAAACACAAGGAGATCTGTGATACTTTGGGAGAGCATGGCTTACTTTGTGAAGGGTTCTGGGGTTGAAATTACTAGTCCAAGGCCAAGCTGAGAAAAATCCAGAAGTGGTAGTTCTGGATTTTTCAGGAAGTAGAGGTTTCCAAAGGATGGTAGGTGGAAAACTGAAGCTTCAGAACAGTTCCTTTACTTTTCATGGAATGTAGAAGCAGTTGGAGCCTTTGGCAGGCTGTTGCTGCGACAGAATAATCTTCTGGGATTTCTTCCAAATTATTTGAGATATCTGGTTTCCCAGTAGGAATGTCTAAAAGAAAGAAGCTTGTAAAGGAAAGCCTCCTGTGAAGAGTGGCTTGTCACAGCATCATTTTTTTGTGCTTTTGTGGTTGGTTAACCCTGCCTCAACCAGACATGCACCCAGACACACTCTGTGGTCCCTCTTCAACAAGACAATGAGAAGATAAAGCAGAAAAAAACTCGTGGATTGAGATAAAAGCAGGAAGATCACTTACCAATTGCCATCACAGGCAAAACAGACTATGCTTTGGGGTAATTTAATCTATTGCCAAAAAAAAACAGAGTAGGATGATGGGAAACAAAGTCACACGAAGCTCCTACTGGGAGCTGGGCTTGGGCTTTCCATTGGCCTGTAGGGGAATATCTGCCTCACTGTGGTCCTCTTGGGGTTGGAAGCAGCCATGTGCGGCATAGGGCAGCCCTGGTCTCTTCTCACAGAGGTCATCTCTGCAGCTCACCACTGCCACCACAACGCAGACACCCAATTCATTCCATTAATAGGAGGGCACTAAAGTGTGCAGATTTCTTTCTTAGCAGATAAAGGATTTTACTAGATAAAGGATTTAAAAACAGGCAGTAATTTTCATTTTTATGTGCAGTAAATTGAAATAATAAATATTCTTCCCTAGGACTAGTGGAGCTGTTGTAGTCATTGGGAAAGTGGCACCTGGTTAATATCTAGTCAGGAGTTTAAGTTCCACCCTAATGTGAAATAAATAGCTGCCATCCTGTGTCCTAATGCACAATGCAGTCTGTTTTGCAAGGAGATGTGTTTGCATATGCATAAAAAGGAGTGTGTTTTCAGAAACATCAACAAGGTGTCTCATTACAAATGTGCCTGGCCATATATTAGGCAAATGTGTATTACAAATAATAATGCTGTTTTCAGCCAAGAATAACTTACAAGTTAGCAATGGCCACAGTTAAAATTAATGTCACTCGTCTTTAAAACAGAAGATGTAACAGTTTAACATGCTTATCCTAAATTCAAAGTGAAAGAACACATAGGCTTTTTAACACATACTTCTTTCTACTTCCACTTCCTATTTTGGTTGCAGTTTTGATTCTAATATGGTAGTGTGTTAGTTGTCCATAAATCACGACTTATCCGTGCAACTTAGGTGTTTCAAAAGTTGTTTTCTGTGAAGGCAAAAAGCATAGGTAATACCTTGTCACTTGGGAGTGAAAAATAGTTAAAGGAAGAATCTCTGTGGAGAAGTGAAGGGAGGTGGAGAACTGGATTGACAAGAAGCTGCATCTAGTTTCTTCATAAAGAAACGGTGTTGTTGTCATTTAAACATAATTACATTGAGGAAATCTGGCTTCTGGTAAAATGACTACAGTTCTTTTAGTCAGTTCTTGCTAATGTAATACATGACTGTAGTATCTCAGCATCTCCTCATACAGTAAGGGGTTAGTATTGACCATTGTTAACCAGGTAGTGAACAGTAAGTCAAAAAACAAATCTGATACAGAAGGGTTTTGAGGGCAGGTTATGTTCCAGCTTCAAGCCAGTCCATCCTTCATCTTTTTTGTTGTCAAACTGAGGTAAGAGACTGTTCTAATAATGCCTGAAGTGAAATTAGTGATCAGAAGTGTTGTAAAAAGAGCATTTCCTTTCTTGCTTATTGAGAGGGAGACTGTAATGTGTAATGAAGATTATTTTTCACTTTTTTCAGGTGATATATTGAGTATTGACATTCCTGCTTAGTACTGATAAATCAGATGTGCGCTTTAGAAGAGTAAATGGTTGATGCTTGACTTTTAATTACATACAAAGCTATTTGAAGTTTATTGTTAAGATTCACTTGAAAGCTGATAGAAGTGTGTTCTTCTCTAATGCTACAGAGTATAGGCCTGTAGATCATTGTTAAGAGGGATGATGGTGCTTCTTTCCATGATCAGATGCATGAAATTTATTATTTATTTCTCTAGGCACCAAAGTCATTGCTAGTTACAATGGAGCACTTACTGTAGAGAACACTTCCTTTCAATGAAACCTTAATTGTGGGATTTTTTTGTTTGGTTTGTTTGTGTTGTGGGCTTGTTGGGTTGGGGTTTTTTTGGTTGGTTGGTTTGTTGGGGTGTGCTTGTTCAATTCATTCTGCCTTCCTGTATGTGTTATAAATTAGTGGAATAGTTCAAGGAGCACAGTGATTCAACCAAATCTACAGTGACCCTGAATGTTTTCAATAATTAAAAATCAAATCTGCATCTTTTCCATTGCAGGTTTCATAACAGCCCTTGTGCCTTTTTGGAGTATAAAGTAATCTCTAATTCGAATTCAAGTAGGCCCAAACGGCAAGCAGGCTATCTGCTTGTCATCTGCTCATTCTTGCTCTTGGTTATTAAAGTGGTACTTAGCCAAATCCCATTTCTCTTGCTTACATTTGAACATGTTTTAAATGCATATGATTTTAATAACATCTGGAAAATATGAAGAATTTGAAATCTGCTCAAATACAGGATTCTCAATGCATGAGGTCCTGGCATGCTCTGCAAGCACAAGTGTGGTCTTTTTGCAAAGCATACATGTGCTGAAGTGCAAAGAATTCTTTTAAAGATGGTGTTTTATATGTATATTTTTGCTTTATTTCATAAATCAGAATGAGTGAGTTTCTTTTTCTGGAAGTAGATATGTTTAGAGATGATTTCCCACTCCCAGCCTGTCCATAGACCGAGTGAAAATGGAATGACAGGAGATGCTTAGAAAATACTGTAATTATTTGCAGCTGAAATTTCAGGGCCTGTGATGAGTTGCTGGGTTTTTTTTTGTGGTAATTTTTTCACGGCTATTTCTTAGCCTCATGCCCACCCTTCCTGTAGTAAGAGAGTGCATTTTGTGTGGCACAGAATAGATGAGTTCTTGTCTCCCCCACCTCTGCTTTCAGTACAATAATGTGCTTCTGTTAGTGCTTCTTTTTACATGTTTGTAAAAAGCTTCCTTCACTGGCCCTGTAATACTTTTTCCTTCCCGTGCTGTTTTCTATTTTAGAGATCTATTTCAACTTAATTATCTTTCAGTTTTAGTGACACTAATGCTGATTTTTAGTAACAAGGGAAGAATTTCCTAATTTTTAAGCAAGAGTTTTCTGGTTTGTGGGGCTTTATAGATTGTAGATCAACAGAGTGGAAATGAACCTAGTGAAATAAAACTAAAAACAGTTTGGCTCTATGACCATTAGTTATGTTCTCAACATAGTCTATTTAGAAGGTAGATTAGGTTTAAAAAGGGAAATGTTGATCTGTAAAGGCCAGTCAGGCACTTTTTTTCCCAGATATGACTATTTATTTGTTCAAATATATGGAGTTATGCTAGTCTGCTAAATATCTGCCAAAACCTGTTGAAGCTAATTTTGCTTCATTTATTATATATGGGTATATAAATAAAATTGTCTGCAAGATGAGGGAAAAGGACCATGACATCAGGAGACATGTTTCTTTAAGATACAGAACAGAAACAACAGAAATTAGTTTTGTTTGTTATTACTAGAAGACCTTTTTGGAGACCTGAGATCAGATTCTGAAGTCTATGAATCAATATAAAGAGCAAGGTAGTGAATTTTTTTGTTTGAATTATGTTGTTAGTGTTCAATATTTGTTTTAGTGTCATTGAACAGCTCTGGTTCAAAGGGACCACAAAATAGAATAGGTTACAACCTTTCACAGGAAGTCTGGATAAGATTATCTAGTATCTTAGGCCTCCAGGGATGGGGGCTCTGCCATGTACTTGGGGAAGCTGTTCCAGTCATTGGTGGTTCTCACTGTTAAAATTCTGCTGTGTTGAGTTGAACGTCTCCTGGTGCAACTTTTACCCATTAACCCTTGTCTTCTCTGTAACTTGTGAAGGGAATGCCTCAACCTCTTTGTAGCCACCGTTTAAGTACTGGACTTAGACAATACCTAAGTCCTCCAGTCTTGCCTCACAGGGCAGGTTCTCCAGCCCTTTGACTGTCTTCATGGCCTTTCTTTGCACCTTTTCTAGTCTGTCTTTTCAGTTGTGGGGACGTGAACTGGACACCGTACTCCAGGTGTGGCCTGACAAGCACTGACCAGAGTGGGATGATCATGTCTCTGTCTCTGCTAGTAATGCCCCTGCGGATGCAGCTTCAGACTCTATTTGCCCATGTTGCTGCACTAGTGGACTGCTGGCTCATACTCAGCTTGCTGTCAACCAGGGCACCCCAGTCCCTTTTGGCAAGGCTGCTCCCCAGCCACAAAGATCCTGGTTGGCACTGGGCTCTTTGGTTATTCTGTACCAGGTGCAGAACCTTGCCTTTGTTTATCTTCACAATGTTCTTGCTACTCTACTCTTCCAGGCTGTGTCTCTGTGCAAGACATGTCTATCCACCTCATCACCTAGTTTGCTGTCATCAGCAAATATGGTGAGGGTGCTTTCAATCTCCTCATCCAGGTAATTTATGAGGATGTTGAACAGGATGGTGCTTGGAATGAATCTGTGGGTTACCCCTCTTGTGACAGACTGCGAGTCCATTTTATTTAGCAGCTGCTTAGTTCAGTTGAAAAACTTCAAGCAATTAAGTTCTATTTCAACTATTTGAAAGATTATAGAGATGTGACTGATGCTGCTGAATCTGCAGTCTGTGTTTTGTGTTTTTCTGTAATAACATTTTGTTTGTACTCTTAATACTGCAGCCTGATCTACTTTATAAGTAAATCAAGCTGAATTGCTGATAAAGCATGTACTGACCATTTTTTAAACTGCATTGCCAAGTTCTTTACAAATCATAAATACTCGTTTGGGGTTTTTATCTAACAAACCTTTTGGACATTCAGAGATTACTTTAACTCACAAAAGGCAGGTAAATTGTAGTCCTGTGCACGCAGTAGCATTGCTGGCATTCTGCAAGCCAAATAATAAGCAGAGAGTTACAAAGCCTTAAGCGACAAAGAAGGAATGTGAGAGTGAAGGCAGAAGATAAAGAATAATCCCTAAAATATGTCCTGGAAGACGTGCCTTTGTACTTAATGACAACAGTTGGAAATCCAATTTACAGCACAAAAGCAGTTTCTTCTGCTAGAATTAGCAGGAAATGAAGAAGGCAACACAGAACTACAGCAGGACTTTTGAGAACAATTACTTGTGATATAGATGACATTAGTAATTTTGCACTATTATGTAATCAGGCTGATTTGTGTAAAGTTTATACTGCAGGAAATACTGGATTTATTTTTATGTTTTGTTAGGGGCTTTTTTGCCTTTATCAAAAGAAAAAAAATCTGTGTTATATATTTTTTTGTCATTTGTTTGGTGTAGTCTCTCTCTTCATGCTCAAAAACAATCCATGCTTGCAGTTTAGCGTAAAAAATAAAATTGCAGTGTGCCACTGACAGAGCATGATAAATTTATCTTGATGCATAGTAGAATGACAGGATTTTTTAGGTTGGAAAAGACCTTTAAAGTTGAGTCCAACCATTACCACTGCTGAGTCCACCACTAAACCATGTCCTGAAGCACCGCATGTACACGTGTTTTAAATACCCCCAAGGATGGTGACTCCACCACTTCCTTGGCAGCCTGTTCCAATGCTCAGTAACCCTTTTGGTGAAGAAATTTTTACTAACATCTAATCTAAAACTCCCCTGGTGCAACTTGAGGCCATTTCCTCTTGTACTATTGCTTGTTACCTGGGAGAAAAGACTGACACCCACCTTGCTACAATCTTCTTCCACACAGAGAGTGAGAAGGTTTCCCCCCAGTTCCCTCAGTTGCTCCCCTTTAAGACTTTTGCTCCAGACCTTTCACCAGCTTCACTACCGTTCTTTGGATGTGTTCCAGCTCCTCAATGTCTCTCCTGTAGTGAGGGGCCCAAAACTTAACACAGGATTCCAGGTGTGGCCTCACCAGTGCCAAGTACAGGTGGGTGATCACTTCCCTGGCCCTGCTATTTCTGATACAAGCCAGGATGCCGTTGGCCTTCTTGGCCACCTGGGCACAAGCTGGCTCATGTTTCGCTCTGTCAGTCAGCATCTTTTCCACCAGCCAGCTTTCCAGCCACTCTTCTCCAGGCCTGTAGCATTGCATGGGTTGTTGTGACCCAAGTGCAGAACCTGGCACTGAGCATTGTTGAACCTCATACCGTTGGCCACATTCCATTGATCCAGTCTGTCCAGATCCATCTCTAGAGCCTTCCTACCTTCCAGCAGATCAACACTTTCACCCAACTTGGTGTTGTCTGCAGACTTACGGAGAGTGCACTTGATCCCCTCATCCAGATCATTGATAAAGATACTAAACAGATCTGTCCCCATTACTGTTCCCCTGGCGAATACCCCCTGTGACCGGCTGCTGACTGTATTTAACTCCATAGGGTAATCATAATGTGATGGAAAAATTATTTGCAAATATGATATGAATTAGTCCAGCTTTGTTAGCTAATCACAGTTAATGACCTAATAAAATGGCTGCTCTAGGAAAGCTGAGAAATTATATATCAGCTTGATATTCTGCATAACAAAATAGCCTAAAATTCTCTTTAATTCAAAAGTGAGTTTTTATGAACTGGTTTGAATACAATTCTGTGGCTGTCATTTCTTTTAGACCTCCACATTTTTACTGGGACTAGAATTATTTGAGGTAGGTGATTATATGTAATGCTAGTGGAAAAGTACTGAAAATCCTTTTTTAAGTAACTAGTGCTGTAAAATGGAAAGAAAAACATTGAATGCTGAAGTATCAGTTATAGAACACTTGTGTTTTCAGTAAACAGAAATCAATAATGAAATCCTACCACCTTTCCCACATACGTGGGAATGATGTTTGCTACCCCCTTTTTCCAAATATACTCAACTGCACAAAGAAACTGGTGAGTTGCCACTGAGATTTGTTATTCTTAATTTGACTGTAATAGTTACTGAAATTGATAAATGCTTCATAAAGTCTCAGCAGGTGATTGTTCCCTTACAGGACACTGCTCTGCAAAAACCAAGAGAAGTTTTCCGGCTACCTACAGATTTGACAGCTTATGATAATCGCCTTTGTGCCTCAATACACTTCTCATCTTCCACATGGGTTACCCTTTCTGATGGTACAGGAAGACTGTATTTAATTAAATCAGGCAAGCGTGGAAACAGTACATTTGAAAAGTGGGAGGTAAGTCTTGCTGTAACATATCTAAGAATTGTACATCTCCCACATCATTCTAATTCTTGCATTTCTGATGGGAATTGTATATATGTAATGTGAAGAATTAAACTTTAAATCATAACTCTGTCACTGATACAGGATTGTGTTCAATGAATAATGACTGAGTTTTTTATGCACAAAGTAGCTGAAATGCAAGTGTTGGAAAGGGGATATTTTGACTGAATGAAAAATCTAACTAAAAGTGTCTCTACATACATGGCTAAGTGATTGTCTAGTTGGAACTTTTTCTTAACACCATTTCATCTTTCCCTTACCCATTTATATGCCTGTTTAGGATTCTACCCCCCCCCCCCTATTTTTTATTGTTTGCCATTTCAACTGGCCTGTGGAATAATATACAATATTTTTAAAGTCTGAAATTATTATCAACCAAGCTAAAAGCAACGTTCATTTTTAAGTTAGGAGATTTCTGGTTTGTGCACTTAGCTCTGGAAAATTATTGGTACTTAATATTATTACTTAAAATTGTTTTTCAAGTTGTTAAAATTGCATCTGAAGTATGGTTTTTGTATTTCTTATGATTAAATTCTTTACATAATTAATTATTTGAAAAAGTTGTGAAGAGGTGATTTTGTGATCTTCCTACACTGATAATGGTATTGGTTATTCTGCCTGAACACAGCAAATGTAATTTAAGTTACATTTCTATCTGAGCTACTATGGCTCTTGTGGTCTGTGGTTAGTTCCTCTTTATTCATAAAAGATGAACCTGGTATAAATCTGGCACATTTCACATCTATTTTCTCTGTTAGAGAGCAGCTTCTGAAATAGTTGAGGAGGTTCTAATACTGGCAGAAACTCAGATATATGTCCTGAAGTGAAAGATTTCAGCATGATGGATTAGCTCCTTCTCCTACACCTTTTGAGAGTTGAGTAACTAGGAAATTAGTCATCCTGTTCTTTAGATGTTTGGTAATACCAACTGTTTTTTATTCTGTTCTATGAGAATGCTGTTGCATAAATGACATAAATGATCAGTGCTAACAAAACCATGAAATTTATATGTTGAGGTTCTGTCACCCTTGAAATGAACTTTTTGAGTATGTATAGCACCCAGTGGTTTAGAGTGATGTTTGCATCCCAACCCCATAAATCCTCAAACCTTACCTGGTTTCAGTAACCACAGGTGGATTGAATCTATAATTGTTCAGCCACTGCAGTTTGAATTCAGAGAATCAGAATCAATTAGGTTGATTCCTTGTCATTTTTTCTTTTCTTTCGTGTGCCAATGTTTTGTTTCTTCTTCTCTGTTGTTTGGATTAATTTCATTTTTATGTTCTTGGGGTTTTTGATGTTAAGTACTGGTTTTGAGAAAGGCTGAAATACATAGTTTTTAGAATTAAAACTTCTGGCTAGAGATACCAATTGCTGAATGTCTCAAACTACAAGATGTGCAGTCCTCTTCTGTGATTTTTTTTTTAATGTTAACAGTGGTGTTTATTAACCTTTCAGTATGACATATTTATGTACTGTGCCCATCTACTCCCATACTGGAGCACCTCCCATATGAAGACAGGCTTAGAAAGTTGGGTCTGTTTAGCCTGGAGAAGAGAAGGCTGCATGGAGACCTCATAGCAGCCTTTCAGTATCTGAAGAGGCCCTATAGGGATGCCGGG
Organism: Melopsittacus undulatus; assembly: GCF_012275295.1. Lineage (NCBI taxonomy): Eukaryota > Metazoa > Chordata > Aves > Psittaciformes > Psittaculidae > Melopsittacus > Melopsittacus undulatus. The sequence goes on from NC_047527.1 coordinate 18,280,483, forward strand.
GATGGACTATTCATTAGGGACTCTAGTGACAGGACACAAGGGGTAACGTTTTCAAACTTAAGCAGGTGAGGTTTAGGTTGGATATAAGGAAGATATTCTTTCCTGTTAGGGTGATGAAGCACTGGAATGGCTTGCCCAGGGAGGTTGTGAATGCTCCATCCCTGGTGGTGTTCCAGGGCAGGTTGGATGAAGCCTTGGATGATATGGTTTAGTGTGAGGTGTCCCTGCCTGTAGCAGGGGTGTTGGAACTAGATGATCTTAAGGTCCTTTCCAACCCTAACTATTACAGAATCACAGAATCCCAAGGATTGGAAGGGACCTCCAAAGATCATCTAGTCCAACCCCCCTGCAAGAGCAGGGTAACCTAGAGTACATCACACAGGAACTTGTCCAGGTGGGCCTTGAATATCTGCAACGTAGGAGACTCCACAACCCCCCTGGGCAACCTGTTCCAGTGCTCTGTCACTCTTACAGTAAAGAAGTTCTTCCTGATGTTAACGTGGAACCTCCTATGCTCCAGTTTACACCCATTGCCCCTTGTCCTATCACTGGGTATCACTGAAAAAAGCCTAGCTCCATCATCCTGACACCCACCCTTTACATTCTATGATTCTATGAAAAACTGGATGGACCTTTTCATATGGTATAACATAAAAAAATAAAAACTTACAGCCCTAGCTTCTCCTGTGCATGAATATTATACTTCTTCATTTCATTATAGATTTTTGTTTCTTATTCCCCTTCAACTTTATAGAGAAGGAAAACTGAATCTCTTTGTAAAGACAGTAGCCAAATAAAGAGACCCCTTGTCACCTCAGTAGTGGCTGATGGTTAAACATTGGCAGCCACTGCACTGGACCTTTTTATCTCCCTGTTTGCACATGTCAAGTTCTACAGAGATTTTCAGGATGTTGAGGTGCCTAGAGAAGGGGTAAGGCCTTGGTGAAATGCCTACATCTTGAATGTGAGACTGTTTCCCCTGGTTGATATGCTGTGTTTATGGATTCTGTTCTGTTTTTCAGTTGTACCTCTACTTACTGTAGTAAACAGCCATAATGCAGGCATTTTCTTTATGCTTTGTTTAATGGCTCATATAATGATTTTATTATGTAAGCAATAATAACCTCTCTGCCAATGTGGTTTGTGGGAAGCAAGGTTTAACTGGTTTGATGTTCGCTGGAGCCTTTTACGGCTTTCTGAGAAAAAGCAAGACTTCCAGTTTTAACCAACTGACTTTATACTACACTTTTGTCTTCTAGATTGTGTTTAATGAAGAACTAGGAAGTCCTTTTACTATAGCACACAGTGTTTCATTTGTAAAATCTGATACTCATTCAGTAGCTGTGCTGCTGCTTAGGGTAGAAAAAGATGAATTGGACACAAAAGGAAGTGGATTTCATATTACCTTGGAATGGGTTACAATTGCAGAGATAGGCAAAGAGGGTAAGTCTTTTACATTTATATTACTGGCGACTAATGTTTTTAAAAACAATAAATCATGCTTTTAGTTTTTGTCTTGTAAGTCTAATTAAAACCAGAAAAAGCTAAATACTTAGCTTCCTTCTGACCTTTACAGGAAAAAAATCATGTACTATGAACTTACCCAAAAGATGACAAAGACTTACTTAAAAAAATTAGAAGTGTTGGAGGTTGTTTGAAAATACTCCACAAGAGGTTTGGTCACACAATGGCAAGTTGAGAGGTCGTGATGCCTTTTAACAAGTGAGCATGGGCTGTAAGAGAGACACAAACAATTTTGATGTGTTTCAGTGCACAGTTAAATTTAGTCAAATAACAGCTCGTACAATGAGGGGCTAACTTCCCACTACAACAAAGACATGTTCTCTTTCATCATATATCTAAGACAAAGTAATTTGTTAATCTTTTAAAGCATGTTACTCTGTTGCTTGGAGTCTCCTGGTTGTATAGATCTCTTACTAATTGGATGGTTGAATCTCTAATTAATACTCCCGCCCTACCCTAACATTTTAGCAGAAGGAGGGGGGCTCTAACACCATTAAGTACCAGAATTACGTTATAGTTTGGTTGTTACTCTCTACCCCACTTGCTTAGCAAACAAGATAACCATCTGAGAAGACGTAAGTTACATCTGGCTTATCCATTATTATCTGTATTCTCCTACGACTTTCATGTTTCTCTTCAGCTTAACGTTGAGGTCAAAGAGGAACATATTTTTGAGTGCTAGGGTGTCATAGATGATTTTTATCATCATAATCTGGTTTTCTCTAATGTCTTTGGTAGTGGGTTACAAGTTCAAGTAAAATTGTATTTACAAGTACAGTAATTTTTTTTAATGAAGAGATGAAGCATAAATATGAAAAACTAAATAATTCCTAGGGATAATTTTATCACTTGTGAGAATTTAATGAAGTTGTTTTTTGCTAAAAATCCATTTGTGCCATCTGGTTATTATTCAGAAGTTGATCAATTACTGAGGACTCTGTGGGTAGTAGGATTCTAATGGAAAAAGAACAAACATTGTGCTGGAACCTGCCCTCTTCATGATGTTGTGAGTCATCAGTACTCATGAGTTTTGGTGCACAGTAGGGAATGGCATGGTCCTTGATGTCAGTAGCTATCATCTAGGACCTTTTAAAGGGCAGTGTTTTACTAAAGTTGAAAAAGATGGGCATGGGCATTTTCCATTATGAATAAAGTGTTATCACTAGCTGTTTCACTGCTGTTCAGGTTCTGACAGCAGCTCAAAATATCACAGAATGGTTTGGGTTGGAACGGGTCTTAAAACTCATGTAGTTCCAACACCCTGCCACAAGTGGGGACACCTTCCAGCAGAGCAGGTTGTTCAAGGCCTTGTCCAGCCTGGCCTTGAACACTGCCAGGGATGGGACAGCCGCAGCTTCTCTGGGTAACCTGTGCCAGGGCCTCAGAGTGAAGAATTGGAACAAAACAAGTATGTGGAAAACTTGTTTTTGCAGAGGGTGTGAGTGGTTTTGTTAATTGCTGGTTTTAGCTGTGATCAACAAAGACCTCATAAGAAAAAGGGACAATGTTTTGTTCTTTTTGATTAGTTAGATTAATTTTAGGGTCTACATACTTAACAAACTCATTGGAAAACAGAAGAAAAATTTATTTTTAAACTACAGTACTGTGAATTAACTGATAGGTTTGGTCGGTATATTTCAGTGTAATGAGATTTTTATAATAATTTGCCATCTAGAAAAATTATTATCACTAAGATATTTTTTAATTTATTTTATAGGTGATCACAGATATGAAATCTTGAAAAGGAGAGTTTTGCAAGGAAAATCAGTCCCACATTATGCAGCAATAGAGCCAACTGGGGATGGTTTAATGATTGTTTCCTACAAACCATTCAAATTTATGCAAGGTGAAGACAACAAATCAGAAGAAAATGATGATGCAGAAGCAACAAAGGAAAAGAAAGGTGAGACTTACCTGGCAGATTGTGATAGGCTGATCTATCTCTTGGCTTAGATTCCCTTCCCCCCTAAAAAAACCCCAATAAAACCAAAAACTAAGCAAACAAACAGAAAACCCAAAACAAAACAAAATTAAAACACAAACATTTCTAAAGACTGAGAATCCTGTAAAAGATTATTTTCTCCAGTGAAAAAGCAGTTCAGGAAAAAATAATAAACTTCAACAAAAGTTATCCATGCTTTTTTTCCTTTAAGATCAAAGCAAAATGAAATAAAACTTTATTAATGAAGTTGGTTTGTCATAATTATCACTGAGCTCTGTAATATGTATATTTATGTAGCTCTGTCGTTTCAGATTTGATTTTGCTTCTGAATATGAGGCGTTAATGAGCTGATCCTAACTGAATGATACTGGCACAATCTTTGTCCATGGTGCAAAAATCTCTTTGGAAACAATATAAAAAGATCAATTTTCTGGAATGTATAAATGTTGCACTGTGTGACACCTGTGACATTGTACATGTAATAGGAATAGCCTGTAGGTATAAATCTTGAGGCAAATGAGTTCTTCAGTGCACTGAGGACCATAATGCAGTGTCTCTGTAGTTGTTACCTGAATTAGTTCAGTGTTTTAAGGATTTTAAGGGTTTGAGTTGTGCGCTAGGTGTGATTAAAGAAATACAGTGAAGAGCTCTGTATGGCTCTTACACATGCATGAAATGAGCTGTGCTGCACACATACAGTATTGCTAAAGCCCAGATATCTATAACATGAGGAATACTGCTTGCAGCAATACCTGTAGAAAATTTCTTGTGGCACAGAAATCTAATGGTACAGAAAGTACTGAAACCTGAACTCCTAGTTCAGGGGGAAGTTTTAATACCTATTTAAGAGAGATGATAAGTCTTAGCTACATTTTTAGGTGCAATTCAGTTGTCTCATAAATCAAAACTTTTAGTATTTTATGTAAGCTGTGTCAAAATTTAGAATTTTGAAGGTTGTCTTATCTCAGATACTAATTGTTTCTGGGAAATATACTTGTAGCACCAATTGCTGATCCATTGCAAACAGGAAATTTGTGGTAAGGGACAGCAGTGTAGGAAGCCTTCCAAGGTCAGAGTTGCTGATGCAGATCAGTGAAATCTTGTCTTGTGATAACTTGAGAGCATCCAAAGGGTCTATCCATACTTTCATTTTCTTCTAAATAGGAAGGTAACATGTACAAGTTTGCTTTTTAGAAAATGGATGCATCTTGTATTTTCTGTGACCAACTGTGCACTACCCAGTTAATGTTGTCATCGCTTTCCTATTGTATAAATGTTTCTCTTAAAAGTCCTCTTCTTGTAGCAGTTTATTAATCAGGATAGACATCAGGTGGATTCGAGACTCAGGAGCAGAAGTCAGTTGTTACCTCTGAGCAGGGAGTTTTATTTCATCAGTTGAAGCAGATGAAGACTATCTGGTTTTCTAAAGTTATTTCTGTTGAATAGTCAGTGTAGCTTCTGGCAAAGTAGGTAAGAAAAAAATGTTCACATTTTTGAATGGCATATACTTCTGAGTATGCAGTAGCTTGTCAGTACCACTGCACCTGGTGTCTCTTCAAATTATTCATCATTAATGTTTCAATGTATTTCGAGTACATTTTGGTTATCAATTTTGTAATGCTACAGTAAAGTAATTAGAGTAATAGCTTATTGTATAACATGTCAACATGTTTGAGTATAGACATGAATATAAAATGCTCTCCAGAAAAGGGACAGAAATTAACTCGATTGTTAAAAACTGTTTATCCATTTTATAATAAGAATATATTTTATATAAGTTGTTGTCATGGTTTAAACTCACTCAGCCACGCAGCCGCTCTCTCACTGCACCCCTTCCTCTCCCTCCACTTCCAGAAGGATAGGAAGGAGAATCGAAAGAATATAACTCCCACGGGTTAAGAGCAGTCCAGTAACTAAGGTATAACAGAAACCACTGCTGCTACCACCAATAATAATAATAATGATAAAGGAAATAGCAAGGGAAGAGAATATGATACCACTCACTGAAACGAGCCCAACCCAGAACGAGCGCTTCTGGGGAATTCCCAGTTACCTCCCCGGGCATGACGTGCTGTGGTATGGGATACCTCTTTGGCTAGTTTGGGTCAGGTGTCCTGTCTCTGCTTCCTTCCAGCTTCCCCTTCTCCCTGGCAGAGCATGAGGCTCAGGAAGTCCTTGGTCAGAGTAAACATTAATGAGCAGCAACTGAAAACATGGTTATTATCAGTACTGTTCCCAGGCTGAAAGTCAAAACCCCAGCACTGCACCAGCTACTAAGAAGGAAAAAAATGACTGCTACTGCTGAACCCAGGACAGTTTTTCATAGTAAAAGTTAATTTCCATTCTTCCACAAATTTCTATTTTGTATCTCCTAGTATTGCACACTGGAATCCAGGACATCATTTGCAATATAGTTTGTATTATTCTGCATCTTTCCAATTGCAGACCCTCTCTATTACTGGCAGCAGACTGAAGATGATGTGACAATAACAGTTCACATTCCTGAAGACATCACTAAGGATGACATAAAAGTACGCTTTTCCCCTGATAACATATGTGTTATACTGAAAGATCAGCCTCCCTTGATGGAAGGAAAACTGTATTCATCTGTGGACCATGAAAGCTGCACATGGATAATTAGAGAGAACAAAAGGTGTTGTATATGGGGTTTAGTCTTCCTATTGGTAGCAAATGTCCAAAAGAATTAGAGGGATTAATATTAGTATATAGCTTATACTAATACTGTATACTAAAATACAACTTTTCTGTTGTTGAGTATTAAGTATCATAGTGAAAAATAACTCAGCTGAGTAACTCAGTTTTTTTATTACTTAGTCAAGTGAGCAATATTCCATGAATATCAGGTTTCTGTTTTAATGGAAAACAGTAATTACACATTTCAGTGTAATAAAATGCATTTGGTTCTTAATGTTGGTACTGCAGTACCACTTTAAATCTGTCAATTAAAAGAATAAAACTTGCTCCAAGTATCTTCTGAAGAAGTATGCTGCTTCTAATACCAGTGTAACTGCCTCAGAACTTGATTCAGCATTCACTGAATAGTTATTGCTGTGATGTAGTGATGTAGTAATTAATAACTTAGAAGGTTTTCCTTTTCTGTCAGGTAACAGACTGTCTATGTAGGCCCTATGAGTATATCTAAAAAGTGAATAAAACTAACTCATTTTATTGTTATCTCCATCTGTTGTTCTAATGCAGTAATTAAATGGAATTGCTGTGTTGGTGCACTGGGCTCTGTCTCTTGTTTTCTGTTTGTTTCGTTAGTTAATCTTAACATTCATACCAAGTTCTCCTAAGTTTATTGTTGGCTTGTTTTGCAGGTTACAGAAATTGTGTCTTCTGAGATATGATTTTAGATACACAATGTAGATAATTGATAGTATTTGTTGCCTATAAAACAAAATAGTATTTGTTGCCTATAAAATACTAGTGGTTTTGTCCTAGATGTTATATGAAGGTGGAGCACACTTAAGTAGCCCTATTAAGTAGTACTTAGGTTTCAAATAGACTGTCACTCTTTGAATATTTGTTTACAGGGCATCTTCTTGTAATATTTGAAATATTTTAATAAGACTGCTACAGGAAAACTACATTTACATCGAAAACTCTTTAAGAACACTTGCATGAACACAGTGTCTTTATTGTTAGGCTTTTAGAAATCATGTGTCCTTGGTCTGTTTTTCTTTAGAATATTTTCCATTAAAATAGTTCGTTTTATAAAGTGAATACTAATGATTTTGTTATATGATTTTCATTATTAATTCAGTTTGGAGTGCTCAAATCTGTATTTAGAGGTTTTTGATTATTAGTCTGAGAACTGGATGCAGTGTTTTCATTAGTACTCTTTGTCTTCTATTTGCATTTTAGTTTGGAAATTTCTCTAATTAAGAAAAATGAGGGACCCCGGTGGCCAGAGCTAATACTTGGTGACACAAGAGGGGAATTCATTATGGACTCTTCACAATGCTCTGAAATATCTGAAAGCCTGATGCATCTTACCTCTGAAGTAATGGTAAGGAGTTGAAAATAAAACACTTGTAATTCTTGTATATTTGCATGTTGTCTTTTCTTGATATCGTTATTTGCACTTCATTAACATAGCTCATCGGTTCAGTTACTATTCAGAATCCTAACTGCATTCATTTTTAACTGAAGTTGTTAATGTAATAGCACTTGAGTTGTGAGTATACTTTGAACAGCAATATGTTCATGGGGGACTGAATTTAGCTTCCATGATAGCGTCTCTGCACCAGAATAAGACACTTGATTTAATATTGAAAATAAATTTTGCTCCCATCACTTACGGTGTGGCAGCTTTTTTTAAAGTAGTTGATTTAAGTGATTTTGAAGGATGATTCATGAACTTTCTGGCATTATTGTTATACAAGGAGACTTAAAATAAAATGTAATTTTTAACTGCTGCTTGCTTGATACTTTCCCTTTTGGTTTAAATAGAAAATGACATCTCATCTAAAACTTGTGAAGTGTGACTCCCTGTGGGCCTTGATATATTGATTCTGGGTTATTACTTTTTTTTAATAAGGCTGAAAAGTGTTATTAAAATAAATTGATTTCTCTCCCTCCCTCACTATTTGTGGGCAAGATACTGCAGTACATCCTTAGGCTGGCAACTTCACATTTGTTTTCTTTTGTAACTCATACTGAGCTTAAAGTGATGATAATTATTTTTTTGTCACAACTTTTCAGCTTGTTTGCAATAATGATCATGTAAAAAAACAGTCTTAGGTTCATTTACATAAATGTTATATGTTTTCTGCAACTTTAGCTATACACGTCTGATAAGAGCATAGGTTCTTTTTTCACACCTCAAATTGCTTATGGTAATGATATTTACCTGGGAAAGTTTTTTAAAAAGCCACTCAATGAAACAGGAAACCAAGAATGTTGATAGAGGAGAGCTGACCCCCGAAATCCATCCTCCAAAGAGACAGATTCCCTATTTTAAGTCTTGTGTGTTAGCCTGCTGTATATGACATTTAACTTTTCTGGTTTCTGCCATTTAAGGACATTTCTTTATTATCTATCTCTTCTTGTTTGTTTTCTTTGGATTTAAATTGCTTAGCAATTAAAAAAAAAATTGTGATCTCCCTCACTTTGTGAACTGAAATAAAATAAAAAGTTAATAATCAGCTGAAGTGGATGAAGAAATGAGCATAGGAACTCAAGAACTCCCTGTCAGATGAATTGAGTCAGTGCCCTCTCTAATCTTCCCTTACACATTCTGTTAGGCTTCAGATTTCGTCTTACATTAGTTGTCTAGATGGTGTCTTTTTTCCTGAACAAGAAGCAACATGAACTCATACTTGATGAGAAAGTGAATATTTTTGCCTTCTGTTAAATAAAGGTCCCTTTCTGTTATTATGAAATTAGTTCTTGAAATAGGTCACAAAGGTAGCATAATTTGGTGGTTTTGAAAATTATCCAGGATGTCATTAGCAGAAGGAGGCTGTTTCTCTATGTAGTCGTGTTCTGTTTTACTCTTTAATTAGTAGTAAAAGGTATGGGTTTTCCTTTCTTCAACTTGTGGGATGTGAAAAAATACACGTGCTTCTTTCTTGGTTTGAGTGCATTAAAAATATGCATAAAAAGTTATTCATTTTATATAATTATTAGCAAAGCTAAAAAGAGCTATGTATTTAGAGGTACCTACAACATGACTTGACTTTTTTAATAGCATTTCCAGTGGCAAGCTGAAAGAAGCTTACGCTGATGTAAACTTAATAAATCTGTGTAGGTTTTCACAATTGTATACTTTTGCTACTTACAGAAGGGAATTCATTTTCCATGTTTTAGTGGCATATGTGCCTTTCCTTGAACTGAAATTGATTTTGTGTTACCTAGTACTCATGCTATCCTTCATAACAGAAATTATTCTATTCATTTGGATTGAGTACATAATAGCTTGATCTTTAAGTATGTAAGTATATGCAAATAATTCTTTGTGTTCTATTGAACTTTTTTGTTATATAAAGCAATTTATATATATATTCAGTAACTTGTGTTTTCAGTGTATATTGTTGTAATTTTGTTTCAGAATCCAAACCCTGAGAAGGAGAACCCACCTTGTAATGCTCAAGAATTAGAAGAATGTGATGCTTTTCTTGAAGATAGTGCAAGCTTGTGCCGATTTGATGGTGATACCTTGAAAGTCACTCATGTGGTAAGTGCTGCAAATTATTACAGAAATACTATAAAACATTTTTTAATGATAAGCAAGTTGAATTCTGTTACTGGAACAAAATCTGTGAAACTCTTGAAACCACATAGTTTCCTTCCATAACGTAAAATCAAAGTAGTAACAAAAATTATGCAGCAGTATGTGTTCTTCACTGTCATTTTAATGGAAAAACAAGGCTCTCTTTATTCTGTTTTAAAAATATATTTACTTTCACAAGTGAACCATTTGAAAAATCAAAGTTACATCAGAATGATTAAAAGGAAGGGGTCTTTTTCAGTGGCATAAAATTGTTATAGATTACTTAGCTTACATTTTTCTCAATAACTTTGCAGCTAGCCTGGTAGAAAGTTGACTCTTCACTAAGGAGGTAGAGTACACAGATCACTTTGTGATACTTCCTTGTCAATCACTGGAAATAACAGATTGTAGGAAAAATGTTTCAGTAGGAGGCTTAATCTGGGTTGTAAGCAACCTGTGCTAACAGTAAGTTAGGACTTGATCTGGTGCTTTGGCTAAATCAGGAAACAAAATAGTGATATGAAGTCATCACAGGTTAAGTTGTCATCTTGGTGTTGTTGGGGGATTTTTTCAAGATGTCTCTACTAAGCTTGTAGTGAACATTGGTGTTACAGCTCATCACTACTTTGTGTTGCAGAAAGTGTAAGGATAATGCCTTGTACAGAAAATGTCTTAGTTAAGGGATAAGATTTTGAATTGGTTCAGAATTTCCTGTTTTCCTTTGAAAAGCTCTGTAAGAAGTCTATAGATGATGTCTTACAGATCTTGGTTTGTTCTTTTCCTTAAAAATAGAAATATATCTTTTATTTTTTCTTTTGGCAATATGGATAAATACATATATTTCTCCATGTGTGTGTATGTGTATGTAATGTATGCCTGCATGTGCATCTGTGCTGCTAGAGAAATAAAGATTAATTCTAAAGGCTAGCATGCTCCACCAAGGAAGTAATGTGTTTTGTGGATATAGTGTGATAGGTAACATATGTCATAAAATAAAATCTGTAATTGGTAGGAGGACATTTTAAAGCAACTCTCTTCAAATGGATTTTATCTGTTCAGTGATTCATGGTAAGAAAACAAAAGGCAGCAAGCATAAGTAGGAACAAGAGGTTCAAACTGGATAGAAGAAAAAGCTCTTACACTATAATTGTATCATGGATCTGGTTGCCTTGTAAGATTGTACAGCCTCTATCCTTGAGGTTTTCAAGACCAGACTGAATAAAGTTCTGAATAACTCAGCTTAAACTACTGCATTTCCTTCCCTGGTGGCACTGCTAAAAACCAGGCATGATTACTTCGAATATTTTCCTAACATTAGAAGTCAAGATCCAGTATCCTGGGAAGCCATTTCTACACAGAACACATTCTCATTTGTTTATGTAGTGAACATAATGTTTCCCTAAATAATATCCCAAGAAACTTAATTGTGTCTGCTTGAAATATATTAGCTATCTGTAGTGTATTGAGCTGTTGATCAGTGGGATGCACATAATGTATTCAAACATTTTGTCAAGTACCAAACATGAAGCTGCTGATCATCTTACTTGGGCAGTATGTGGGAAAGAATCTGCTGCTTATCCTTTTAAGTCAGTGTTTTGTATTTCTTCATTTTGTTTCAGATTAATCTTGGAAGCAACCAGTATCTTTTCTCAGTTGTTGTGGATCCCAAAGAAATGCCATGCTTCTGCCTGAGGCATGATGTTGATGCTCTTCTCTGGCAGCCCCACTCTGACCAACCAGAGAACATGTGGGAACACATTGCAACTTTTAATGCTTTAGGTAGGAAGTAAACTTCCTTGTCACTCTCCTGTATCTGAAACTTTTCTAGCTCAGTACCCTTAGTAGGGCTTCTGTTGATATTTCACTTATATTTGAATGAAAAGTAATATAATTCTGTTGATAGTAGCATAGTAACTTAATTTTAAAATACTAGAACATAAGAAATAAAATGTTTATGTCTTGGGAGGAAAATAAGCCTTTTCAGACTATATACAGGATGTGAGCATGGTACTGCAAAGTGAAAAAGGAATGTTCCTTGCATAAGTGAACTTGAGTTAAAGACTTCAAAGCACAATCATCATCTTAACTCTCACACAGAAATCATCAGGGAAGCAGCTGCAGTTCATTCATGACATATCTAGATGGTAATGCTTATGGTAATAAAATGTTTAAATAAGTGACTGTTAGATTTTTCCTGTCTCCTTGTCCCAGATGACAAATCTGAAGACTTGGACGTGATTATTCACTGTTTTTTCTCTTGTAAGAGCTAGGAGCATCAAATGTTGCTGGCACATAGTACGTTCAAAAGAAGCTCAAAGAAATACTTAATATGTGCATTTAATTTATGGAACTCTGACAGGGAAAGTGGACATGGAAAGTTTTCATTAATTTTAGGGAAATAAAAAAAGTCATTGTGACAAAAGAAATCAGTCAAGAGTATAACTGTGGTAGCCGTGGCTCAAAAAGCCCCTACCTCTTCTGAAATCACAGGCTGCCAGAAAAGCAGAAAATGTGATTGTGAAGAATTATTGATGTAGTCTTGCACTCAGGACTAAGAATTTGTTTTCACCCACTGTTAGAGGCAGAATCCTAAGGGTTAGAGGCAGAATCCTAAGGGTCAGAAGCAGAAAGTACTTTGCAAAATACAGACACAAAAGTAGGATTTGATCAAATACAATGGTCCATGTAGACCAGTATTGTACCTATCGAGTAAGAAACACACAAATCAGTTTTCATGAAAATTAATCTGGTCCAGAATTTACTTCTGCTGCAGCAGTTAGTCTTCATGTTCTCTGAGTGTTCCCTATACCTATCCCTTCAGTAATGCAATGAGTGTGACAATTTATTCCCTCCCTTCCCTAGATACATTTGTTTGACCACACCACACTTGGTCTGGGTTCAAAATGAAAGAGAAGATACTGGCTGTTTTATAGAGCTCACAGAGGTTACCATAACACATAATTGATTTTGTTCTGAGGCTTTGCAAGTTATTTAATTTTGTAATATGATTTATTCTTAATAGGCTGTTATTTTAACTTAAGATCAAATTAAGCTGTAAGCATCTTAAAAAATCCTCTAACAAGAGAGATTAATTTCACAATTTGTTCTTTGTTTACTCATTTCAGGTTTCATTACAGTGGGGGGAAAAAAGTGATGTCAAGGATTAAGATTTTTTTTTTCCCCAGTTACTGTTAGTTTCAGGTTTCTGGGCTGACTCCATCATACTGTTTTAAGAATGTGTTTCTACTGTTTTGAAAACGGCAGGAAGGAAATTATGGTATCTTTGAGGTTTTTTGTAACTAAGGTGGCAAAACCAACATTGCCCTCTACCTTTTTCTCCATATTGTAATATCATTTTACAGTATTATATAGAAGTTTGCACCTTTGTACTAATCTAGCTCACCTTTTAAGTGCCAGAGGTGATGTAGGTCATCAGCTTGTTTCTCTACAGCCAAATTTAGAAGTAGTTTGAAAGAGCTATTAGTAAAAATCAGTATTTTCTAGATTAAAAGATGAGTTTGCTAGTTTTTGAAAACCTACCATATTCACTATATTGACCAAAGCAATGGTAGTAGCCCTGTTTCCTCCTCCTTCTGCTTGAACCTTTGGAATTAACTTTAATAAGCTATACAAAAATGATGAGTGAAAAATTAATATTTTAAATATTATTGGTGAACATAAATCAAGAACCTACCATTTTCTTTCTGGCAAATTACATTTAAATGCAAGTCCCCTGCCTCAAAAGCTTCTTTTACCTGCAATCCTACCTTAAATCCTGCTCTTATTGCCAGTGTTTAAATATATGAGTTAAATTAATGAACCCTACACTTGGAAGGTTTTTCTGGCTGTCCTAATATTTTCCACTACAGCAATCATAGCAGTTGATAGTCTAGTTATATATTTACTAGCTGTTTTGTGGTGAAAACTGTCAAGCTGGCTTTGAACAGAGATGGTGTCTTGAGGACAGTAGCAAGCATTTGTAAATTTAGAAGTCAGGTTAACATTAAAGAAAACAAACAACCCAACCACAAAACAAGCAAAAAAACTCCAAAACAACAACAAAAGAACAACCATAATAACCTCAAGGCATGAAATGCATACTTAAGTGTGATGGTCCTGTTGTAGGTTAGCCCAGGTGGACGCTGAAGCACCACAGAGCTGCTTGCTCTTCCTGTTCTCTCTACCCACAGTGGAGCACGAGAGAGAACAGGAAGAGCAAAAGCAAGAAACTCTTGGGTTGAGCTCTTTGGATCAGCTATCCTGGTTGTGTCCCCTCCCAACTTCTTGTGCATCCCCAAACTACTGGGGGCAGGCAGAGCTTCAAGAATTAGCAGTGGTGACAATGTCCAGGCACTTCTCAGCAACAGGCAAAAAACCCTGTTGGATTAAAATAGTGTTTTAGTCACAAATTCCAAACACAGTATCTTGAGGTCTGCTGTGAAGAAAGTTAACCACATCCCAGACATCTCCAGTATAAGTACTTTCACCTTTATCTTCTGATAGTAAGTAAAGAGGGAGAGCAAAAAAAAAGTAAGCTTTGGCATGTGTGCTGTTCTCAGAGATGCTGTCTTTCAGTGATAATCATTGCCATGCATTGTTCAATGGAAGTTAAGTAGATAACCTTTCAGGAAGATTATCTTACCTGATCTAAAGTGATCAGGTAGACCGCTTTACAAAGATTGTGTCTCAAGTCTCTTTACGAAAGTGTGAAAGTAAATTTGTCTGAAATCTGTTTACGAATTGAGTTCTGTAATAGCAGAAGCAAGGAAGGATTTTCTTCTAGTGAACATTAACAAAGATGACTGTGTTGAAAAGTATGCAGTTCTAAATTGAAGGCAAGTTCCAAGTGCCTGTTCAAGATTAGGTAGGCTCAAAAATCTTAAACTGTAAATGTAATTACAAACTGGGAGATGAGGGGAGAGAAGAGGGCTATTCTGCTTAGGCTAATAATATTGGGTCACATTGTGTATCCATGCTTTATGATCCTGCTGGGAAAATCAAAGACCTTGTGAGGCGGAGAGAGGCTAGATGTGGGAGCAGTATCTAGCTGTACACACACATGCATTGGAAACACCTGTTGGGAAGATGTAATGATGTTAAATTGGCCACTGCAGACCTCCAAAACCTATTGGCTTATTAAATAACAACATAGATCTCTCTCCTTTTTTTGTTTCTAACTGCATTATTATTTTTTAAGCTAAGCTTGATTTTGTCTTAGCCAGTTAAAATGCTGATGAAACTAATATATTACTGTTCTTTTCTGCTTCTTTTTGGGCTATGCAGGTTACGTCCAAGCATCAAAGCAAGACAAGAAGTTCATGGCTTGTGCTCCAGATTATTCCTATGCTGCTCTCTGTGAATGCTTACGACGAGTTTTCATCTATCGCCAGCCAACTCCTCTGGCCACAGTTCTGTACAACAGGAAGGAAGGAAGACAAGTCGGACAGGTTGCAAAGCAGCTAGTAACAACCCTGGAAGCCAGTGATCCTATCTTAGGCTTTCAAGCTACAAGTGAGAGATTATTTGTTCTCACGACAAAAACCTTGTTTTTAATAAAGGTGAACTCTGGAAATTAATTATTTAGTTTATTCTGCTGCAATTTGTGTTAACGATTTGTGAAAGAACTGGCAAGGTAAGTGCTCTGAGAAGTTCAGAACTATCTGCTGAAGTTTAGAAAGGGGTATTTTACAGGGGAATCAAAATTTTTTTGTCAAAATTTATCTGTAAGATAAAAAGCTTTTCAACTTGGCTGTCTCTGAAGTAAGCTTTTTCAGATCTATGGGACAATGTCTTCTGCAACTAACAGCTTTCTCAAAGCAGTTTTCAGAAGCTGCTACTGCATAGGTGGATAGATTTATGCATCATTTTTCCCAACTATTTCCCATACTTGTGAGTTTTGAGAATTCATTTCTTGTTTTAAATGACACTGTTTACCTATGGAAAAAGTAGTCAGATAAAAAAGATAAAGCCTTGTGTTTCAAGCATATGATGTATAAACAAGTGTGTATCGTAAGGAAAACAAATCCCAAATTCAAATGCTATTGGCCAAAAAAATGTTTAATATTTTGATATTCAGTAACATCAAGGGAAATGTGAATGGAATGAATGGGGAATTATGTTTCTTATACAGGTAATTAATTCAAATGGAATCATTTCATTGCATATGCAGATTTAGATTATTGACTTAGGACTTAACGCTTGCAGTGAAATTTGTTCATATTTCAGGAGACACTAGAATAGCTTTTAGTAGCTTTTTCCTGGAGCAAAGTAAGGGTCAGTGTGATTACCTGTTGGGGTGGTATTAGTTTTATTTTAAATTGACATTGTCAATACAGTTAAACCAAAAATGGGTCAGTTGTGACAGCTCCACCCTGGGGTGTTTTGCATTCTTTTATTCATGTTTTGCTTACAACCCCATAGCAAAGAATGTCTCATATGTTGTATACTGACAGGAAAGCTGTTGTGATCTGTGGTACCAAAGACCTCTGTAAGAATCTACTTGCGAGGAAAATAAGCGTTCCTTTTTTATGGACTAACAGTTTCTTAGTTGTGATTGGTTTGGTTCTCCTGTAAATTCTCCAGACTTGTATCAGTGAAATTATTAAATCATGTAGTGAGAATTGAAGAGAGAAACAAACAGTTCTGGCTTGCAAAAATGCCTCCAAATGCAGGAGCTTTTCAAGGAACCTGATTTTCCTCCTCCATGCAGCAGTATATCCAATATTGACAAGATTTTCCTTACTCTTACCTGTGTAAGTTAAAACAGACTTTGATTTGCAGACCTTCCCTTCTCATTCTGTTGTTTGGTCGTTGTCTTGGTTTGTTTGTTTGGGTTTTTTTTTAACTGACTTGAAAATGTTTTTTAAAAAGGCTCAGTGAATGTATTACTGTTTTATGTCTGGTTTGCATCTACATTGTCATTGTTGGGCAGTAATGTCAAGGTGGTAGAGTTCATGCAGAGCTCCATCAAAAAAGGTTTTATATAGATGATTACTTTGCAACATAAAGTGCTTACAGATTTATATGAATATTACTTAGTAACCTGAGATTTAATCATTGGGAACACAGAGTTAGGAACACTGCGATATTTGGGGAATGTAGGAATAAAGGAGAACGATTTTTGTCACCTCAGGTCTATTGCAGGCGGCTTCAGTACAGATGAGGAATTTCAGTAAGTTTTCTCAAAATCTTCTTGCTCTGGGTGGTATCTGGGTAATTCTGCTGTGTCTTACAACAGTGAAAACAAAGTCAAGTAAAATGGTTACCTCCTCAGAGGCTGAATTGTGATATAGAATGACTAAATGAGTATCTGTTTCAAGGAAGTTCGTGTTTGCTCCTGGGAACAACTGAACATGGGGAAGAAGTTCAGCCCTTTATCCCATGTAACTCATCTATTGCAATCATGGTGTTGTTTGAAAGGGAATGTCACATAGTCTCTCTTCTGTTTTGCTTTCTATGAGAGTTAAGGTTATTGTATTATTTAAAAGATTTGTTGCCTTGAGGAACCTTGCATGTGTGTTATGCAGCAAGCTACCGTAATTAAATGTCTGCAAGCCACAGGGAGGCATTTCCTATCAGCATTTCCATTTCTGTGTACACTTTATTTTAAGCCTTATTTGTTTAGTGTATTAATGTAGGCTTATACAAAGTATGGAAGTGGATATTTAAAAGAGGTGGTTTTCTGAGAACCTTACTTCAGTTTTTTATTTCTTGAAATCTTACATTTTAAGTTCCAGTACTTCCTGAGAGGTCCCAATCACAGTCTGTTTACAGAATTTCTGTGAAAACTTTTGGCCTTTATAGACTTGCATTATTTATTTCTAATATTCTTTTTCAGCATTTTTCTTGGTTGTGTATCTGAAATGTATCATATATTCTTTACTAGTTTAAATAAATGGAAAAAATGTTAGATTTATTAATAAAGGGTTTTTTAATTATTTTCAAGGATTTCTGTTAATTTCAAATATGCATCCTTCCTATGCTACTGTAACAAAATAGAAAAATACATATTAATTCCTTAAAATGGACTTGTGCAAAGCATTCGACACTGTCCCACACAACACCGTTGTCTCTAAATTGGAGAGACATCAATTTGATAGGTGGACCACTCGGAGGATCAAGAGCTGGCTGGATGGCTGCATACAGAGCTGTGGTCAATGGCTCAGTGTCTGGCTGGAGACCAGTAATGAGTGCTGTCCCTCAGGGATCAGTGTTGGGACCGGTCTTGTTCAACATCTCTGTTGGTGACATGGACAGTGGGATTGAGTGTGCCCTCAGCAAGTTTGCCGATGACACCAAGGTGTGTGGTTCAGCTGATAGTCTGGAGGGAAGGAATGCCATCCAGAGGGACCTTGACACACTTGTGAGGTGGGCTGATGCCAACCTCATGAAGTTTAACCATGACAAGTGCAAGGTCCTACACCTGGGTCAGAGCAATCCCAGGCACAGCTACAGGTTGGGCAAAAAGGAAATTCATGGTAGTCCTGTGGAGAAGGACTTGGGGGTGTTGGTCAAAGAGAAAATTAACATGAGCCAGCAGTGTGCACTTACAGCCCAGAAAGCCAACCGTATCCTGGGCTGCATCAAGAGGAGTGTGACCAGCAGGTTGAAGGAGGTGATCCTGTCCCCCTATTCTGCTCTCGTGAGACATCACTTGGAGTATTGTGTGCAGTTCTGGTGCCCTCAACATAAAAAGGAGGTGGAACTGTTGGAACAAGTCCAGAGGAGGGCCACGAGGATGATCAGGGGACTGGAGCACCTCCCATATGAAGACAGGCTGAGAAAGTTGGGGCTGTTCAGCCTGGAGAAGAGAAGGCTGCATGGAGACCTCATAGCAGCCTTCCAGTATCTGAAGGGGGCCTATAAGGATGCTGGTGAGGGACTCTTCATTAGGGACTATAGTGATAAGACAAGGGGTAATGGGTTCACACTTAGGCAGGGGAAGTTTAGATTGGATGTAAGGAAGAAGTTCTTTCCTGTAAGGGTGGTGAGGCACTGGAATGGGTTGGCCAGGGAGGTTGTGAATGCTCCATCTGTGGAATGTTTAAGGCCAAGGTTGGATGAAGCCTTGGGTGATACGGTTTAATGTGAGGTGTCCCTGCCCGTGGCAGGGTGGTTGGAACTAGATGATCTTAAGGTCCTTTCCAACCCTAACTATTCTGTGATTCTAAATTAAGACTTGTTACGTGGAGGAGCTTCCTGTTAGGATGAAGTCTGCACTGCAAGGTGCACTGTTGCACTCCATTTCAGTGAGAAACCCCATGCAATCCTTTTCATGGCCCAGATCCACCAACGTCAAAATTTACAGAGGTAGTAAATAGGGAGTTGGTAAGTATTCAGGTGTATTCCTGTGTTACAGTGCACACTGCATTCTCTTATCCTGTTGTGTACAAGATCCAAATGGTCTGGACATACCCTTCTAGATGGAAGAAGGTCAGAGATCTGCATTTCCTTTTCCCTCTCCCTCAACCTAGGGGTGCATTTTGCAGGAGAGTGAAGGAAAAGAGGAAGAATTTGGTCCATACATATGTCTTGTGTAGAAGTGTCTCCTCATTAATGGAAGAGCAGACCCTGTGAAAGTAACTAATAAGGTTTATGCTTATATTTTATTTCAGTTTGCTGTGCTTTGTTTCTGTAATGGAAGTTATTACCACTATAACTTCTGAATTTCCTTGCCTTCTGTCAATTTCTAGTTTCTTTTCTCATTATGCAGATTAGATGAACTTGAAGCCTGCGGTCAATCACACATTAGCATGTAATAACAATTTGTATTTTAAGTTAACATTTTGTGCTGCCAGTCCTATGTGCCATTCATAACAGTTCTCTGGAGATGTGGTGAGATTTGTTTCCCCTCCTCCCCATGCAATGCATTTGCATTTCTAGTATGGGTAAAAATCAACAAGGTCAAAAACAACTTAGCTGCAGTATTTGAGAGAGAAGAACCAATTATCAACTAGGGTTTTTGGTCGATAAACTCAACGTTTAGTGTTACTTTGTTTGGAGAAGCATTTGCTGGAGTCCTTTATTTTTCTTCCCCTTTTAGAAAAGGTTTAAGTTACTTCTGAGTAATTGCTTTCTTTTAGCAAAGATGTTTATCATGATGTGGTAGCTGGGTATCGATTAAAATATGACAGATATAATTAACATGTTCAGATGTAGACCTGGAAAATACTTAGCCATAATCTTTACTGATCTAGGCAAAATATCCTTTATAAACCATTACAGTGTTAAACTGGCATTTGCAAGGAATTGTCAAGAACAAGACAAGAAACTCAACTTTAAAACATCAAGTCATTTTAGAGTGTTGATTTTATTATGCTATGATGAATATACATAATCCGCTAGTTTTTCTTAATGTATTAGTTATATTCTGAATGTGCAAGAGTTGTGTGTGTACATTTGTGTTTTCATTTACACCTATGTATGCACATAGCTATATGCATTCATCCTGCCTTGAAGTATTGGGGAAGATGGGTGAATTCCAGAGAGTAATTTTTTACACAGCAAAGCATAGATTCTTCATTGACCTCATTAACCTGATCATGAGTCTGTCTGTTGTGAAGCCAGAAGTCTGACCTTAAGCATAAGTATTTCGCTGTATGCTAAAACACATATTTACACTTGGGAATAAGTTCTTGAATGTGAAGAAATCCTAATTCAAGGGCCTCTTGGAATCTGTATTATTGTTTTTGTTTGTCGTCTTTACTGTTTAGGTTTTCCCTTGCATGATGTTGTCCCACATCAAAAAGCAAGCACCTTTAAGTCTGGCATAGATGTGTTGCAATGTCATGATAACTGCCGTGTGTGAAAATCAGTTATGAATCCTGTGGAGTTTTTCCTCTGCTGAGGATTAAATATCTGATGCCTCAGTATCGCATTATACCCAAACGTAAAACAGCTCAGAGGTCAAGTATTGAGCAGATGCCTCAAGTTGGAAGAAATGACACAGGAGTAATGCATGTTTATTTTAATGAAAACTAATGAGGTTTTGTGGGAAAAGAAGATCCACTGAATACTAATTCAGTTACTTTATCACTGAAATTGCTGCTGGTTGACCTGTAATGATTTTTCTCTTTGAAGCTGCTTGTTCTCCCTGTTGCATGTGTCCTCTCTAATAAATATAGACTACCCTATGGTAATTTAAGGTTGAACAACTTATTGGAATTTTCTGAATAACTTAATTAGACTTGCACATGGGGTATCTAATATATGGGCATGAGGTACAAGACGGATATGTCTAGTTGTAAAGAGACCAGGAACACTAGCTCTTGATTTGATCAAAAGCTGATGACCATCTAAATGGAAATAAAAACTGATGTTGTTGAGTTGAAATGTCAGATTCCAAGAAGAGTAAAAACATTGGAACTGTGCAGAATAAGCTTCCTTAGGCAAGGTAAAATATGCACAGGTTACCTTTAAAGATTAAAAACATATGCAATATTCCATTCAATGCTGGGTTGGTCAGAAAGAGAACATGAGTGTGATCAAGACTTCCTCTGTTCCCATTTTGGATACATTTGGCATGGTTGTGATCGGCATTACTCTTTTTGTGCTGTTTTTTGCTAATGTAGGTCCAGGTGCTTGCTGCTTCCTGAAAAACACACAAGTATAATAGCTGACAAGATAAAACGGTGTCTGCAGTTAGCAGTGGGTTCTGAGCCTCTTTGAATTCAGTGTGAAATCTGATAAAATTTGCCTTTACCCATGAAACCCAAAAGCCCTAAAACTCAGGCTGCTTTATTGTTGTTTCACTGGGTTTAATGTGAAGTACATCAAAGCCCTTTTCTCTCTTGTTCTTAGAAATCTTTATCTTGTGCTTTTAAAAAATGGTGATACCCTTGAAGTTTGAACCTGGTGTGTCTTAATGCCACGGGGACATCACTGTATCTGTCACTGACTTGGTCTGTCTTCCAGAGTAAAATTAGCATGCAAGTTGAATGAACTGCTAACTATTCCTTTTGCAAGTGGGAAAAAGTGAAGTCAGCTTATTAACAGGGTCACTGTGTCTGCTTACATGGCTACAGTGTTTGGCTACAGCTTTGTGTAACATGCTAGAAGGTCTCAGGTGCCCAAGCAAGGGTTGCTGTGAGGTGGTTAGCACACCACCTCACTGTGTGAACCCTTCAGCTGTCTGCACAGATTTTGGTGCTCTTGCTCAGTTACAAGTCTCTGTTTTCTGTGACAGCAGAAATAAACTAACTTGCTAACAAAATCTACTTCAACAGGAAGTGCACAAACTATGTTCTTGGAGATGCATTTCTGTATCCAATGTGATTTATACCATGACAAATCATTTTTGTTTTCCACTTGGAGCTGATTAATGTTTACAATTAAGGAATCCCCACTGCTCAAATTTTCTAGTGCAATTATTCACAGACCTGTAGGTAAACATACGAGAACATTGTGTCAGAACTGGAGATAATTAGCACTTCTCATTCGTATTTAATTTTCAGTTGGTTACTCAGTCTTTATTACATGAACTAAATTTCTTGAAACCTGTAAAAGGTAGTTCACTTTGCAACTCCTGACTGCTACCAATTAAGAAAGTGGAAGTTTGCCTCCAAGTGCTGGCAGTGGTCAAAGCCAACATGGCCAGACAGGACTAGTGAGTACTTCTTGGGGCTTTAAAAGCAACCTGCAAAGGGGGCTCAGCTGCTTAAATCCTACCACTTCTGGATGTTTCTTGAGCTTAGCATTCCTAACAATGATTATAGCCTAGGAAGAAGCAACTTGGAGAATCCAGCCCCATGCTGCCTTACAGCTCTTCAGAGACCCTGACTGTGCGATGTTAAAGCACTAATGTACTTGCAGTAGTGATACCCAGCTGTGCCTGTATGCACAGGACTGTCCTCTGCAGTGCCAGGTGTGTGTGGTTGGGTTTGAAATGTATATAATAAAATGGCCAGGCTAATGCTCAATCTGCCAGTCTCTCATGTCCCTTAAGCAGCTGCTTTTGGGTACACTGTTCCTCACACTTTGTTAGGAGCAAACAGCCAGCAGCTCTCTGCAGCCCCAAACTCCTCAGCCTGTAATCAGCTATGGTACTGGTACAAAATGCCACAGCTCCAGTTTTCCTTCTTATTTGCTAGCTCTTGGTGCCTGTGCCATTCAAGTAGAGGAAACTGTCATGTGCTGGATTAAAACCACACTCCTCAACCACTACTTGCTCTAGTCCTCTCCCTTGTGTGGTTTATGGCTGTTTCAGTTTAACCCAGGAAGTAGTTAAACACCATACAGCTGCTTGCCCATTGCTCTCCCACAGTGGGATGGGGCGAGAATTTGAAAAAAAAAGAAGTAAAATTTGTGGGGTGAGATGAAGACAGTTTAATGGGACAGAAACGGAAGGGAAAATAATGTGATGACAAAAGAACTTGAATATATGAAACAAGTGATGCACAATGCAATCGCTCACCACCCGCCAACTAATGCTCAGCTTTACCCAAGCAGCAGCCCCCAGCCAGCTTTCCCCCAGCTTTATATGCTCAGCATGGTGCCATATGGTATGGGATAGCCCTGTGGTCAGCTGATCTGGCTGCATCTTCTCCCAACAACTTGCTTGCCTCCAGCTTACTTGCTGGTAGGGTGGGTTGAGATACTGAAAAGGCCTTGAACAGCCCAAAGGGGACTGTTCCAAACTGCCCGCTGGAGGATTTCCCCATCCACATACACAGGTAAACTCTAAACATGTTTCCAGAGGTAGAGGGGCAAAGATTAAATTGTGTTGAGAATAGGTTTGAGGAGCTGTTAGGAGATGAGTTTGAGGGTAACATGATAGGTAATCAGCAGATCTGGCCCTAAGGGCATCCTGAGAGAGTTTCTGGACCACAGGATGTTGCTTTCACATGCTTTCTGGGCCATCTCTCTCTTCCTTCTCAATTTTAATGGAGGCAGCTTTTGTGCCTTTAGCTGTGGTGTGGGTTAGAGTTCCTGTGATGACAGCCCAGGTTCACAGAAATGCTTCAAAAGCCAGGCCTGGGAAGATGTGCTGCTTTGCAAGCTGTTTTGATTTTTTTCCCATTAAGATACCTGAGAGGAAACAGGGTGTATGATTGTTGTCAGCTAAGGAAAACATTCAGAGAAAGCTGGGGGTATTTTTAAATAAATTGAGTTTATAAGTATGAAAACGTGCATAGAAGATGAGGAGAGAAGCGAGCCATATGGCAGCGGGTTGCAAATGGCTGTACTGCTTAGGGAAATTAATAACTCTAAGCATTGATATATATGAGCCTGCTGGGGTTCAGATGTTCGCATGCTGGTGCTTCAAGAAACTGGCTGAATCAATAAACAAACATTTGAAAGCCCAAGCCAGCATCCAGCTTAAAATTCTGAGAAGGAGCCCTTAAAAAGAACTTTAAAAAGAAGAAAAAATGTCTGGATTTCTAAGACTTGAAATACAGGTAAGATTAAAAGGGGCTTGTTTTATTTTATAAACGTGTAGATAGAAAGTATATGTTTCCTGATGTTTTCAGATTTTTTGTCTTAAGCTCTAAAATTCTATTAGCATCAACATCAGTAACTTCTTGAATTACTGAAGCAGAGCCATTCCAAATTCCTTTACAGCCATCAATCATGCTTACTCAATGATTTCAAAATACATTCTTTCTCCTTTTAGAGAAAGGTTTTTATATGAGATTCCTTCCTTTCTTCTGAGTCCTTTCTTGGGCAGAAACCCCAAACTTTTATCAGAAAAGGAAACTGCAAAGAGGTAATTTCAAAGCAAAGATGTCTGGAGCTGTCTTTTCGGGACATATATCCATGGCAACAAGGCATGTCAGAAGACCACTGACATGGGTTTTACGAGTTCTTGTAGCAACATTTTTGTTTTCTCTTTGAGACAGAAAAGAAAAAATAGGCTGAAAACCTGATTCTTCCTTTTGCCTAATGTGGCCTGTAGTGGTTCCTCTCTGTGAGCAGTTAGCCTCTCCGAACACCTCAGGAGGGATGTGGGTGATGTTGCTGTTGGGGCTTATGTTCATGAGCACATTTTTACACATGTTCATCATCTGGCATTTTTTTTTTGGGGGGGGGGGTTGGTTTTCTCTTGGGGAGTGGATACAGGACGCATTTATCTGCAGGTGAAATAGCTGCACACATGATGGATGTGTGCATTCCCTCTCTATCTGCATGCTTTTACATGAAGTTCTTAATTGTCCTGTCTGCAAAATACTCTGTAGTCACCCTGTCCAGATGCCATCTCCTGCTCAAGATTTGGCCAGCAGACCAGCTGCTTGGCAGCATGCATGGCCTGCTGAGGAGTTACCAGTCAGGATGAGTGTCACAGCCTGGTTCTATGCCGAGTTCTGAATTTTACTGTAATCAAGAGAGAGATTCATGTCTGGCTCTACCTCAAAGGCAGCCACTTCTTGTGTCATCAAATAGGGACTGCAGCAAGTCAGGAATATGGTAGACATGATTTAAGATGTGATGCCTTCAGTATAGAAGGAGCTTTGGTCAAACAATAAGAATTTAGATGGTAGTAAGGATGCTGAAAGAGGTTCTTTGTTGCTGCACCCTTATTTTTTATGCTCATGACATTACCAGCCAGCTTAATGTTTTGAGCTGCTTTGTTGACCCTGAAGCCCAGGAACTTAGTAACCTGGTGATCTCCACAGCAAACTGTAATGACTCCAAATCCATTAGAAATCTTCAGGTTAGCAGTGTGAAAGTCAAGATACAATATGGGAAGAAAGCTATTTCTGGTAGGGATATGACATAAATCATCAACTGTTTGATTCAGTTCTTACCATCCATATGGATCTCACTTCTTTTGCTGATAAGGCTTTTGTCTGGTTTTCACTTGCAAGTAAACATTGGCAAATTCAGGATTTCACATGATCAGGTGTCTGACTTTACTGGATACCTACCTAGAAATTGTCTTCCTCTCATAAAGAAAGAAGAAGATATGACTGCACATCAGGTCAATAAAACCAGTTTAAATTTTGAATGTAGGTGGTTCATAAAAGAACCCCCTAAATAAATTATAAATGAAAAAGTTGTTTTTCTTGTCTTTATTATACTTCGCAACAGAATTTGCTCATACTCTTCCTTTATGACTTTAACCATTCTCTGTTCATTCTGGTGTCTATTTGCGTGGTAAGTTATTAAATCCTTATTAATAGATATAATTATTAGAAAAGCATGCCATAAATGTAAAGACTTTGATGCTCTGTTTCCTTTTACATAGGAGAAATTGTTACATTTGTACCAGAAGCGAGACTCTGTCTTTGTCTTCTGTATCTTCTCCTTCTTTATATCTAATGTCATTCTGATATTTTTGACAGTTCATTCCTAACAGAAAAAAAGAAAAAGGAATATTGATTTTTTTATACTGAATGTCTAAATGAATTGATTTTTCTACTGAATAACTAATGGTGTGTCTGGAAATTACATCTACTTTTGCTCTTTCCCTCTGGTCTTCTCACAGGGTTTAGGAGGATTTGTTCTCCATTCCCAATCAGAAAAAAAAATCTCAAAATCGTTGGGTTTTACCATGGCAATTACATGTCCACAGGCATCCAGTAATAAAGCAGTAGACTTATTTGAGAGGAAGATATGGTTTCATATTAAGCTGTAGTAGATAGACACATATATGTATGTGTGTATAAATATATATACACGTGTGTATGAATACAATCAAGAATAACAATCTAAATGACCTCTTTGATTTCTTTAATCTTAAAAAAGGGATATCTTACATTTGTGTTTAAGTATTTTAATTTTAAGCTTTTATTTCCCGAAATAACACCAGTGCAAGTGTTGCCATATTTAGTCAGAGTTGTTATTTGAGAAACTCATACCAACATTTATTCTTAACATGAATAATACTTGCATAGGCCAGCAGGCAGTTTCTGTAAGCACATCCCTTTTCTTAGAGCTATCATGTTTATTTTGTTTGGGTTTGTTGTTTTTTGATTGTTGGTTGGTTTCTAATATTTTTTAAAAATTATTATTATTAATTCTTTCTATAGAGGTCTAGTGCTCTGCTTCAAATGCTTTTATTAAGCCATGACAAAATCCAGCTGGCTAGCTGTCATCAGCCTGTTAAGATCTATCCAATTATCTCTCAGGAGATTTATCCAGTCGTTATAAAACAGGACAAGCAAAGAATCAATTTCATGTTCTTTCTTGGATGCTAGCTTTAAACTGAAAGCTCAACCCCCTCCCCCCCCCCATGTTCATGCAAATAAGTGCAACTGCAGATTTGAAAAGAGATTATCTGACAAATGCCACTAATTCCCAGTAGCAGCGCTTTCTATTTCAGAAGATTTGACATCAACACCACTGGTCTGAGAGACTTCAGAGCTGGTGCTTTCAGTAGTAATAGCTTCACTACCACGAACCTCAGCAGCCACAGTCTGGCGGGACTGCGTGTGTCATCAGGTCTGTATGCTTCGCCATGGCACAAAGTCAAAGCAGTGTGCTACAGTCAGACAGTGCTTCACTAGTTCTTCTTTCCAAGCACTTTTTTTTTAGCATGGGGGAAGATCCCCTCTCAGGTGTCATTTCCCTACTCAGAGGGGAACATTTCCATAACGTCTTAGAAGTCTCAGAGCCATGTAGACATGTTCTCTTGAAACAAAATACTCTCCAGCCTATCCCTAACATAAATAGCAACTCCCCCTCCTCGTCTGCCAGCCTGTTTTTCCTAAAGAGCCTGTAACCTTCCATTCCAACTTTCCAATCATAGGCACCATCCCACCATGTTTCTGTGATGCCTATTATATCATAGCCCTGTAGATGTGCCCACATCTCTAATTCCTCTTGTTTGTTCCCCATGCTACGGGCATTTGTATAGAGGCATCTGAGCCGAGCTCCAGGTGAAGCCAGCTCATTGGCTGGAGTGGCTGGAATATCTCTACATTGCTCCAAGCATTTATTATAGGTGCTGGCAACTGACTGGGTGTGTTGGGATGGAATGATGCCCCCTCCCCCAACACAACTAGTTTAAACCTTTCTTGACCAGTTTGGCAAGCCTTCTACCCAAAACCGCTCTTCCCCTTCTTTGGCAGAGCAGCTCTGCCAGCCCCCAGTGTACCTGGGCTACAAACTTGGGTCCCCTGTTCAAGACACCCAAACCCCTGATTATGACACCACCCTTTTAACCATTTATTAACCTGTCCAATTCTCCTTGCCTTTGGAAAGTCCTCCCCTGTGTTCTGGAGAATTGACAAGACTGAGCTCCAGAGCCCCTAACCACCTCTCCCAGGGCTCTGTAGGCCTTTATGTTCTCTGAGCTACTGCTATCTATATCACTAGCACCCACATGGATCACCAGAAGGGGGTAATAGTCCGTGGAGCTTATTAGAGCAGGCAGCCTCTCTGCAACATCCCTGATCCATGCCCCAGGTAGGCAACACACCTCCCTTTTGACCGGGTCAGGCCGACAGATGAGTGCTTCTGTCCCTTTCAAGGCAGAGTCCCCTACTACTACAACCTGCTGCTTTTTCCTGGCGGCACCAGTAGAGATCTTCTGTACCAGTGCACCAGCCGGCTGTTTCTGATGTGAGTGCATTTCCTCATCAGCCCCCTGCAGGACAGCAAAACGGTTCTGGGTGGGTACAGCAGATTTAGGAGGAAGCCCCTTGCTTTTAATTGCTCTCTTCCTCCTTTTTTGTTGGTTTTTTTTTTTTTTTGTTACTAATTCCCAGCTTCCCTGGTCAACAGCCTCCTTCTTTCCTCCATGAGTTAGAGGGGAAGCTTGAGGCCCCTGTGCTGTTTGGTCCTAGAGCAAGCAGTCCTGCTTCCTCTCAGCTTCCCTGACATCTTGCAGCTTACTGACAGCATCCCGCTGCTCAGTCCCTGCTGGAGGGGGACCTGCACCAGGGAGCAGCGAGTGCAGCCCTGCCCATTCTGCACCTTTCCTTCACCAGACCAGTGCAGGCACTCTCTACACTCTGAGCTCTGCACCGCAACCTCCCCTCTTACTGGCTCTGTCTGGGTACCTATGCTGGCCACTGCTGGGCTGCCAGAGCAGAGCTCCCAGGCCGGGCCCTGGTCATATGGCGAATGCTCACCATTCCACTCGCCTGCCCGCACAAGTTGCTCTCTCCACTCCCGGTCCCTCGCGCTCCCCGGGTCATGTTTTTAACCATTCAGGGCTGGTGCCTCTCTCCTGGCTCCGCCCCCTGTGAGTCAGGTGCTCACGTGAGCTGAGCTGCCGGCTCCTGCGCAAGTCCTGTCGAGGACTTGAGGCTCCCTCGGTGGCTCTTGCTGCTCCGAGTTGAGGCTACTGGATGCTGAGCTTCCCCCCACTCAGGTGTTGAATGCGTCTTCTCTCGAGCTACTCACCTCAGCAATTGACCTTCTCTCCCGTCAGATGTTTTTATACACTGGTAATATCCCCCTGAACCTCCTGGTCTCCAGGTTAAACAACCTCAGCTCTCTCAGCCTCTCCTCATATATCAGATGTTCCAGCTCTTTCATCTCTGTGGACCTTCACTGCAATTCACTTCAGTATGTCCATGTCTCTCTCATACTGAGGAGCCTAGCAACGGACATAGCACCCCACATTTGTCTTGCCAGTGCTGAACAGAAGGGAAGGATGATCTTTCTTTACCTACTCTCCATGGTCTAGTGCATCCCAGAAGATTAGTGGCCTTCTTTGCTGCAATGTCTTGTTGCTGCTCCATGGTCAACTTGTTCGCCAAGATCCACAGTGCCTCATATCAGCGTCATCTCCAGCGGGTCAGCCTGTACAAATATATGGGGTTATTCATCCCCATGCAGACAACTTGGGTTGGGTACTGAGTGAAAAGTTAAGAAACCTACTACCTGGGATCCACAAATGTCAGCAAGATCTGATGTGAGAATGAGCCACCTGTCTTTAGTAGTAGTGATGGAGCATTTACCCAAGAAATGAGAGACATACACTTGGCTTTAATCTGACCTCTGGGGAATTCAGCCCTTGTGTATATCCTGCTTCCCAGGAGAGTGAGTTTCCTATGCATTACCTGCAGGAAAATCAGAGCAGACCAAGTGCTTCCACTCCTTTACCTGAGGCTGAGTCCAAGCACAAGTGTCTGACATCATGAGAAAAGCAAGGCAGTACCCACCAAGTAGGGGAACCAACTAAGTTGATTCTGTGGCCCAAAGACCAAAGTGAATTCTGGTCTCTGCCCAAATTAATTTTTTTGTATGTGTCCTTTTAATTTTTTTTTTTAAATTTAGGTTTGGTTTTGTGGTTTCTTAATGCTGTCCAATGCAAAATGCATAAGTAATCCCTGTAGTAGATTCATGTGAATCCTCTCCTGTTTAAGCACTGCAACTGCTCTTCCTTCAGGAAACAAGCTTGTTTTTTTTGGAATGTTCATTCCTTCACAGATGACAAAAGATGTTGTTGCATTATCTGCCCATTGCCAGGAGCAGGAAGGCAAAAGGTATGTATTCAAGAGGTTGCTGAAAAATTAAAGTTTCAGTATGATTATCCTGTCAACATTTATTTCGAGTAGCAACAAAATTCTATCACAAATCTCCACAGTGGCATGCATCAAAGAGTTACAAAATGCTTCTTTTGAACAAAAATTGTTCTTCATTTTTAGAACTACATTTATGAGCAGTACATTTCTCTGAACAATTTCACGAACATATTAATAAACCAATTTATAAATCATGTGCAGTGACAAAATGAAGTCAGAAGTACTCTGGGTAGGACCAAAAGAAATTTTGTCTAAACCAGCTGCTCTTCAGTGAATTCAAATTTCCAGCATTCAGTTCCCATATTAAGGAATTCTGGAGTCCCAATCACTTTGAACCAATTTCATGCCTGTATTCCTGTATCACAGTAGTAATGAAAGAATCAGGGGAAAATAATCCTTATTGGAAAAGACAAAACAGCAAAGAAACAATTCTGAAGAAGAGATAAAGTACTGAAAGATCACTTTGAAATTTCACTGCAGTTTGTAACAGCTAAAGCTGTACAATGTAGAATTCAAACAATAGTGGAGAAATAAATAAGCATTTGCAGCATTGTTGAAAAAAAAATTTAACTTTGCACATTCTTGAAATAATTTTTTCCCATGGTAACAGTGATCAGATCTGTATTTTTTTTTTTAGAATAGCTTTTGAAAGAACAACCAAGAACTATTTGTCTACTTCCAAAGGCCAAGACATTGATCTGAGTGTTCACTGTGTACTGGAGGAGCAAAGGTGGCAGCTCCTGAAGCAGGATCAGCCCTTCAGTCTGTTGTATTGGATAACTCATTTTGAGGGAAGCTAGTGAGAGCTTTATCATTTGACTTGTGCCACTCACTTCTATGGGAGCATCATAAACATTTCATACTACATTGGAGTTGCTTTGGTATATCTTTAACTTTGCCCTCAAAGAAATCATGAACTACTTGAACCAAAGTGTGTTTTAAATACACTTCTAAATAACCTTTCTTATCTGTCTGCATGATTTACCAATGCTTAAAAGTTCCAGGATCTCAGTATTTCACACGGGAATCAGTGTAGCTCCAGAAACCACATGCTACACCAGCATCTCTTTTGTTACATGCTGGAGAATGTTGCGTATAAAAATGCAAAAAGAATGCAGTCTCTTACATCAAAGCCATTAAATGAGAACATACACACAGATTTCAGTATTGCTGCCTATCAGATAATTATTTCAACCTAAATGTTGCACAGGTGCTTATTATTCACAAAATAAGTATAGAGAGATAAATAGTTAGATTACTGCAGTCAGTAACTGACATCCAGTCACTTTCACTTCTAGCAAAAAAGTTTTATATTATTACTAATAAACTTAAAATCACACTCTGTTTTTTTTTAATAAATACATGCCCTGAAATCTAATCTACAACATCCAGGCACAAGAAAAAAGGTTGGTTGCTGTTACAAACAGAAGAGCAAGTGCAGAAATACATCTAAAATCACATTAACAAGATATCTAACAAAGTTTCATAGTGTTAGCTGCATGAATCCGTACAAAATTAGCATAGATTTCATGAATGTTAGCTATAAAGATATAGTCA
This sequence comes from Melopsittacus undulatus, assembly GCF_012275295.1. Classification (NCBI taxonomy): domain Eukaryota; kingdom Metazoa; phylum Chordata; class Aves; order Psittaciformes; family Psittaculidae; genus Melopsittacus; species Melopsittacus undulatus. The sequence continues at coordinate 18,312,158 of NC_047527.1, forward strand.
CAGCACATTTTTAATTAAAATCACACTCTAACTTGAATCTGCAATTTTAGATATTGCATTGGTGCACACCATTTTAATTTCAATAGTTTCTGTTAGAGCACATAAATATCACAATGAAATAATACCTTTCATTTTTATTCTAAGTGATGGTGCATGTGCAATCACCTACACAGCTTTTAGCCCTTGATGAAATCTTGTGAAGAGTATGGGCTTACATACCTCACATGAGCACAGGGGAAAAAAAAGAACTATGAAGACAGAGGCTGAGAAAGCAGAAAATTACTTTTTTTAAGCAAAAGGCAAGTAAAGGAGAGAATTTATGTCTGATAATGTCAGTCTATAATTTCAGTCTATATTCTGAAAAGGGCCAAGATAAAAGTGTAAATTCGTTTTGCTGTTATTACATGGATACTTAGTTCAGTTCTTCAGCCAGCCAATTGTGTTCTTGATAGTGCAGACAGGTTTCTGTGGCATGCATCATCTTTGCCTGCTGCTTGTCCTGGAGGTCTCCTCACACTTTTGAAGTAAGAAAAGGACCCAGTTGTGGCACCCCTTTAGAAAGTCTGGGAGGTAGGGCCTGGTCTGAAAGCACTGGATAGATGTTTAACTGACAACAACATTTGAAGAGTGAAAGGATTTCCCCATGCCTGTTCCACCAGCAGCCACGTCTGCATGCTCCTCCTCCAGTACCAACCCAGATATCCACTTTGATCAGCTGTGAGAGGTGCTGGGTTACTGTGCACAACGAATTTGCTCAGGCAGATAGAGGAACCTACTTTTACTTTGAATATGTCTCTTGGCTAAGTAGATGTGAATGCCTGTGTAAAATTTCCCAGATAATTTCATTTTACTGTGACAGTTGCTTTGGAGGAAACATTACACAGGTTGTGGTACCTCTCCTTGACTTCTCCTTACAATGGCAATCTAGCTTTAAGCAAGTGTGAGCAGTAAAATGCTGTAGAACTCTGCAATTTCACTTTAGGCTCTATTAAGGAAAGGTTTGTTCATACTGCAGTGGTATTGTATGTATGAGATAGAATTGCTATAAATTCTAACTCTAGAGCAACATCATACTCTTCTGACTCTTGAACACTGGTCAGCTTTGCCCACTTGGCTTCCATGTGGCTTACTCAGCCATGTTATTTTTATTCAAAAGCAGCACAGAGTCTGGAACCCCTTTGCAGATGTGTGCATGTTCAGATGCCATGGTGATGGAGCATTTGCGCAGAAACAAACTCTTCACTTCTTCCTTGCCATCCAGATGGCATTGAATAGGGGCTTTTGGATGCAGCAGTCAAGGATTCACATCAAAATCTAAATGTGAGTCCTATCAATATTTTCAGTTCTCCTTTATTTTGCAAACATGGACATGAAAGTGGTTTGAATTGGGGAAGCAGTTGTATATGCAAAGGAAAACTGGATGGGAAAGCCTTACAATGCTAGTGAGGCTACCCCTTACATCCACACCAGATAGTTTTTTTCTAACTGAACTGTTCAGGAGTTCACAGCTTTTTAAATGTCAGGTAAAAAAGCTGTGCAAAATGTTCATAGCAAACAAGAATATGCAGGCATCTTCCAGAGTTTCTGTTACTGGAATGAGTAAATGAAGTTCTAGCAAGACCATGAGCTGGTCTAAAGCAAAGCCAAAGTCATATGGTATGTTTTGACTGCACCTACAGTAGGGAGATTGTGGTCCCAGGCTGCCTGAGGGAAGAGCATTCCATCAGCTCTACTGGCAAGTGAGAAGCCATTGTGACTTCTCTTCTGATAACGCCTTTTATGTCATGAAGTATTTTAATTGGTAATTTTTGAGACAAAAAGTGAAAAAATGAATCATTTTTCACTGAATTTTCCTCTTTCCCCCAGACACTATCTGTACAAAATTTGTAAACCCCCTGTAGCAGTCTGATGCACAACTATTATTGAACCAAGATAATATTTACTAGTGAAAGTTTGTCCAATAATCTTTAGTACCTGTCAAGTTCCAACAGGCTTCTGTATTAGCCAAAATTTACATTAAATGTGGTACATATATAATAAAATAATAGAAAAATGAAATCACAGAATGGTTTGGGTTGGAAGGGCCCTTAAAAATCATCCAGTTCCAACCCCTCTGCTATGGGCAGGGACACCTTCCACTAGACCAGGTTGATCAAAGTCCCATCCAGCCTGGCCTTGAACACTGCCAGGGATGGTGCAGCCACAGCTCCTCTGGGAAACCTGTTCCAGTGTCTCACCACCCTCATAGCAAATAACTTCTTCCTAATGTCTAATCTAACTCTACCTTCTTTCAGTTTAAAAGTATTCCCCCTTGTCCTACCCTTACATGCCCTTGTAAGTAGTCCAGATTGCCAAAAAATAAAGATTTTTTTTAAAAACTTCTGTTTGAGTTTTTGTTTATTCCCTGCTGCAAATTGGTTCATTGAATGGTCTTTCTATTTCATGCAATTCAAAGTAAAAAAAAAAAAAAGACAAAAAAAGTGCTCTTTTCCATCAGATATCTACTCATTGAAGTGTGTTATGATGCTTGAAATTAGATTTGCACTGTTGTGGGATGGGGGAGTCAAACGCAGGTATCACTGCAGTTGGCAGGGGTTCTGGCTGTTGTGGGATGGGCACTGCTGGTTCTTCCTGATGCAGCCACACAGAAGGGAAGCTCTGCTCCTTGCCTCTCAGCCTCATGGGGAGCATCATCTGCTGCCCTGCTGTGCGTCTGAGGAGATGTCCTGGGCAGCCTTGCTCTTTCTGAGAATGCACACTGCTCTTTGGCTGATACATGAGACAAAGGACTTGGATATTCCACTGTAGTCAACTCATCTGCTTAAAACTGTGTTAAGTACTCTATTCATTTAGACTCAGTAGTATATTCTTTTTGCTCCCCAGGATGCAGCTTTTCCTTCTGGGACACAGACAGGTGTGTAGAGATATATGGTAACTCCTGCAATTGCGTGACCAGAAATGCCTTTATGTTTCATACAGGTTGGTGGGAACACAGCATCTAAAGGTTTTATTTGGCTTTTTTTTCTGAACAAGGTGGGCCTCAGGCCTGAAAATAAGGAGAGAAAAAGAAAACTGAGAAAAAAATATTTTTCATTTTCACATCATCTGCAAAAGGAAATGAAAAGCTAAGCCTTTCTGTGGATATTTTATATGGTAAGAACTAAGGTGTACAAGTTCACAAGCATTTAAGTAGTATTGTGTAAAAAGAGCATTATGAAAACAGTAACATGCATCATCATGTGTGCGGTTCTGATGTACTCAATACAAAAAGGACACGGAACTGTTGGAACAAGTCCAGAGGAGGGCCACGAGGATAATGAGGGGACTGGAGCACCTCCCATATGAAGACAGGCTGAGAAAGTTGGGGCTGTTCAGCCTGGAGAATAGAAGGCTTCGTGGAGACCTCATAGCAGCCTTCCACTATGTGAAGGGGGCCTATAAGGATGCTGGTGAGGGACTCTTCATTATGGACTGTAGTGACAGGACAAGGGGTAATGGGTTCAAACTTAGGGGAGGTTTAGACTGGATATAAGGAGGAAGTTCTTTACTGTGAGGGTGGTGAGGTACTGGAATGGGTTGGCCAGGGAGGTTGTGAATACTCCATCCCTGGCAGTGCTCAAGGCCAGGCTGGACAGAGCCTTGGTTGACATGCTTTAGTGTGAGGTGTCCCTGCTCATGGCAGGGAGGCTGGAACTAGATGATCTTTAGGTCCTTTCCAACCCTAACTATTCTATGATTCTATGATCACATAGAAGAGAGATGGGTTAGAGAGATATGCTGCACACAAGGGTGGAGCAGGTAGCATGGAGATGGATGTGACTATCAGCATTCTTAAGACCAGAGTGCTAGTCTGTAGGAGGTCTGTGTCTTCTCTTAGCACCAGCTGCATGGTGGCACTGGGCTACTTAACCCCAAGCAGGAGCCAGGGTGTGAGGCACAAGAAAACTCTCAGTTGCCTTCCTGTGGGCAGCCAGAGCACATGAGGAGGAATCACTGAGCTCAGACACCAATGCCCACCCTCCTGGCAGACATGTGCATGAGACACCATGCCCAAGCACTATGATACTCCACCACTACCCTCTGTTCATCAGGGAGTAAAGCTTAACCTGCATGCTTCTTGTCGTCCTTCCCCATACCCAGATCCTCCCAGTCATGTCATACTTGGCACAAGGCACTTTGAAAGCATCACTTTCTAGAGCTGGGCAGTTCTCCCTCCCTGCCATGCCCCGTTTGGTGGTGAATCATCTGTCATTGACAGTTTTCCCTGGTCCCAGCTGAGAGCTAGCCCAGCACAGCCCTGTGCACATGAACATGCTCTGGTTCATAAGAACTCTACACCAAAAAAAAAAATACATGAGCTGTTACCTCAGATGATAAACATGTGTCGCCAAGGGACAGTTTTGCAGAGGACAGATAGGTATTGGTGACAGTAATATCTTCTAGCTCAGTGCTGAAGTGATCAGACTCTTTGACGATGTTATAATTTAGGACCATGTTGTAATTGTCCGGTTTCTTTTCCCGTTTCTGCTGGTAGTTGCAGAGTTTCCTGAAGGCTGCCCTGAATTTCTGGGACATGAGGTTGTAAATTACGGGATTGATGGCACTATTTAAATAGATACAGATTCTGCAAAATAGCAGGAACCAGTTTTCTTGGAAGGGGCTGGAGAGAAAGGAATTGACCACAACTAGTGTGCGGTAGGGCATCCATAGAAATGCAAATAGGATCACAACCACAGCCAACATCTTGGTAACCTGGGGGAACACAGAGGAAGACAGAAGAGGGGTGGGTTAGAACTCATCTTAGAAGGAATATGTGCATTCCTACATCTCTAGGGCCAACGCAAAACTATAGACAGGCTCTCCAGCTGGGAATTCCTCATCAATGTTTGAAGAAAGGCTTTCTACAATGACAATGACAAAAACACCTCGTTCCAAATTCTTCCTAGTTTTAGTTAAATGACTCTTCCCAGGTGACATTCCAATAATCTAATTGTTGTAGACCTTGGACTTTGCAACTTCTCAAGCTGGAAGGAGGTATTAGTTCAAATGGAAAAAAAAGGGGTCTAAAGCCATTTGTTTCAACTACACTAGATCTCCTTCTCCAGACTATTATAGTCTGTAGGGTAACTGAGCCTGAAACCTGTTTAGATTATCTGCTTTAACAGCCACCCTAAAAATATTTCCAAAAGCCAAAAATAATGCAAATAAAAATTAGATATATTTCTCTTCCTCAAATCATCAATATTTAATTAGATCTTCATTATTTGATGTTTACTCTGAAATGTCATTTACAGTTTACAACACCAGGAAAAAAAATATCAATAATATTTGATCATTATGAGAACTTTGACTTATTGGGTGAATTTGGTTTGAATAAAGAAAAAAAAAACAGCCTTTGGGGATACCCAGGATAGCTGAAATGAAGTGAACAAGAGAAAAAGCCCCACTGTAAAAGAACTTTTTCTTTTATATATAGTTTAATTCTTAATTCTAGTATATATGGTATTTTCTAGTCTCTACATTAAAGGAAATCTGAAAGATATTAATAAACAAGGTAGAAAGTACAGTGAGATGTGACAGTGGGATAGTACAGTGGCACGGCCCCATCAGAGTCATGATATGACTTGGCTAACTCTGTGTGTATGAACTGGAAACCATTCGCATTGGTTTTGGTGAGCCACAATTGCTTCTTTTGACTGTGATGTGTTTTACTGTTTCTTCTTGACATAAAACTGTTGTTGCCCATTGACAGACTAAAGAACTTCTTTTTACCTTCACTTTAGTGCTTCTTACTGGGTATGTGAAGTTACACTTCAATGAAACAGCAACTCCTGTAACCACAGGATACATTCTGGTTGTATAGGTTATAACTTAATTGCTTGCAGAAAGGATAGATGTTGATAATCATGAGTTTCAATTGCTTGCAGGGGGACAGTCAGCTCCACTAAAATCACTCATAAATACATTCCAGGTAAACATGATTAAAAGGCTTTGAACAAATACATATTAATCCATATTTCAAGTGTACTTGGAATACTAGGAAGTGCTTGAGATTGAATGTCTTCCTGACTGCATACAACAGTTCTTCAAGCCCTGTCTTTTGGTTTCTTAGAACATTCTGAAAAACATTTAAAATGTTTTTGTCTAAACAGATTTCCAGTATTTTGAATGTGAACTAGTATTCTCTGTTTCCTTCCTGCTCCAAAACCTTTTCATTCTAGGGAAATACTCTTACAAGACATTTTCATCCATGGTACTAACAGGTCACTAATTGCTTCCTTCTCCTTTGGATACTGATCTTTCTTAGATTGATAGTTAAAGGTAATAGTCGTACTTACTAGGTTAATGTGCTACAGTCACTCTGGTATTTTAAAGGCATGTAATAGTATCGTTCTTATTATTGTTTCTTGTTCTTGGCAGTGTTCATTGCAATGCAGAGATACTGCAATTGCCAGTCCATGATTTTGCAATCCAAATTTTTGTACAATAAGGAAGATTAAATAAATAAAAGGTTATGGTCTATATATATCACTGCAAGTGAAACCAAGTGATATGATTGAGTATTCCATGTAAGCCATACAAAACTTATGTTGCATTGCAAGCTGGAATCTGTGCTTGCTCTACTGTGAGAGAACAGAGGGGTTTCTATGAGGGGCCGGTAATCACGTACTGCATCAGCATCTAAGAGAAGACTTTCTATAGAGGGTAACCTACCTGTTTTAACCTTAGGTCTCAGATATTTTGATTGGACTAAGCAACTAACTTTGTGAGATATACATAGTATAATCCTCCCTCTCTACTCAGCCCTAGTGAGGCCTAACCTGGACTTGGGTCCAGTTCTGGGTTCCCCAGTGCAAGAGAGACATGGAGCTTCTGAAGCAGCTCCATTCAAGGGCTATTAGAATGATTAAGGGTCTAGAGCATCTCTCATATGAGGAAAGGTTGAGGAAGCTGGACCTGTTTAGCCTAGGCTCAGGGAGGATCTGATCAATGTGTTATAATTATCTGAAGGGAGGGTGTTAAGAGGATAGGCTAGATTCTTCTTGGTGGTGCCAGGACAAGAGGCAATGTGCGTAAACTAAAACACAAGAAGTTCCACCTGAACATGAGGAAGAACTTCTTTACTGTGAGGGTGACTGAGCATTGAAATAGGATCCCAAAGAGGTTGTGGAGTTTCCTTCACTGGAGATAAAGAGCTATTTGTAAGTTGAAGCTATAATGTACGTGAATATAAGTTAAATATGAACTGCTTCTTGATAGAGGCAATGAACTGATTACATAGAATTTGGTTGTCTGCAATTTTTGGTAATAGATAATCTATCCAAACCTTTGACACAGGCACTTGTGGTTTTTTTTCAGATTGAATTTATGAACACACATTACTATTTATGTGCCATAAAAGCCGGTAACTGCAGTTAATGTTTGCTCAATTGCTATTCATTTTGATTAGGATACAGTCAGCTAATGTGTTTTCAGGAAACAACAATATGGATGACTTGCAATACCAATAAGAGGCCATTTTGGAATAGCAAAGACACAAATTAGTAGGCTAATGTAATTATATGCATGCCTGAAAAATAAAGTATCCAATTGTTGCATCTGCCTTTGCAACCGCAATGGAAAAACTAAACTGGAAGAAGAACAGTTACCTAGTAGACTAGCAAGCCAGACGTCTTCAGTCTACCACTTTCACCACTGAAAGTGATACTACCAGTAGGGTTGGATTGGACTGCATGATCTGCAGAGGTGCCTGCCAGCCCCACTGATTCTGTAAAATCATAACAAAGTGTTGGAGGGAAATTTCACTAATGTAAGGTCCTGAGCAATCTGGGATGAAGTCCTTTCTTAGCTCAAGATCCTTTGGGTCATATTCAGTATTTCTTGCAACTACATGCAGGTTTTACCCTAGTCCCATGACAACAATTAGTTTCCCAGTGCTTTTGAGGTCCAGGATTCCTTACATGTTCGAATTATGTTTTTAGTTGGACTGCTTCAAATTCAGTCTGTATTTTCTGGTGAGTGATTAGAAATCAACTTCAATGCACCTCCTTGGGATCTGTGATCATCTGTACAAATGATCACCTAGTTGTTAAATAAATCTTAGCATTTAATTTGCACTGGAGTTCTTTCTATGTCTCTGAATCACATAAATGGGACTTTGAACTGTCTGGCCTTAAAACAGGCTCTTTGTCATGATGTCATCTAATCTTATTGATCTTTCCTCCTTTAAGCTTTGAAGTTTCAGGTACTGTGACCTGGGTTCAACTGAAGGGTGCTGGAAAACTGTACTTTCTCAACTTGCCTCCTGCTCAACTTGAGGAAATGTGTACACCAGAACTATATAATTCTGTTTTCTCAGTGCTATATATGAACTTCAGTCCAGCAAGATTATTTTCTATACAAAGTACAGATGAAAGCCCATCCAATGCAGTCATCACCAGCTCCATCAGACCTAATAGATGTTTATGATTTTCCTTTAGTCACAATCTAAACACAAGCTTGAAGGTTTAACTGCATGTTTCAATACTACAAAGAACTGTAATACTGTTAGATTTCTCGGGGCCTAATTGCATGGAGTCTTGAGCACAAACCAGTGCCTCTGAAGATGGAGCATACCAGTATCTTGCTTTGTTCTGGCAGAGATCTTCCCTCAGGACAAAGTCAGGTGTGACCTACTGACTTGTAGTGGCTGATCAAAAGCTCTGCAAAGGAAATAAATTACTCTTAGGTTTTCCATAAAAACTGGATTTAGTTTCTGACAAAGAAGAGGCAGAATGAACTGGTTTCTGTGCCTTCTGGGACACCAGGAGCCTGATGGAAATTATAAAGTGAATTGGAAATGTACTCTCGTGTATAAAGGAGTGCCTGGCTGTCAATAAAACTAGTTTGTTTGGGGGTTTTTAGTAAGCCCAAACTTTTAATACATCTATCACACCCTGCTATCCAGTACAGCTCTGTAAAACAGAAAATATTGCAAGAGCTACATTGATTTAGCTCTTCAGAGGTCGATGTAAGAATGCAGTTTGGCACATCCTATGGGTATCTGTTGGTGCTTCTTTCCTTGGTAGAGCTGTAGTTTGCAGTGTAAACAAATATCTTACAATTTCAGTAGCAGTCCAATGTCAGCAGTAACTGATGTCCAGTGAAGCAAAAATGTGTTGGATATGGAAATATCTTATGAGAAAATAAAGCTTTCTTTGTGCCTTTCCCTCTCTTTCAACATTTTTTTAAAAAAGGGACTGATTTTTATATGTGGGTTGTTTGGGGTTTTTAGGTTTTGGTGGGTTTTTTTGTTTGTTTGGTTGGTTGGCTGGCTTTTTAATTTGCTTTTGTACTCTTTTCTTAGCTTGTCTTCCCTGTTCCATTTTGTTTTGCAGTGCTTTGAATAAAAACTTTAGGGCCTGAAGAGTACTTTGAAGGCTTTGTCCATTGGTGGCTCTTGATATGGGGGCATTGATTTTTTAGTAAACAGATTTTGCTCCTATTAGCTTCCCAAACACTGTAATGCAACAAATATTTCCTGGATCTAGTTCAGTGACATTTAAATCCTGTGGGTGGAAGGGTGCAGGCAGGGAATGGAATAAGTAAGTAGAGGACCACTTTCTACCTGGAAGAGCTGATTTCTGTTCATTGGAGATATGCTATAGCTTCATTCAGAACTCGTGCCTAGGCATCTCACATAAAAAAATACGCTAAAATAGGCTTGACTCACCATTATAAAATATATCCCAAGACTTCTTTCTAAATCATAGAATGCTCTAAATTGCCATTCTGTTTTGAAAACAAAAGTCCTCTGAGCACCTGAAGACTCTATTTTTGCCTTTCAGTGCTGGTGTTATGTCTGTTTACATCAGAGACTGAAAATACCTGTTTTAATGAAGCAGAACATGGTTCATCTATTCTCCTTCAGCAATAGCCACCTCCCCCTCTGTTTATCTCACCGCTGAGCTTCCCACCCCCTCACACCCCTCCCAGATTAGGTAGATGTCCTCCATAGTTGTAAGGAAATGGTTATTTTATTCCATATTTGCTTCCTCCGTGAGCAGAGAGCTATTCTACATGGAGAAATCAATTCACATACTGCCATGTTGGATTAATCCTCTTCAGAAGTGGTTATGAAATTCCCTAAGTTTAAACCTTCATGAAAGTTGAGGAAACCTATCTAACTTACTGTTGTGTTCTGGTGTATTATATAAATGTTGAGTTCTTAGTAGGTTAAGTATAATAATAATTAAACATAATCACTCAGTGTGACTGTATTGAATTTCCATGTCTGAGCTGGGAAGTTGCAGGTGTGGCCTCTCTGAGTAGGCTCCATCCATTTCCAGCAAACCCACCACAGGACACAGCTGAGCCCATTAGCCAAGCTGGTGGTGCCTCTGTGAAAACATATTTAAGAAAAGGCAAAAATGCTGCAGAGGGAGAGAAGAAGAGAACAAAAGAATGAGAAACTGGAGAGGGAGAACCGAAGTCAGAGAGGAGGCCCTCCTTGGCAAAGCTGGCACCACCTGAAGGGATTGCAGCCCATGGAGTACCCACACAGGGAAAGAGTGAGAAGGAAAGAGTGACAGAGACAAGTCTCTGCAAGCTGACCACAACACTCTCTGGCCACATGCTGCCAGTTGCCTCATGACAGCAACTGAGTATAACTCGTGCCTATAGGAAGGGGCAATAAATTGGCAATAAATTAAATTTACCCAAGTTGAGTCTGCATTGCTCATGACAACTACTGATAACTGATCTTCCTCTCCTTATCTTGACCCATGAGCTTTCTTGCTCCTTCCCATTTTCATGGGGTTGAAGAATGAGCACGTGGCTAGGTGGGTGTTTGGATGCTAGCCAGAGCCATCCCACCACAGGAACATGCACAGATTTCATTCTGTAGCATGTTCTTGGGTAAATATGAGAACTGCCACAGAAATAGGAAGAGTACACCACATTTTCAGCCACTTTTTCTACAGATCACATGCTGGACATCGTATGCAATGCCACCATTGTAGTGCAAGCACAGTTCAAAGAAGGCAATTGCATCCTCAATTGTTCACAATTGCAACCTACATTGCAATGTATCACATTGCAATCCTCACATTTAGGTTTCATAATATAACAGTATCCACATTCAGCAATGCTCAATGTGAAAGGTCTTTTTTTCAAGTGCATGTAATCAAGCATGTATACTAAAGTGATATTGAGGACTTGAAAAGCAGATTATCTTGTTCTACTAATTAATGGACAAAGAAAAACAAGATTAAACACATCTACTCTGGCTAACAGCTATAATTGGAGACACATAGTTAAATATAACCTAGCCCACATGTTTCAGTTATGCATTTCAAAGCATAGTTGTTGTGCTTTGGGAGGGCTCCATGCTCTAGCAGGCAGCTCAGTTAACTTTTGAGGTCAGTGCCATCTCTGTAACAAGGGAAAATGGTCCCTCTCATTAAACCGTAGCAATGTATATATAATAATAAGGAGTATAAAGTTCAACCTGTCACCTAAGGAGGGCACTCAGCTGGTTTGAAAGGGTGCACAGCTCAGCCTTGCTTCCCAAGGGAACTGCACAGTGCAAGAAGGTAGAAGTTTCCCACCTGGCAAATGGACTGTGGAGGGCTGTGAACCAAACCACTCACATCAAGCTGCCTGACCCACTGGAGCCTGCTCCCGAGATCCTGCTGGGAAGCGATGTGTCCTGCATTTCTCAGCACTGCACCCAGCAGTGCTACCTGCTGCCTACTGTGTGACTCTGAGGCAGTCTGATTTATTGCAGATAGACGTAAATTAGCCTACTAACTATAGGCTACTTGTTTAATTACTCATTGCAGCATGCATATTTAACAATATTAAAAGAAGCTAGTCAAACCTATGCTTCAGGTTTGAGGCATCAATACAGAAAGTTATTTTATGAGACACAAAATAACAAAGATATTTAGCATTTAGAAAGCAGTTTTATATACAGACTTGCTGAAGTAGACATTCCCCAGCAGAGTTACAGACAGGAAAAGTAACCACTTGACTGTGTTTGCAGAGTGATGCAGTGCCTGAGCTGGGAAAATCCCCCCAGTCTCCTAAACTCCAGGATTAGTTCTTTGCCTCCAGATCTCAAAACTAAATTGAGTTACTCTGTACATTTGTCAGGATTACTAACAGGCTTAATATAAAGAAACTATTGTTAAAAATACTTCATTCTTTATTGATACTTCCTAATTGATTTTTGATATAGGAAATAACATAGTATTTGTTTTTCAGTTCTTGCAGTAGGTAATAATGAATAGGCAGGAAACATACATATTTTATGTATGTATATATGTATCGCAGAATTTCATCTTGACTATTTAGGAAAAAAGAAGAAAAAAAAAAATATATATATATATATATATATGTACATATATATGTAATGCACCCCCTTCCACAGATTTAAACTGGTGATCTCTGAAACAAAGGGATTTAAGTCTTGGAAACCCATTTAAAACTGCTGTTCCTACCTGCCTTCGAGAAGCAACAGTGCTATTGAAATTCCTGTTAGTCATCTTGGAATTCACAGGCTTGCTTTGGTGAGCAACGTCATTCCTCCATGTCTTAGAGTTCTCTTTTGGGTCCGAAGGGATGGGGTTCAGGAACAGTATTCTAGCAATCAGGCCATAGAGGACAGTAGCCAATACCATTGGCAAAACATAAAATATGCCAAAGTCCATCATGTAGATAGGAGAATAATAGCTCCTAGACACTTTATAGCCGCAGGACACAACAGTAATGTCTTTGTAGACTACTGTATTAAGGTCTAGCAAGAAAAACCAGAGCATACAATATACGGAGGTGAAAGCCCAGACAAAAATAATGATCTTTTTGGCTCTTGAAAAAGTACATAGGAACTGAGCTTTGATTGGGTGGCAGATGGCTATGTATCTCTCAATGGTGAAGGCAGTGATGGAAAAAGAAGAAGCATTGATCCCTAGGTACTGGAGGTAAGTGATGCAGAGACACCCCACATAGCCATACACCCAAGATCTATACAGGCTTTCTGTGATATTGGGCAGTCCTGCAGCCACAAGCACCATGAGATCTGCCACAGCCAGACTCACCAGGTAGCAGTTAGTGGGAGTTCTCATGTGTTTGGTTCTGAGGACCACCAGAACCACCATGATGTTGCCCACGATGCCCAGTCCGCAGATAAGGAGGACCAAGAGGATGGTAACCACTTGGTATTCAGCTGTAACGATCTCCTGGCTTGATGGCAGCCCAGTTTGGTTCTGCTCATCCCCTGTGCCATTCTCCATCTTCACCAGCCCACTGCTGCTTCTGCCCAGCATTGGTCTCAGCACATGTTCTCCATGGTCCCCTGCGAAAGGGTGTGTAGAGCAGAGCGTGAGTGAGCCATAGCCCCAGAGCACATTCTTCATGTGGTCACAGTCCCATTCCTGCACTGTTCTTCACTCCCCGAAAGCACCTGAGCTTTCAGTCTTTGCAAATTCAATTGCCAGACAAGTTAATCCCTTTGAGACTCCAGCTCATTTGCACAGGTTAAAAAAGCTGTTTTATCATTGCTGGCTTGAGGTGTTCATGACAGCACAGGGACGGTTTCCCCCCTGCAGAGGGGGAGGTGGCCGCAGCAGGGGGAGCAGAGCCCTCCTGCACTGCCAGCTAGCTAAAGAGCTGCACGGGACTGAGCTGATCCAGCCCAGGCAGACTTCAGCATCACTGTTTTCCAGGAGGAGTCAGAGCATACCGAGGGCGGAGACAGCAGCGGGAGGTGAAAGGAGGGTGATTTGTAAAGCCCCACAGGTTTTCTACTTCACACTGCTTTCCCTCTCTGTCTCATACAGCTATCTTGTGTATTGATCACATTGATCCACCCACGGACAAAGGGGAGATTGACTGGCAGCAAAAATACATCATTTTCTAAAATTCTAACTTCCCCTGTGGCCGTGTCCTTCTGAAAGTGGTGGCAATTTACACTTGCCTCCTGCTTTTCAGGGAGCTGTAAGAGTCCCTTCAAAGCTTACAGGAAGAAACATACCTCAGCCTTCAAAAACAGCAGGAAAAATTGTGTTTTTTTACAGACCATTCTCTTCAAAACCTTTATTGCTATTGCTGTCATCACTCCTGAGCCCTTTCAGCTCCTTTCTGAACTGTAGCACAGCAACAATGAAACTATCAGAGCACAAATTGCTGCTCAATGAAATCAGTAACACTCGCATGTACACACACACACAAGCACACACTCAGAGCATTACTAATCCACCACCATTTCCTCAATGAAGACTCTTCTCCATTTGAACAAACTCCTCCTTGTTCAGTCAGGTTGTGTAAAATCACAGATCAGAGACTGGTAGAAATAACTGCTTTGAGATATGTGGATGAAAGCACTACAGTTGTGGTTGCAGTATTCATTAGCCTGGCTGCAGCTGGAGGTGGATGCAGAGGTTTCCTGTATCACTCACTGGCAGCCTCCGTGCCTCAGTGGGAGAAACAACAGCAAGTCCTTCTGCAGGACTTTTTGAAAGAGCCCTTGTAAACCCTGACCACAGCCTTTCAACCCACTTATTCTCCTTATACTATTGTGTTAAAAAGTTGAAGGTGAAATCTGCCTTAAGATCCCCCTTTTTTCCTCATTTAGGGAAATGGTTTTGCTCTTTGTTCAGGAAGGGTTAAAAAAAAAATACAAGTGAGGAAAGGCAACTTGGATTTCAAAACAGCTTTTAGTGTTGAGAGAGAAGGATTGGCATAGGCACCTGGTGTAATGTTTACAAAACTAGGAGTTTAAATAGATTGAAACTACAGGTGGTGACAAAATAAGAATACCACCTGAATCAGAGCTGGACGTTAGATTCAAACAACCACAGAGGTTTGAAGAAACTTGGTTCAGTTTTCCTGTCAGTTTTTACATTTGTCTGTTCACACTTCAGTTGTGATCAGATGTTTTTCATCTATAGACCCCAAACTACATAATTAAGTAAAGCAAATGTAATTGTTCTATATAACAGATGAAGAAAAAATGGTGAAATGAATCAGATTTGTTGCCAGTGGCCTAGCAGTGGCCTGTGAGAAAGTTCAGGTTACTGGCAAAAGAAGTTACTAAGCCACTGTCCATCATATTTGAAAAATCATGGCAGTCAGGTGAAGATCCCGACGACTGGAAAAAGGGAAATATAACCCCCATTTACAAGATGGGGAAAATGGATGACACAGGGAATTACAGACCAGTCAGTCTCACCTCTGTGCCTGGCAAAATCTTGGAGCAGGTTCTCTTGGACGGCATGCTAGGGCACATGAAAAACAGCAAGGTGCTTGGTGACAGCCAGCATGGCTTCACTAAGGGGAAATCCTGCCTGACCAATTTGGTGGCCTTCTATGACAGGGCTACAGAACTGATGGACAGGGGTAGAGCAGCTGACGTCATCTACCTGGACTTGTGCAAAGCGTTCGACACTGTCCCACACGACATCCTTACCTCTAACTTGGAGAGACATCAGTTTAATAGGTGGAGCACTCGGTGGATAAAGAACTGGCTGCATGGCCACACACAAAGAGTTATGGTCAACGGTTCAATGTCCAGCTGGAGACCAGTAACGAGTGGTGTCCCTCAGGGATCAGTGTTGGGACCGGTCTTGTTCAACATGTTTGTTGTTGACATGGACAGTGGCATTGAGTGCACCCTCAGCAAGTTTGCCGATGACACCAAGCTGTGTGGTTCTGTTAATACGCTGGAGGGAATGAATGCCATCCAGAGGGACCTTGACACGCTTGTGAGGTGGGCTGATGCCAACCTGATGAAGTTTAACCATGCCAAGTGCAAGGTCCTACACCTGGGTGGGAGCAATCCCAGGCACAGCTACAGGTTGGGCAAAAAGGAAATTCATGGTAGTCCTGTGGAGAAGGACTTGGGGGTGTTGGTTGATGTGAAAATGAACATGAGCTGGCAGTGTGCTTGTAGTGCTGGAAGAAATGGCTGAGGACATGGGATGCAGAAAATCTGGAGATTATTTAAAAGCCCGCATGACTTTGAAGTGAATATGGCAAGTCTGGAAGGTGTGTAAGAAATGTATTATCTGATGGTTGCCTCATTCCCCTGCATCTGCTGCTGGTCTGTGTCAGAGATAGGACAGACCATCCTGTCTCAGCCAGTAGTTAACTTTTCATGACTTTTTGCCAAATGCTGCATTCTGGTAAAGAAAAGACTGTATGGCTATAGGGAAACATATGTACATGAGGCATTCAGAGGATTTTGACAGCACTGATTAACATCCCCTGTGGAGCGCTTCCCTTTTCTTTCCATACAGTAATTCCCCAACCTATAATGTTTATGTAAAATTGCGATAATTGCAGAAGAGATTTCAAGACTGTAAGTGTATGTTCTCTGTAATTAAAGCATCTGGTGTCTTGGATTTGTCTCAAGCATCACATAATGCACATTGCCTGGTACATTCAAATTAACCTTTTAACATGATCATCAGAAGTGATCAGATACTGAATTTAGGAATCAGTAAAAGACCAACTTTTTCTCCCAGTTAGTGTTGTGTTAATGCAACCATCAAAATATACTGGCTGGTTTCACAACAGCTCAGCATTAATACATGCAAGCCCAGCAGCTGTGCCAGAGAGATTTTGACAGCAGATGGACCAGAGATCAGTGTGAAACTTTTACTGCGTATCTGTTATTCCAGTTTACACACATACCTGTTGGTCCAAGCATCAGTTGACATTACATGTACAAATGAGGACAGATGCAGTCAGCAGTCAACAGCAGCAGGTAGAAAAACAAGATCCTGAAATGTGCTGGCTTTTGCTAATACATTTCTGTTGGTACAACCCTTTGGGTAGGAGAGAGGAGGAAACATCATGTTGATACACCCTGTGCTATACACTGATTAGCCAATGATATTCTTGTACAATTTTTCCCCCATTTTTCTCAATTAAAATGTATCTCTGCTCACTTGAGGCACAACAAACTCATAGCAATCTGTCTCATAACGTTAAGCACACTGAGAACAATGAATCAGTATAAACACTTTACCCCTCTAGTTATAAATTATTCTTGATTCTGTTTCTCCAGCTCAGCTCTCTTCCCCAAATGGCCTTTTCAGTTGCAGAAATAGCAATTTCATACTCTATTACCTGCCTGTACTTTGGCTTCATAAATATCATAACTAACTTGTATTCTCTACTCTGTGCCCACCTCTGATGGAACGCTGAGCACTTACTGCTGTACAAATGTCTCTAAGGCTGCAGTTTGTAGAGAACAAAAGTCACTATCACTGACGTAACTTCAGTACCAAGGCTGGCTTGTTCGTAACTAGCTACTAGCATGATATGGATTTACACTCAACATGGTTAAATATTGAAGTTACTGTGAATTACTAGAATTTATTGCCCTACATTTGCCACACCACATAGCTGTGGTTTTGTGGCAGCATGGTGAGCCCGTGGCAGTGTTTGGTTTGTGCGACAAACCTGCATCTAGAAAAACCTTCTATGAGTTAAGATTGTGAGGGACCTAACACCTTTTCGGTGAGATAAACCTCATTACCCAAGGCAGTGATCCTCCTTTCTAACTCATTTTTTAACTGCCTGTCACTGGAGAGCACCTCCACTGAAATACTACTGAAAACCTGGATTTAGGATGACTTGGGCTTTCTACATGTATCTGACAAATTCTATTTGATTTAGGGGCTTTTAATCTCTATGAGAGAGCAAATCCTGTTTCAAAGGTGAAGTTTTGTATTGTCTTCATTTTCTTTTCACCTTCATGTTAGAGTGGTGTTGGATTAAAGCAAATGATAATCAATTTTTAACGTAATTGTTCAGAAAAAACAGTTGTCACAAAAAGTATGAAAACTGTATTTAAGCAATCAGTTGGCTCACATGGGAAATTTGGTTTATCTCTTGCCTGTCACCAAGGTCAATGTATACTGTGGTTTGTTGAGACACCCAAAGGAGACCAGAAGGACTTTAAGAAGTTTAATCTTTTCTTCACTAATTTCCACCAACTCAGGTGGAGATACAAGAGCCTGATGAAGCAAGGAACTTTTCCAGAACAAATATAGAAACATAACCCCCGCAAAAATGGGTGAGGAAGACTGCTTTGATGAGCTGGAAAGCATCCAAAAAGAGAAGGTTGGTCAGCTCTCTGACAAGGGTTGTGGGGCTTCTACTGAGCTCTGCTCTGCCATTGCACGATGGGATGCACATATACATTTCACTGACACAGATATAAACCAAAGCAGGTGTAGAAAAGTAGCAAAGAGCCACGGTATGGCAAATTCACCACCATCTTAAGGGATTAGTGTTTTCCAGATGTTCCTGTGAAGCTCTATGCTCAGTTATGTTGAGTGCAAGATACAAATGAATTTTATGATCACAAATAATTGATTTTTTGTAGATCACATTTGTTATCCTGCTTTTTCCAGCCCAAGTCTTTTGTCTGAGTATAGTCATTAAAAGACTTGCTATCTAAGAAAGCAGTCAATAAAACAATCAATCAAAAGTATTTTTGCCAGTTTCTTGAGTATTGGTCACTCAGCTCTAGGGCAAAATCTAAAGGAGAGATCATCCATCAGTCAGTTTTAATAGGGCTATGCTCATTTGAACAGTCTAAGATTTAAACCTGCCTGTCTATCTCTTTTATAAAGTGTTTCTTATCTGCAAAGAAAAAAAGACATTAGGTATCAAAATGATATTGTGATTCCCAATAACGAGTGCATTAGAAACATAAAAAGACCTGGCATTTTTACAACAGTGAAAAGGAATAAAAAAGAATATCTGCCCTGGGACATCAGTAGTATAAAGGACAATACCTTAAAATATAAGACAAAATCTTTCCATTTAATATTTTTAATATACCGTGTACTTTATAGTTCAATTTTTTTTTACTGGGAAAAAAAGTTAAAGCTGATTGATAGCATTTCTGTAAGTGTGTTCAGTTGTGTTTGACATACAAATATTGCTGCAAGCTCCAATGGTCATTTACGACTATTTAGATTAAAGAGGATACCTCAAATTTCACCAATATACTCACGTTGGCCAAGTGTGTTTAAAAGAGGGATTTAGCTATGTAGGGTCAGTTATACCTGATCAAGTAAATGTTTCAAGTCATTATGGCAAGTGTTGAAGGGAAAAGGATGAGTCAATTTAACAAAATTATACTTGAACACAGAAAGCAGCTAGGCAACTGGGTTAGTATTATCCAAAGTTAGTTCAGGTGAAGCACACTCCATCAGCTGCCCAAGGAAGGAGGAAGAACAGCAGGTTGGTTTGAAGCTTAATGGGGCCAAATCTCTAACTGATGTAAAGCTTGGTAAATTTTTCCTAATTAGCAGTGAAAATCCGAATTATACCAAAAAACATGTAAGCATCTGGTGTCTGACTAACCAGGTATGCTCAGCTGCTTGCTGCTGATCACTGTTAATACTGTAGAACAGACCACGTAGAAGATGGGAGTTTGTGATCCTGGTGGTGTCTTTACTAGAATATGGTAAAAAAGTCCTGCTGAAAAGACTTCTGGCAGTCACCTGAAGTGGTTGGTTGTGGGTGGTTGGTTGTCCAGCTGCAACATGGAGCAGACTGAAAGCTGTTAGTACAAACATGAAAACAATGCGCTATTTTACATCCTTGGCTTCGTGTTGTATGCTCTGATATGCAAAAGCAGTGGAAAACTGATTTACACCATGACTTCTTGCACATGACACTGGGTAATGATGGGGGCATTGCCAGAAGCTCACAGGCCTACTGCTATGGCTGAGTGGAAGGATCTCTAAAAATGTTTTGTACCCCAAGGATGACTGGAACAACTTTCAGATTTGTTTCAGACCTAGTAAAATACTTTTGTTGGGAAGAAAAATTAGCAATTACATTTTTTTGATTTCAAAAATTTTAAATCTTTCTAATAATTAAAAAAAAAGAATCGTATTCCTATAACTCCATTTCTTCATAACTTCTGAGCTCCATGAAAATTTTGAAAACAACTGTTGTAATCTCTCTGAGCATGTTAGCTCTTTAACGCAAACAGTAAATCACACAATCACTCATTTATATGTAGTAAGTAGAACAAACAGTAGATTTGGAAATGCAGTAAAGCAGAACCAGAGAGTCATGGTTGTTAGAATGAGGTGAGTCCATGGCAAAAGAAGCAAGCAACGGCAGTATGAAGCTTTCTTTTCCTTCTCTTGGGTTTGTACCAAATTAGTCCAGCTCAGAACCTATCCCACTGATTTTCATTCTGGTATGAGAAAGGAGAGAATCTCGTGCCTCTTGATCTGTTTAATTTTTCAACCTGAGTAATTCTTAGGAGCTTTAACAAACTTCAAATACATTTGACAGAAAGGTTATCAGCCTCTGACACATTAAGGCTGACAAGTATTTAAACAAGTGGGTACATACAGGACAGAAGCTTCAGGTAACAGATGTGTCTGGAATGGAGGAAGTTTTGAACAATCAGAAAACCCATGCAGGAGGGAGCTTTTATACAGACCATAGCACAGGGGAGAAGCTTGAATCAGAATCTGCGCCTTGTTAGAGACTAGAGGATTTAACTAAAAGATGTAGTTCTGCAAAGAACTAGCGACTTCATTTCTGCTGTTCAGAGAACTGCTCACTTGATTTCCTAAGTGTGGATTTGATAAATACAATGAGACATGCAATCTTAAGAACATTGTAGTGACTCAGCCATGTGAAACAGCTAATTAAAAAACTCCACAATTATAACAATCAGAGGAACAAATCACTTATGTTGTTAATTAGAGATGAGTAAATAGGTCTGAATTAAAATCTACTCAAGCAGTAATCCTGTGAGATAAAGCTGAGCAAACGTTGTTTACTTCCTGGAGATTTGATTCTGTTTTCCTTTATTCTTTAATTGCTCTAGTATGCAGAGGTGCAAAAAATGGTAAGTTTGTTCCTTTTGAGCTTCATTCATTTGTGCTGGAGTTGTGTTGTGAATGAGCAGTGAGTATGTAGTTAAAATCTGAAAATAGCTTTAGTTCGCTGTATAAAAAAATAGCTTTAAGTTACTGTATAACACCACAGCTGTATTAATATTCTTTAACCAAAGTAAATATCTTCATTAGGAGATACACAAGACCTAATTTTTCAGATTTATTAGCTGTATTTATATGCATTATTATGGAACTAATAATTAAGACTTGGTGCATTATTTTACCAGACTGTAAGAATATGCTTTTGGTAATGTGTAGCATGACTGGAAAGACAGTTTTACAGCATACAAAGCTTTTTCCCTCTGCTCCCATCTCTCATCCTTCTTCCACCATAACTGCCTGTATGGATGCACACAGTACAACACACACCTTTTCACGTAGTTTTCCTCCTTGCCTTTAGATTTAAAGGCCTGTTACATTTTGTGGATATATTTCATAATAGGGAAGATTAGAGGCTATATTGTCA
Source organism: Melopsittacus undulatus (assembly GCF_012275295.1). Lineage (NCBI taxonomy): Eukaryota > Metazoa > Chordata > Aves > Psittaciformes > Psittaculidae > Melopsittacus > Melopsittacus undulatus. The sequence continues at coordinate 18,333,551 of NC_047527.1, forward strand.
AAGACAGGTTCACAGTGTGCACATTGAGCTGGAGATGCTCCTCTGCGCCTTCCTCTGCTCTGGCTGCTCTCAGCACGGCAGGTCAGAGCAGGGAGGGGAGAGGGCTTTCATGTTCCCTCCATGATGTGACAAGGTTAAACCTTTAAGGGGCGCATGAGTTGTTGCCCATTCAGTTGCAAACCTTAACACACTTAAGGCAGTGGGTAGAAAATACCTGCTGCGTTGACTGCAGCCTGGAAGCACCCCTGTGGAGCTGATCATGGTACTCTACCTGTTTTTTCAAAATGATCAGTAGCACAGCGGGGTGTTGGTGCCTCAGATGTAGCTTCCTCTTAACCTATCGACAGGGAAGTTAAGTACAAGGCAATAAAGCATTTTAAATTGCACAGAAAGTGAAGTAGGGTTGTATGATTCCAAGCTCAGTCACAAAAACCCATGAGCAGCATTGCAGTAACTACTAACTGTTCTGATAATTTTATAATGTATGTGGTTTTAAGAGTATAGTGAAGTTGCTCCTTGTTTGTCATCTTTTGGTTTTACCTTCAAGGTGAACTGCCAGAGTCAGTTGGCATATATTAGCAATGGGTTGTGACCAGAAAAGTTTGTGAGTGCTACAGTCTAAAATCAACTCTCCATAAGTACCAAGAGAGCCATTAACAGGGAACAGCAGACTGTCTCTCTGATGTGGCTTTGTATTTGCATAGCCTGTGTGTACGATTAATGAGGTCATATGCTGGAATATGTAACTGCATGAAACACGACCAAGTCAAGCCTGGGTTTTCAGGGCCAAATTCTATGCCAGTCTCAATTCATTGAATTAGGTCTGTTGGCAAATTTGGCACTCACTGTAAGCAGGAGGCACCAAAACCAAACCAGTCATTACTGCTTTTGGAAAATCTCCCAAAAAAAAGCTTGGTTAAGTGTTTTCTGTGTGAAATGAAAGCCAGATCTTAATGGACATACTCTGTCTAAGAATCTTATTTAAAAAATCTAGTGCTCTTTGGCCATTTCAACAGTTTCAGCATCCTCTCTAATATGGCCATACCTACCAACGAAACTAGGTAGTGTTGAGGGCCACAAACTGCATATTAGATTGTTATGATTTTATGGTGCTTCAAATATTTTAATTTCTCTGTGTGGGGGTTGCATGTATAAACAAAAGTAATGTATTGAAAGCAGCAAAACAGCCTGAGGAGCAAAAGCTGTTTGAGGCTTTCTGCAACCAAAAGGATGGGAACAAGGGTTATGTACTTGATGCTGATTCTGATACAGCTTATGGTGCTTGCTTATGCTATGATGCCAGAGACAGCACAGGGAGGAGTAGTACATACAGCAGGTCTTTCAGGAGGGCTGCTCAACCCACAGCCCTAAGAAAACTTCCTGGAAGAAAATGTTGTGGTTTCAAGCAAGTCAGGCAACAAAAAGCATCATGAAACTTGGATGTAGAGACAGAAGCACTGCTGCTAACTGGTATGCTTTTCTTTGAAGAAAAGGAGGGAAAAGACCTGAACAGCTCTTGCTTTATGTTTCAGTCTGTACTTTTACCTCTTCAATAAAACAATGTGAGAAACCACCACACCAAAAGTCACTATTTCCTGTCTTTTGAGAAAGCAAGTACTAATAGTTGATTACAAAAAACATTACTCTGCTATTAATGATGCTAGTAATGTAGGGAGTGTTTATCCATGCTGTATTCATGTGGGTATTCAAGGTAGCATTTCTGCATAAACTGGCATGGTTATACTTTGTCCTTGAACAGCTTACACCTCCCCAGCTGCAGTTTACTACTCCCCACACCAATGTTCTGTATAGCTGTGAACACCAGGGCTCAGATTGTATCCCTCCTCCATGGGATTTCCACATTTCCTTCCCCTAGCTGTGATATTCCTGCACATAAACTTGCAGACCTTTTTTTTCCTGGTTATACTGTTTATACACATTCCCAAAAGAGTTATAAAGGAGGCAGTAAAAAACCCTACAAGCTCAAAAGAGAGCTTTTGTTTTGTCTTATTAAATCTGACTGCCATTGCATCTCCAAAAATTTGTTATAGATAATCTTTTTCCTAATGTATTGTTGCTTTGGAAACCTGCAGTTGATTTCAATTTAGCAAAACTCGCATGAAAATAAACCATGGACTTTCCTATAAGCTACAGAGTGGTTTTAGTATTTGCAAATGTACAACGTGTTATATTGGTTCTGTCCTTTAGACACAGCTTCCAGAGAAGTGTTCTCTGCAGCAGACTAGGTTGTTCCTTTCTGAATTTTTGAAATTCTTATTAAGTTTTCACGGTGCCTATGGAGGTGACTTGGGAAATCCCTTAGTACCAATACATGTACTGTTTAATGATTTCTTGCTTGTCCTTTGAGAACTTGTAAGGGGTGAAAACTACTCTGTGTTGTCACTGATGAAACAGCACTTGTTTTCACAGTGTGCCAGCCAGAAGATCTGCTGTTCTGAAAGAATGCTTGTAGGCTTGTCATATCACAAGATATCTCTCTAGTCATTGAGCTAAGTGTGTGGAGCCCCCTTCTCTGGTCCAGCTCCCTTGTAGACTGTATTTTCTATTGACTCTTCTTGTTGTGCTCCGACTGTATTCTTAAAACTATGCTTTAAATGTAGGGGATCTGTAGACCACATCATGTTTTAATTAATTTAGAGACATCCAATGTGTACATTGAGACATCCAACTTTGGTACATTGTTGGGACTAAAAAAGATCAAGCAACAGTGACAGAGCTGTGGTAATGGATCATACATACACTCAGCAAGGTAGAGAAGCATTAGGAGCCCACTTCCAGGAAGGATTTGGTAAAAACATCAATAAAAGAGTCAAAAGCAAGCCATAATGGCATTACTTGTTCTAAAGTTCACATTTCATTTGCTTTGGCCAAGTTGTCAAGATGTCAGAAGAGGCAGGATGATGTATTAAACTTGATCAAAGTTGCAAATCCTTCTTGTTAGACACAAAAGTCATGTAGCTCTGGGTAATCCATTTCATTGCACTGAAAGCAAGTCCAGCTGATGGACTGTCCTTTGCCGTAAGCACTTCGAAGTCTCAGGAACCAGGTCTCCTCTTCCAGGAGCTGGGTCTTATAGACACTGTGGAAAGAGCAACCTGTATCTCAGAACTGGTTTTACGTTTCCTTATGCATCAGCTTAAGCAAGCAGCAGATAACCATGCCAAAACACTGGCTGGTGCACGGCAGAGATGAGATACATCTAGGCAGCTCTACCTGAGGGGTTCACAACCTCTTGCCATGGCAGGTCAAAACTTGGAGGGGTCCCACATGTCCCACAAAGACAGCAGGGCAGGCATGGGCACTCCTGCACACTGTTTCTGCTGGAAGGTGCAAACTCCCAAGACCAGGGGAGGACATTTGGTTTCAGGGTAGCTTGAGGCAAGGCAAAGGTGGCTTTGCTTCTCCTTTCCTTGTTCTCACCCCTCAGGGTCACACAGTCTGTCAGTCTTGAAACAACTCGGAAATAAATTAAATGGGTTACTATTTCTATTACTGCTACAGTTTTGGTTTTACTTCTAGAGTAAGTTTTAAGGGTTTTAAGAGGTTTTACTCAGAAAGAAGGGTCATCATAATTAATAGGTTGAGAAGTACCAGCATAATGGCTATGTCATAGAATCATAGAATCATTTAGGTTGGAAAAGACCTTTAAGATCATAAAGTCCAACTATTAACTACAAAAACAGGAAAAAAAAAGGACAAAGTCTCCTGGCAACAGGTAAGAAATGACAACTTTTCACAGTAGGGCCATGTTAATGCATCTTGTTTCATTGTTTCACTATTACACCTTCTTTCAGCTTCTCTCCAAAAGGGTTCCAACCATCCAAAATGACTCCAGTCAATGTTACATTTTTTTTCCAATAGTCCTTTCCAAAACTTGGTATAAAACCTCAAAATGGACAATTGCTGAGAGTGTGCACAGCCTGTTGGGTTTACAGATATTTAAAACATTCCTTCATGGCAGGATCTGTTTTATTTTTCTTTTTCATTATACTCTTCTTTCTGGAAGACTATATAGAAAAAGAAAAAATATATTCTGTATATTATATATACATACTGGACCCAAAATGCAAAGCAAAAGGGAGTTTCACCCATTGATTCCAGGAAGCATCCAGTCAGATCCTGACTGTGAGAAGAAGTACAAGAAAGATTTCCTATCCTGTTATTACTAGGCATCAGAAATATTTTCTTTCTAGCTGGACTGTACTTACTACACATCATTCTCATGAGCTGACCTCTGGTCTTGCCACTGCAGTAATATGCAGTTACAATTTGCTTCCCCATCTTTTGCTCTCTGACAGCCATAAATAACTGAGAACATTTTGTCACGTCTTTGGGAGTTCAGGCCCCATCCGGTTTAAGCACTGGAAAACGCACCCACCGGGATAACCGATTTTCATGAAGGCAGAAGCAAGTAATTAATGTACTCTGCTTTTTATGCAGTATCAGTCATTATGCGTGGGCGCTCTTTTAAAATGAATTGTTATCCTGAGCTTTTTGCTTTCCACACAGTGAACTCCCTCTGAGAAAGGCCAAATAATCTCCTTGACAACACAGCATTAATGGTCAGATGATTTTATCACAGATGGATTATGTTAAATAGTGAAATACATATAGCTAAGGCTCATGGAGGCTGTGGGGATTTTTTAAGTACCTGCAACCCATTGCGATGCTCTGCAATTTGTATGGGCATCAAGGCAGCAGGTTCCAGAAGCTTGAATCGTGCTTCACAAGACAGCTTCACAGAGGCAGACCCACCAAACCTGAGGGGCTCTGAAGCAACATGTTCAAGGCTGAGGCAGAAATGGGTGTGAACTGAGATACAGTGGTTTTAGGCATCACATCTCTCATCTGTCAAAAATAAAAGTGCAGCAGCTTATCTGTCAGACTTCCCCTCTCCCTGCTGATGGTGATGCAGATCGAGGACATCAGTTTGGAAAAGGCTCTGTCTCTCTCAGGAAGTGTCAGCCAGTTTTCTGAGTCTCTGGACGAAAGAAACAGCCATTTTCCTTTACATCAGGGTTTTATTATGTTTGACATCATAGCAAATAGTGGGAACATTTCTATTTATCTGCTGTTTGATCACCAGTCAAACAGACAATAAAGCCATGGGGAGCTACCAAGAGGATTAGAAAGCCCAGGATCAAAGTTCTTAAAATAAAGATACAACTATGCGTGGATGAGTAACTGGGCACAGTGTTGCTGTGCTATGACTTTTTGAAAAGCTGTGCAGAGCTGGAGCAGAGCTGGCAACCTTACATCTGAATTTCAGTGAACCTTTAGCTTTGCTTGGATTTTGTGGAGATGAAGTAGCAAAGGGCTTGGGCTTTATTCATTGTTATATCACCCTGGTATCATATCACCATATTTCATTACAGCTACGGCCAGGGGGGCTCCAAAATACGATGAGTTAGTGGTGAATAGGCAGGCTGGCACTGTGCAGGCTCTTGGTAGTACTGCTTATGTGGGTCCCTTTCAGCAACTGTCATCTTCCAAGAGTCCTTACCCTAAAACCACTGTGAATTCCCTGAGACCAATCTCAGCAGCAGCCTGAACAGATCATCAGTCCTGGCACAACAGTGCTTCCATGAATCCCATGAACTGTGGTGGGGTGGCCTTTGATGGCTGCCAGATGCCCACCAAAGCCTGCTCTTTCACTGTGCTCCTCAACTGGACAGGGGGAGAAAATATAGCAATAGGCTCATGGGCTGAGATAAGGATAGGGAGAGATCACTCACCAGTTACTGTCGTAGGCAAAACAAACTTGACTTGGGAGGACTTAGTGTGACTTATTGCTGGTCAGAGGGGCCCAGCCTGCCTCATCATAGGCTGCAAGGGGATCTCTGCTCTGGTGCCTGGAACACCTCCTGCCCTCCTCCTTCACTGACCTTGCTGTCTGCAGAACTGTTTCTCACACATATTCTCATTCCTCTCTGGCTGCAATTGCTTCTGTGCAGCAACTTTCCCCCTTCTTAATTATGTTGGCGCTGCCACCATCGCTGATGGACTCAGCCTTGGCCAGGGGCTGTCATTGGTTCTATCAGACACAGGGGAAACTTCTGGCAGCTTCTCACAGAAGCCACCCCTGTAGCTCTCCTACAACTAAAACCTCACCATGTGAACCCAATACATTAATTCAGAAATGTAAATACCAGTGCTTGCATGGGAAAAGGGATAAACTGGGATGAAGGTCTCTCAGCAGGACATGGACATGGATGTGACATGGATGCATCAAAGGTGTATCCAGAATGCTCCAGAAATTGCCCCATGACATATCTGAGCTCCTTGCCTAGACTGCAACTTCATTTTGCTGGCAAGAATAAACACATTAATCATAGAGGACTCAACTTATTTAGCAAGCCAGTTAGAGCACACATATCATTAACTTTACAGAATAAATTATCTGAGAAGGGTAATTCCAGCGAGAAATAATCACATTGTTTCAGAGGAGTTTCAACTGCTGCTAAATATCTTTAGCAAAGTCTATTTCATGCTGCTTATCATGCAACAATAAGTGGATTAGGATAATGCTTTGTTTGGAAACAAACAGGAGGTATTAGGATAAATTGAAAGTAACTCCAGAGAAGCCTCCAGAATATTACTTGTAGATTTTCTCTTGTCTTTCTGCATCATCATCTCTTACCCAGGAAGTGCAGGTACCTGTGATTCACTCAAAGCAATAAGAAAAAGACAGAAATCAGAGTCAAGGCAAAGTGAAGGGTCTACAATAGACATTCTTCAAGGCTTTGCACTCACGATTTTAGTCCAAAATGCAGAAGAGGAAACAGGCAAAGTTATTGAACAGACAGCAGTTACCACATCAAGGCAAGAAAACTCAAACAACAAAACTGAGTCTCAGGGTATTACAGAAAAAAGCTTGTTCAGAAATGGCAGAAAGCCCTAGAGTCAAATTCAGGAGCTATGCAATTAGAGGAAAGGAGAACAGAAATGTTTTATCGGTCTCAAGTCAATGAAGATACTACTGTGCAGGATGAGTCACAGCTGAAGACATGCCCTCTAAAATGCCACTTCTACAGGAGGAGCACAGCCTGCCAGAAAAATAAGAAACCCGAGAAAATGTAGTCAGTAGCTGTTACGTCTTTCTTGCTGTGTATTAAAGGTGTTTGGAAACACTTCAGTGACACTTCCATTAGCCAAAAAAGGTAATTTCTTTTAAACAAAAAAATTACATAAAAACATACTGAAAGAGAGTGGACACCGGTCGCGTTGGAGAGCTGGACTCAGCCTCCCCACAGAGACTTAGATTTCCCCACGTGCCCCCTCTTCAGGTGGGCTGCAGCAGTTCATATTAACAGCAGTTTCCTTCTTACTGCCAACTTTAACACTAAGTCCTGCTGTTTCCCTAAAATCTAAAGATTTTAGTCCCTGCTCTGCTGACTTTGGGGGTTGTCAGGGTCTGCTTATGTGGTAAAATAGAAATAACAAGAGGAAACTCTAAATTTTTAACTGGAGATAAAGAATGTTTTTCATGCCGATCTATCATGTATTACCCTCCAAAAGGGAAATGGCTGCTTCTTGCTCTATTGGAAGCTATCATTTCTATATCCAAACCTAATGGTATTCAGCTGTCACCAGGTGTCAATTAAATACATTGATCCTGATCTCATAAAGACTAGGAGACCTTTACGTAGAGTCAGTGGTGACAGTTTTGGTTTTTTATTTTCCTAAAATAGACTAAAGTTCTTTCGGGCTAAAAGTGCAAAATTATCATACTTGTTGTTTGTGTACCATAAACTTCAGATAAATAAAACATCCCTCAAAGAAAAAGATGAATGACACAATCTTCAAAGGAGAGTAAGGAATAACACATGATTTTAACCTACTGTAGATATTTTTCCATGTGACAGGTCATCTTGATCTGAGAATTGAAGCAATAAGTTTCTCAAGTCCTTGTGGAAAACAAAGCAGTTTTACACAAAGGTTCTGCACTCTGATTTCCTCCAGGGAAGAAACATCTTATAGAAAATAAGAAATTTACTCAAATAACATGAGAACACAAGGTAGCTCTCTTTTTTTTTTTTTTTTTGAAGAAAGAACTAAACTATTTCTTTTTCAATTGAAGTGTATTTTAGTATTTTAAAAATCACATGTAAGAGAGATCTGAAAGAACTGGAAGAGCAGTTTCCCTTCACAACAGTCCCTGTAACAAGGGAAATCACTCATGCTATGTGAGAAGTTATCAAAGGGATCCAGCATTTGTGGTTGTAAAGACATTGCTAACATTGCAACTTCATATTATCCTGGAAATAATAGTGTATTTCTGGGTAGTATTTCCGTCTTTATCAGCAATTTGTCATGTGATCTTGGATAGTCTTTCATGTACCTTTGCTTCTAAATATCCATTCAACTGAAGTCTTTCCAATGATCCTTCAAACCACTATGAATGTGCTTAACTTCATGTCCTATCTTCTCTTATGGAGTCAATGAGTACTGTTCTTATAAAAGGAAAGAGGAACAAAAAATGTAAGAGCCAAGAGAATAAGTCCTTGGTACAAAACATTTCAGTCTCAGTTATTTTTTATCTGTTTGCTCTGAATTTGACTGCTGACCATTGCTTTTTGTGTGTGACTTATCAGAGTCTCATGGCTAACTTTTTGCTTCCTGATAAGGTGACAGAAATTGAGCAAACACACAGCAGTGGAGTAGGATGTGTTGGAAACGACTGTTCATCTTCTCTGTATAAGAACCTTTATACAGACAGATTTATACGAGTAATCACAAGATTTTTTTTTGCAGTCCCTGAAAATGTCATTTGTCAGGGGAATCACATGCATGAATGTTTAGGGAAATAAAAGGCAAAGCTCATTATGAATACTTTACGCAGATGCACAGTTTCTGATTTTGTGTTCTGAGGGTTTTGTTGGTGTGTGTGTGTATTTTTCAGTTCCAAGCATGAAGCTGAATAACTGAGACTGGAGCCTGAACCACCCATTATAGTAAGAAGAAGGGATGGAAAAAAGGCCTGAAAGAATGGGATTTTTTTTTTGCATGTATCTTCAGAATCTCTGCATCTCTGGAATTATTAAGAGTTAAGAGAAGAGTTTTTCAGTTGAAACCCAGGACTTGAGGGGTATTCATTGTATATGGGAATTTTGCAAAGAAACTGAAAAGGAAGGGTATCTTAAGGATGCTTTTGTTTGCAAGCACCCATTAGTGGAAGGGACTTTGAGTGGGCTCCAAATTTACTAGAGATAACGTTTGCATGAGTTCTCAGCAAAACATATAATTGTTGACATAGTAACAAAGTTGTCCAATTAGTAGAAAAGATTAACCCAAGTACCCTTTAATATCCAAGTCTGTCTGAAAAAACTTGCCTTGTGAACAACCTATTTTCAGCACACTAGCTGGTTTGGACCAGATGAAATACTGAGCTGACAAGAATAATGCAGACCAATTTTCCAGCCAAGACAGAGGCGACAAAATTAAAACTGAAGCCTCTGTATGTTGTGAGCAGAGTGGCAAGATTCAAATGGTAATCTGCATGGCTCTTACAAACTAAATAATATCTTCATTGACTTCTGGGAACAGTAGATAATGATTATTTTATTATTCCAGTAATTATTTTTTGACTTGCTAATGAAATTTCAACAACAGGAATTTGCAAACTACTTCTGATTGTATGGGTGCACTTCATAGGCCTGATTAAGCAATATTTTAACATCTTTGCAAAATATTTAGGATTATGGCTCTCTTCTGACTTTAGATCTCTCATAATGTACCTTGGCAGCGTGTGAACAATATTGATTCTCTCATGTTTGCCCAGATCCAATAGAAGTGTTGAGTTTCAGCTTGCTAATCATTATAATACAAAGGATGTTAGTTCCACTACATACATGTGCTTGCGGGACAGGAGAGAAGTAATCTATAGTGATAAGGTAATGATACCAATCCAACGTGTGAGAATGGGATCACTGAATTGAACCACCAAACTTGTATTCCTTTCCTGCTAATTTGATAGTATGCATGTTTGAAAAGAGCCTTAAAGAATACATGATTATTTTCTTTTTTGTGGGAGGTACAATACTCAGTTATTTAATGACCTGTGCATGAGAACAAGCTCATGTCTACACCCACTGATCCACCATTTGTTTAGTTGTCTACAATAGAAGTAAAGAGAAAATTTGACATTAAATAAATCAGAATGCATTTAATGTCTTTATTTTACCTGTTCTGGCTCCACTGGCTCCACTGGTCATGGTTTTATAGATGTATTTTTTCTGTTTATAGATTTTTTTGGCGGGTTGGGTTTTCTTAACCTGTGAATATGCAAGAAAGTCCAAAAAAGAACAAAGGGATTTGGTTCGTTCCCAGTCCTCATTTCTTCTAAAGTGATTACACAAAGAACAGTAAAATGCATAAAACAGACCTTTGTCAATCAGGTTGCTTGCTGCTGAAAGATGTTACTGGTTTTTGCTTAAATAGGCAAGTTTTAAGTAGAATGTGTCACTTAAAGTTATAATGTGTGTTTTTTCTGTTTGCTTAGCTTTACTTGCTTAGAATGAGCAGCTAGATTTGCTGAAGCCTTTGGCCATAAACTGTGGGCTTTCAATTAGATACGCTTTAATCTGGAATAGAGTTAATATTATTAGTAATTTTCCTAATAGCTGTTGCAGTGCTGTGTTTTGTCTTTAGCATGAGAATAATGTTGATAACACACTGATGTTTTAGTTGTTGCTAAGTGAAGTTTATCCTGGATCTAGGACTTTGTCCCATGCTCTGCCCACGAGCAAGTGCGCAAGAAGCACAAACCAGAGGACAAGGAGTGTACAATCATAAGCAGAAGCTGCAATTCAGCAGGGTAAGAACATTTAATAGATTGCCTCTATGGAGTCAGAGAAAGAATCCAATTAGATGTTAGAAGACCCCAGACCTAAAATCACTATTGGATTAAACAGGCATCTGAAGAGCATGTGAGAGGAGGGTATATAAATCATAAGGATATAATTGCCCAGGGATTTCTTCAGCATCCTTCTCCAGGGGCACCCATCTTGAGCTGCCCCTAGTGCTGTGCCACTTGATTATTAAAGCATTTTTTTCCTGGAATTAAGCTTCTGAGACTGCTGCGGGAAACCTGGGGTTGAGCCTCGAGGAAGAGGAAACACTCCTGAGTGTGAGCGTATGTGTGAGTGAGGGGTCAAAAGGAGCACCTGTTAGCTCACCGGAGTTGACCGCTGCAAAAGGGCTCCTGTCCAGCAGTTAAAGATTCAGGTGGTGTGTGGACATGTAGGCAACAGCTGCCATACACTTCAGCCACTTTATCATTCACTCTACATCGCACAGGTCACAGAATCACAGAATCCCAAGGGTTGGAAGGGACCTCGAAAGATCATCTAGTCCAACCTCTCTGCAAGAGCAGGGTAACCTAGAGTACATCATGCAGGAACTTGTCCAGGCGGGCCTTGAATATCTACAACGTAGGAGACTTCACAACCCCCCTGGGCAACCTGTTCCAGTGCTCTGTCACTATTACAGTAAAAAAGTTCTTCCTGATGTTCACAGTGGAACCTCCTATGCTCCAGTTTACACCCATTGCCCCTTGTCCTATCACTGGATATCACTGAAAAAAGCCTAGCTCCATCATCCTGACACCCACCCTTTACATATTTGTAAACACTGATGAGGTCAACCCTCAGTCTCCTCCAAGCTAAAGAGACCCAGCTCCCTCAGCCTCTCCTCATAAGGGAGGTGTTCCACTCCCTTCATCATCTTTGTGGCTCTGCACTGGACTCTTTCAAGCAATTCCCTGTCCTTTTTGAACTGAGGGGCCCAGAACTGGACACAATATTCCAGATGCGACCTCACCAAGGCAGAGTAGAGGGGGAGGAGAACCTCTCTTGCCCTACTAACCACACCCTTTCTAATGCACCCTATGATGCCATTTGCCTTCTTGGCCACAAGGGCACATTGCTGGCTCATGGTCATCCTCCTATCCACCAGGACCCCCAGGTCCCTTTCCCCTTCACTCCTTTCCAGCAGGTCAACCCCCAGCCTGTACTGGTACATGGGGTACATGGCTGTGACATGGGACTGAATTTCTCCTGAGGATTAAGTTATCATAAAGAAATGGACTTTTTGCCATCTGTTGCCTGCCTTAATGCTCTTCCTAAGGTAAAAATATTATCAACATTGATCTCCTAATAGAGAAGACTTTGCATCTCTAATAAAAATATGACACTGTGCTACTCAGTAGGTAGTGATGGCAAAAGAGCAATGCCTCCCTATTCAATAAGGAGATAAACCTCTGCCACCTCCTTGGCTCATGGTGATGGAAGGGGCCATCCTTGCCTGCTGCTGCTGCGTTCCCTGCCCCAGCCCGCTCTGCCTGCACAACCTGACCCAGTGTGGCTGTTGCTCGATACTTGCATGGTCTCTGAATAAGCTGCACTGCTCCAAGTACAGTTTTGTTTGTTTTTTTAATCTGAATTAGTTTACTTCTTGGTGAGTCAAACTGCTGATGCAGTGAAAGAAGGGCAGGTGCATCTTGAAAGAGGAAGCCGGAGCACAGGATCAGGGACAGAGGGATGCTGTGGGCTCAGCTATAGCAGTTAACTGCTCCTGAAGGAACATCAGACTTTGGTGAAGGGATGACTAAAAAGAGGCCAAAAAAAAAACCAACCCCTAAACCCAGGAGAAAATTATTACTTTTACCTGGTTCCTCTGAGCTCAGGCAAACAAGGCTTTCTTTGCACTCTATGTGCACAGGCAGCATCATACTAAAGGTGAACTAGGCTCCAGAATTGGTTTCTTCCTCTGACAGAATAAAACTTCAGGATACCAAGTGCTGGCTGGCCTCTTGGTCTAACGGGGAATTAAAAATCACTGTCTGCAGTTTGACAGGAAAGGAGCAATCTTATACTTCTCTTTCATAGGGCATAGCTTGAATCACTTGAGTTTTCAGATTTTATAGCAATATTAATGGAGGATAAAAAAAAGAGTGGTTTAGAAAATAAATTATCAATGCCTCAGGGGCGGTAGTTCTCTGATTTAGGAAATGGGAGGTAGGTCTAAAAATCCCCCAAGCCCCACAACAAGTTGCATCCTACTTCCTTTTATTTCTATTTCTTTTTCATCAGTGTTTAATGTTCAGCTTCAGTCCAGATGCCTTGAGGTTACTCTAGTTCTTTGCAAAGTTAAATGATTCTGAGTTTGGTGTTAAAGGAGGTGAGTTACCCTAATAGCTCCTGTTCAGGAGATTTACTGACTTGGAGATGTGCATATGTGCATGTTCTGAGGAGAAAATATTAATAGGTGGTTCCTAGTGCTCGGGGGTAGTACAGTTTCACCTCAGAGACCCTGAGCTGAGTGACAGGGTTGTAACAAAACCCAGCATCTTCCTCAGCCCTGTCTGCTAGGACTACTAGAAAATCAGGAATGCAAAAGATGCAGAGAGGGGGAAATTGGCAGTGAAAATAGGATAGAAAAAAGATTTCAGAGCACAAGGGTATATCAATACTGTGCTTGTTTCTGGGTCCCTGAAGAGGGGATCTAACACTGCTGTGGCCCTTCTCACCCTGGAGTTTGGCTGACTTACTTCTCAGTAGGGCAGGGCCCTTCAGTCCAAGGAGGGTCAGTCCGCCTGGTCCTCCCTCTGCACATGAGCCAGAGCAGTGTGGCACAGAGGTTTGGTGTGGCTTAGTCACTTACTCCCTTTTAAAATACAGCACTTGAATGCAATACTCATTACCTGATTTGACTGACAGCGCTTCAGAGTTTATGAAGTCTCCCATGCCTTTGCTGAGAGTTATCACATCCTCACATCTGTCATTTCCTTCTTTTATTTAAAAAATTTGATGTTTTTATTAAAAAATATATTTTTATTTAAATATCACTAAAATTTATTCATCCAGTGAAATTTCACCAAATGAGGAGTGTTACTCCTTCACTGGCTGTTTTTATAATTCATAAAACCCTAGGCCTTGCTGAACTTCTGAGCTTCCAGCCAGAAAAGTCAGAGGTCTCCTGTGGTGACAAATTTCAAGTCCTTCAGCTCGGTCATATATATTTGCCTCAAGTATTGACTCATCAGCATTCAACTTAGCATCACAGAAAGCACTGAAGAAGACATTGGAGAAAAAAAAAATGGCAAAGAGAGAATGTATTTACTCAAGTAAATTGTGCTTTCCTTCCTCTCTTGCTGTGCTCTCTCACATGACTCAAAAGAGCCTGCGAGCACTGGTTTTGAATATTTAAATAGCTTTAGCTACTTTAATTTTATTTTGCTGTAGTAAGACACTTCCGAAAATCCAGCAAAGTAATAGCTTTTTCTTTTTCTATCAAGCACTGCTTTTCATAGGTACTACAATTCCTTGTTTCATATACTCCTGATTTTTCTGAGGAGGACAAGACATACATATTCATTACCATTTTCTGCTTCTCAGAATGTAATAGCTGCGGCTGAAATGCTGCTTGCTTTAAGAGGAGAATGGTGTTAATCACAAAAACAGTATTTCTGATAGTGTCTGAAAAATGTATGACTGCCCAGAACTATATCTCATTATGCAATGCCAACAGGAAGAAGTGAGCTGGTAATAATAGTACTTCTTGTCCAAACCTTTATCATTTTATGTCAATCGTACTGAATTATTAGTCTAAAAAGACCATTTATGGTAAGTTGTACGTAAACTAATGTATGGAAGGCACTGGAATAAGAGTTGAACTGGATTAAGAAATATTTTTCTGTTTCATCCATGACCCAAACAAATGATTTAGCTGTTCTGTGCCTTGGTCCCCAGCTATAATTAAGGATATCATGTCCTACTTTTGGTCTGTGTTGTCTCTTTAGACCACTGTTAGGCAGAGATTGATTTTACTTTACCATATAACACCAAGAACTATGTGGTGTTGCTCTAAGATTTAGTCTTATGAATGTATGATAAAAATGCAAAAAAAATTCAAGTATGTTACTGCATTTTGCGTTTCCTAATTGAACTAGCTGTATGTTAGTTCATCTTTTAGGAGAAGAAAGGAACACATCTTTCTCTCCAACTTAAAAATGCAAAAATGTTGACTAAAGCTACTCTGGTCCCCTCACTTGAAGAAGCAATCACTTCCTTCTATCTCCAAGACCCGACATTTATTAACATAAGTAATTTGCCTAGTAGATATTGTGATATAAACTGTCCTTTATATACCAGCTCAATGAAGCTATTGTTAGCTCTCAGCTTCATTTGCAATGAAAGGATTTTTCATGAGGTAAAGGCAGAGACCCACACCAGGTTTTGCACCTTCTATGGATGCGTACCTGCACTGCAGTCATTGTGTTGCCAGTTCTGAATGCTTCAGTGAATTTTCTCTCCTTTAAGCTACAGCTGCATGCAATTGATAACAAAACATTATTCCACAATAATTTTATGCTGCTGGCTTGTTTGGCAAGCAAATGCAAAAAAAAAAAACCAAAACAAATATTTGTGCATTGCAGATGGAGCAAATCCTTGCTTATTGGTTTGACTGTAAAATTATTGGTGTTCTTTGAGTCTCACCTTCATTCCAGTGACCCCTTAGGGTGCAGAAAACCAGGAAGATATGGTATATACTGGGCACACCAGGCATGGTGAGCTGCAGGGTAAGCAGCCTGCTATATCCACTGTGTGCAGAGAAGCTGGCCAAGTGGGTTTGGAAGTTGCTTTCTCTACCATTCTTCTCCATGGATAAGGGCACATCTGAATCCACCCTCTGCTCCTCATCATGCCTTTCTCTCTTAGGCATGGCAAGCAAGGTGTTCAGGTGCCATCCTGCTCTGCTGGTACCTCCCAGCGCTGGATCTACCCGCTGTAAAGCAGGGTCAGCAATGAAAGGTGACCTCCAGGCCAGGCAGAAGTCCACCCATCCCTCCTTTGCACTAGATTGCTGATGATGGAGCATGGGTGGCCTTCTCTTGGTGAAGACCATATTCAGGGTTATTCCACACCTGCAGATATATTTGTCAGGCTGCTCTGAGCAATGACAGAATTTGGGAGAATTGGAATGGATGATGAACTTTGCAGCCTGCCTGAATCCTGGGATGCCAGAGTCCAGCTCCCATCGCAGATACAGTGCTGAAGTAACCACTCACCCAAATAGCCACCCCTACCAAGCAGCTTAATGAGGCTCTTACTCATCATTCTCTCAAGTGTAGAGGCCAGAAAAGGTGTACATAGGTGCACCATAGGTCAGAAGCATCTCATTATGGTTCCAAGTTCCCATGAAAAGCAGCACTATTTGCCCTTAAATATCAGATTATTCTTTCAATAAACTCAGTTTCAGGCCATCAACACTGGCCATTATACTTTAGAGAAAGTGTAATGGAATAATCACAAATATGTTGGCAGTTTTCTACCTGGAGAGACCTGTATTGCTTTTTGGCTTCTAATACACCCATGCAGTACCTAAAAATATAATGACAGATTACTCTTCATTTACTAATTTGTCTGTAGAGCTACCAGGCATTGAAATTGCTCTGCCCTTTTCAAAGTACACTTGTAGTGTTTGTAATACTCTCCTCCACTGGTGAAGTTAGAGGTTAATCATACGCAACATACGGAGATGTTCCCTTTAATTTCTCTAAATGTGCAGGTCATCAATTTCCACATTTTTTGGGAGTGCAGGAGAGGCAAATAGGCACAGAGAAACAAATCCATCATTTGGGACACAAGAAAATCATTCAAATGCATCAAGATTTAGGAAATTCAGTGTTCTGTAACCTTGCTGCCTTGGTTCAGAAAACAAATGCAATGCTTTCAGACCAAATGTGGCAATAGCAGGTGTCTGCGTGGGCTGAAAGCTCACTCTGTGTGAGGGATGACAGACACACAGGTTGCCTAAATGTGCTGCACAGTACTTACACGCTGGATGTTGAGCTGCCCTGTGAAAGACACACACTTCCACACTTGCCTGCTAAAGCAAGTCCTGAGCAAAGCCTTTGTCCAGACAACAGTTAGAGAGCATTGCAAAGCAGCTGAGAGCAGAGAGTGAGAACAAATGCAGCTTCTGATCATCTGACATGGATTTGATCTGAGTAAGCAGCCTGGCCAGTCTGCCTACAGCCTGGGGACAACTGAAAGCCCTTATTAAAGAGAATGACACATTTTATTTGCAGAATTTCAACACGATCAAGAAATTCTCTCTTCTCTTCCCCTATTTTCCTTTTTTAACCAGTACATGATCAAAGCTTCCACCCCTTTTCAATGTGCTCTGAGTGAGATGCTGCACAACTTGGCAAAATCCCTTTGTTTAATGCCCAGCTCACCTGGGAGTTAGCTTGTATGTGGTAGAGTCTCCTTCTTCAAAGTAAGGAAAATCTGTAGAGATTTTAAAACCCAAAAATATTAATGATTCATTTTACTAAGTGCCAGGTTTGCCTGTGGCATGAAACTACAATAATTCATTTATTGCACAAAGATGGGATAAGATGACATACTGGTTATTACAAAAGCATATAAAGTATTGGGGGGGGGGGTTGCTACAGTAATAAGTCACAGGTGACAATGGCTCAATAAGGGATTGCCATGTGTTGCAGCCATTGTGTGTCGCTTCATATTCTCCTCCTTACCATTTGGGACTTGAATGATCTGTAATTAAAAATAGGACTGCTTTTACGTTAAGAATAATAGATAAAATTCTAATAAATTCTAATACCAATCTAGTCTATTTAGGAGCCACAATGACATCATTGCTCATTTTGCTAGCAAAACATGGGTGGGATAGGTGCACGTGCCAAAGCTGTGCTAGTTGAGGCAGCTCAGCACTCTGCTTTTCTATAGTCCTCTGCCAAAGGTCATTGAGCCCTCTGAGTGGCTGGGTGGGATGTCCATGTGATTGTAACATACCCAGCTGAGGGCACATCTGCACCAGAGGCTCTGCTGGGTAAACCACCAACACTCTCCTTGCTTCCTCTGTCACAAATTTCCATGTGCCTTTCGTATCTTTTCTCCATGAGAAAGAAGAAATTTCCCTTGTGTCAAAAGTCCTGCATAATTCCCTAGTTACTGCTTGATATGGCTGATAGTCATCTCCCAATTCAACAACATCACCTTAGGGGCTGATGGCATAATCCTCTTTAATGTGATCAATATTGGGCAAGTGTTTTGAGTGTATTTGTTGCAGAAACACGACATCCATATCCTAACATGTGGTGCTAACCAGGCCATTGCTGAGCAGGGACCATGGGGCATCCCCCAACAAGGCACAAAACACAGGGGAAACGAACACAGGGGAACACTCCTAAAGAAAATATAGGTATAACACTGCCACAAAAGCAAGAGAGAGCAACGCACCCTTGCAGGCAAAACTGCATCTAGAGTCAGAAAATAAAATGTATTTCACTGTGGCACACTGCAGTTCTGCTGCAGGACTTCATCGGCCCTTTTTCACTCCAAAATCTGAAAAGACAAGTTATAGTGTTCAAAGCATTTCACTGGAAAAAGGAAAAGCAATGGAAATTAAACCAGGAGGGCCAAACTCTGACCACCAGGTCTCCTGGCATCCAGCTTCCTGAATGTCTTCAAAAGGGCTTCCCCAAGCTAGAACAGCCAGCAGAGAGGTCCCAGCCTCCCTGCCATTGAGTTCAGGGCACTAACTGCAAGAGCCACTGATAATACATCAGGATTTACACCAGCAGGTTCTCAGCAGGAGTCCTCAGGGAGCAGTTGCATCAGTCCCTGGGAGCAGCTGCATTTCCAGTAAGGCTGAAATTCACCAATGTCCCACCTGCATTTCACCAGAAATTTTGGCAAACAGGTATTTCCATGAAACGTTTCATCGTGGAACTATCTCCCACCCAAAAGGATATTTTCCAACAAAATCCAGTGTTTTAGTCCAGTGCAGTGCAGCTCCTATGAGCTTCAGCAATTTGTATGACAATCTTGTGTCTAAGACTAAAAGAAGACAGAACAAAGTCATGATTAACCCCCCTAATGAGCTTGATCTGTTTGCTGGTTTGTTTTCTATTTATTACATTGACTGACTCCCACAGCATGCTTCCTGGGGGAAAACCCAGAATGTGTTTTTGTTTGTGAAACAGTTTGTCTAGAAGATGAGCCTGCTCTAACCTGAGGTTCTGCTGCCTCCAGCATCCTGCTGCTATGGCTTCCATGGGCTCACAACAGCTGCAGAGATCCCTTGTTTATGTTCAGAGACATGGGGTAACATCCATCCCTCAGGCTTAAGATTTCAAGAATGGGTTTTGCACTGTTTATCAATGTGATAAGATCAGAGGGAGAAGAGATATCAGAGGTAAGAGTCCCATCTATTGGCCAGAAGATGAATATTATAACCAAATGCTTCCTGAATCTTGAGAATATTCTATCTACTATGAAAAATTATAGACAAAGAAGAATGACCAGGAGCCAGAAATCATCTAAATGTGAATAACTGTTATTATCAAAGGCAGAAAATTAAATTGGGTTTTTATTAGAGAAGAAAGAAAAGAAAAATAATCTATTGTTTGGGAGAACTAAAAGGGAAAGAAAAAATAATCAGAAAGTAGCTAAAATGCAGGATAGATCAAGAAAAAACATGCTGAACTTTTTCTCTTTTCTTTTGAAGTGCAGTAGTTAGGTGGTTTTGCCTACAAATCAGCATGTTCCAGACCTGACTGAAAGAGATTTTTACCCTTGCTTCCCAAAGAGCAGGGGTTTTTTTGCCCTGAAGTGGGATTGCTTTGTCCACAGCCTGTCATTTCTGCAGCAGGCGGCACTCACTGATCACTAGCTGAAGAGCCACCGTCGTGTTAAACTTTACTCTTTCCATGTACACAAAAGGTTCCAGATTCTGCTCCTGAAAGTGACGGAAAGACCACTCAAAGCCAAGCCTCAGGTTCTGGGACTTCAAGGCTGCCCCATGAAGAAGCAGTTGTAAGAGAGATCAACTCTAAAAGCTTTGTAAGCTTTTCAACACACTGTGCCTTTGCTTCTGTGCTCCCTGACACAGCCTGCAGCTCCGTGCCCAGCTTTCCTGGTACCCTGAACTCTTCCCACAGAGGCAACTAACTATCTTTTCAGTGTCATTAGTACAGAATCTGATCTTGTCCCTGAAATTATTTAGGACCTCAGGATCTACTTGAAAGTAACAGTACATGAGTCTTAAAATGATCTATTACTGTGCCCCATTTCCTGTTACCCTAGAAGTGAGATTCATCTTTGCGTATAGGCATGTATGTGCTTAAATATAAGATGCACGTGAGCCAGGAATTCAAATTCCACTCTATTCAGTGGATACATGCCATGCATGGGTGCCTTATGCCACTTGGGATCTCCCTGGGTCCCAGAAAAGTGTGAGGCTTCCTGCAGGTCCTGCACTGCTCTCCCACCTGCCCCATGCTGAAGTCTTCAGCAGCCCAGACCATCTCAAATAGCACTAAACATTCTTTCTTGGGTAACGCCAGCAGCCTCTAGCTCATAGGCTGACACAACCAGAGATCTGGAGTTGGGAGTGTCTGGTCCAGAGCTGAATCCATCCTGGACAATCCCTAAGAACTGAAGAGCAGCTCTGGGGCAGGGCTGATTTGCCCTGGTCCCAGTAGGTGTTAGAGGTGCAGTTTCACTCTGGGTTATTTTCACTCATCCTGCATTGGCTCAACTCAGATCCAGAATTCCTCTGCTAGCTCCATTAGCATTATATTTTGATTGCAATACATATTCACTGTTAGGAGACACTATTTACAGTAACTGGGGATATGGTCTCCTGAAATGTGGATTTCTCTGACTGTGCACTAAGAGCTGTAGCAAGAGCAGGGCGAAAGGAATGCCTGTCTCAGGCAGCCTCTGGAGGTTCAGGATCTCCAAATGGGTGTCATACCTCTCCACCCTTCTGCCAGTGGCTGCAGAAAAAAGAGGGGCTGTAAGTCAGCAACTGCCAAGCTGGGAGGGTGGGAGTTTAATGGAGACCTTACCTGCACTGGGGTGGTGGATGAGGGTGACCCCAGTGCCCAAGTGCATCACTTCACCTTGCTGTATACCACTGGAATTTCATGTTTTAGTAACAGCAATAGTGCTGCTTGACTCTGACAATGTGCAACTGCTGAGAAATTACAATGAGCCTATGACTTCTTTCAAGTAGCAAGCAATGAAACAAGAGGTAATGCCCTAAAGCTGCACCAGGGGAGTTTTAGACTGGATATTAAGAAAAATTTCTCTACTAAAAGGGTGGTCAGGCATTTGAACATGCTGCCAGGGAAGTGGTGGAGTCACTGGTCCCTGGAAGTTTTCAAATAACATGTAGATGAGGCCCTTAGTGACATGGTTTAGTGGTGGATTTGGCAGCCCTGGGGTAACAGTTGGACTTGATGATCTTAAAGGTCTTTTCCAACTTAGTTGATTCTATGATTCTATAGCTGACCTTGCTTCTCCAGTGCAGGACTGATTAGGATGATCTTACTTATCCAGTGATCCTAATGAGCAAACCCAACAAAGAAAAGGGACATATTTTCTTTTTCAGTTAAAAAACATTTATATTGATTCAGAATAGTAATTGCTGAGTTCATCCATGTTTCAAAATTGTATTTTTGAAGTTAGAAAGCAAAAGCAAAGCTAAACTAAGACAGAGGGAATCTTTGTTGCCGTTACTTTGATTATGCTTGCAGTTGGGATTGTTTTTACATGAAACTCTTCCTAGAGGAAAGGAACTTCTTACTAAATACTATTGTTTTCCTCGAGTTTCAGTTAAGGAAATTTTATTCAAAGCAGAGCCATGGTGTGCTGTTTATGAATTCTAGCACCTTCTCATCACTCTAATACTTGACAGTTGCTTTCAATAGCTTGCTGTGACACAACCGAAATCTATCAATCCATATTTTCTGAAGCTTGTCTCGGAGATAAATACTTGTTTTCCAAGCAAATGCCTTAATTTGGAAATACACAAAATTGTTTTGTTTGAGCAGGATGCTGCAGGCTTTGGATATTTGTATATTTTTTTCTCTTTTGTGTATGTGCTGGGCACTGCAACCAGCCACACAGGTGACAGCAGGTTCCTAATTCTGAGCCAAACCACACTGCCTGGAAACCAGGACTTGTTCAAAACATTCGATACTGTCCCACACAGCATCCTTGCCTCTAAAATGGAAAGGCATGGGTTTGGTGGGTAGACCATCCAGTGGATAAGCAATTTGGCTGGATGATCACACTCAGAGTTTTGCAGTCAACGGCTCTATGTTTGGGTGGGGACCAACGATGAGTAGTGTCCCTCAGGGACCCATGCTGGGACCAGTATCACTTAATATATTTGTCAGGGATAAGGACAATTTGAGTGCACCTACAGCAAGTGTGAATGACACTAAGCTGAATGGTGTGGCTGGTACTCTGGAGGTAAGGGATGCCACCCATAGGGACCTTAACAGGATTGAGAGGTGGGCCAGTGCAAACCACATGAAGTTCAGCAAGGCCAAGTGCAAGGTCCTGAGCTGACACAAGACCTGTATTCTAGACTAGCTTTGGTAGTCTGCTAAAAAATCAGAGCAATGGAAAAGGTGCTTAATTTTAAGAAAGTTCGGAGGTTTGTTTTGCTTTATGAAAGGAGATTCTACTAATGGAAGTAGTTTAGCACACAATGGTTTGCACATAAAAACCACTGTAGTTAAAGTGCTGAGGGTGATTTGCAGTGCTTCAGTAAAGACAATTCACTGCAATTACGAAGCTGCACTCTGGCATCCCCTTCCTGGCCAAAAACCATTTTCCAAAAAAGCATATATAGATCGAATAAAACAAATAAAAAACTGGAGCAGTTGTGTGTATTATGTAAGAGAGTAGAAGTAGGGGGAGAAAACCAACGTCACTGAAGCTGCCTGCCCCGGCTGACTCTTGGGAAGCTGTTATGCCTATAGAAGACAGTGATAATAAAGTAAAACCTGTCGACAAGCACACTGCATAAATATCACTGTTTGCTGTAACCTGGCCACCTTTCAAAGACCATGTGTGTCTTGCTGCAAGGAGTGCTTCTGTCAGGAATGGCTGAGAGGAGCACTTGTTACCACCAGCTGCAGAAGGCATCCAAAACTCCTGGCTCACACAAGTGCTCTGTACCCGCACAGAGCCTGAAGATGTGATGTGGAGGAAAGTTTAAAAAAATGGTTGTTGTTTTCTATTTGTGGGCACCAGAGCAGGAAAACACAGAGACTAACACGCACCTGAGCAACAGACTTGGTCACAGAAACGCAGCTGTAACATTTTGTGTCTTAGCAGCTGCTGATTCATGAAGATCAGAACATTTCATTTTGATGATAAAAAAGTCTCCAAACTCTAAAATACTTTATTTTTGAAATATTACAAAACAGAGCTAGCAGCAGCCTGTTTAGTACTATTTAGTACAGCTGCGCTTAGAACTGGAGGTCCTGAATTATGGATCTCTGACATCTTCCTATGCAGCAAGGAACAAAGTGTTTTTAAAGGTAATGTAACAAATGTGTATGCAAAAGAATGCTTTTAAAGGATTTAAATATGTATGTAAACAGAGGGTTGACCTCTAGTTTTCCATGAAAATTGCCCCAGCTGTTTTCTCCAGAAGGCTTATTAAAATTGCATCTTTCTTGGAGAAAGATTATGTTTGCTCTTATCCTGATCATATGGTATCAGGTGATGTAAATTGAAACAAAATCCAATGCTTGGATCAATACTGTGATAAAAATGCTAAGAGAACAGAAAAAAAATGGATAAAAGCATTGCTCTCCACAGAAATGTTGATTCACTGACCATCTGTCTTACTTCAGTTAAGTGCTTCACCATTTTAGCTTGGCATTAGACAAGTCAGACCATAAATTCAATAACTGAAGTCATATTATCATTCTTGGCTACCCTGGTCTATTTTTTGAAGCTGTCAACATCTAAAATGTCACACTTATTTCTTTTTGGGTAGATAGTGAACATGTGCCAAGTCCTGCCTACTCATCTTAAGCATGAACACAGACAAGTATCAATTATAGTCTTGGTTTCTATTAGTCACCCAAACTGAAATAAGAGCTCTTCAGAGTTTAAATATGTGCATTAAATTTATTTGTATTTATTTACTTACCTATGTATATGAATGATGTCTCATTAAAGACACCTGTGATATACATATTGAGATGTAGGAAGATGTCAGCAAAATATGAATTCACTTGACATATTAGAGCACTGTGCCCATATTCTGCACTCAGGCAGCAACAGAATCAAGAGAACCCATTAAAAACTTTAAAACATCACAGTAAAAGGCTCATTTTTACAGGCCATTAGGATTCTATTAGTCTCATCTATTTTTTTCGAGGCTACTCTTAGGCTGAAAGGTGTATATCTAATTGGATGCTTTCATTAGATTTAAAAATAAAAAGCAATATGATTTTAACAAAGAGAATGCACTAGATGGCTGCGCTCACAACTGGAAGGCTGTGAAGCAGCTCAGAATGATGTTCATACTTGTTTTTTGACAAATGTAAAGCATATACTGCAGAGAGTGACATCTCGGATAAACAAATATTTCAATCATGTAACAAAGGATATAATGTTGATTTTAGAACAACATTGGCTGTTGACATATTTTACACTCTCATTGTCTGTGTAAAGAAGCTATACCTAAAAAAGGAGATAAAAGTTTACATAATTTTCCTAGACAACATTTCCATGTTGATCACATAAATAACACCAGAGAATGGCCTAGATAAGACACCAAAATAAAAGATTAAAAGCTTGCTGCTGGAGATACTAAAGCCTGAGGCTCCAGTCCAGCAAAGAACATAAGCAGCTGATTAAGAAGGTCAAGTTTAAGCCTTCTCGTCTTTAGCAAGGTGCACAGTTCTGTGCCTGGAGGGATCTTAGTGTGCTCCTGCAGTTCAGCATGTGCTTAAAGCCCTCGTTTGGCAAAGCATGGAATGTTCACCTCCAGAAGACTTGTGCAACCTGTGCTGAAGTCCATCCTTCTGCACAAGTCAAGCCCTTGGTGCTATTCTAAGCCCCCTGAGCATCAGCTGCATCCTCACATGCTGTGCACCCATACAAGTAGGCTTAAGGTGAATTCATTAACAGAAAGACAGACTTTGTGTGTTATCCAGTGTGACAGTGGCAATATCCCAGAGATTAAAGAATGAGGCAAAGTGCTTAAAAGAAGCTAGAAGCATATATAGTCAAGAGGAATACTTATAGCTGCATGAGTCAATGCAAAAGATGTTCTGGAAAGTACAGAAGTGCTGCTTCAGGGCTCAATTGTTTCTTGTAATGTGAGCATGACATCTTTTGGGGAGGAGCAAGTTTCCTTCTCTAGACTAGCAGAAGGTGCTACATCTCCCTTTGAGGCCCAAGGATGCTGCTGCAGGCATGCAGGAACAGCAGGATCATCATCTGAGTCCTACATTTCTCAGCATGGGATAAGTGCTGTCCTGGGAAAAATGCGAATGGGCACAGAGACTGAGCTCTGCTCTCGATATGCAGAAATGGTGTTTGTAGAAGCAAGAGGTACAGGCTTTTTTGCTTTTCATTGAAAAATAGTAGCACATGTTGATAGAGGAGTAGGAAGTAGGGGGCAAATAAACTTTCAGAATTATATCACAAATGAAAAAAACAGGAAAAAACAGGAAAAAATAGAGAAACTGTCTGAGTTTATTGGAGAAAAACAAGAATTATGGTTCAGCATCAGGGCCAAAAAACTTGGTGGCTTCCCAGTAAAGACATTTTAAATCCTACATTAGCATGGTACATTTTCTACATTTAACTGGTAAACAAATTTTTTATACCTTTGATAGCCATAATAATTCCTATAGGGTTATTCCCATGTAAGGGATTTCTGTATTTATGGTAGAGTATTAAGTGGCTGAATATTTACGCTGCAGCTGTGTCTAGAGAACTGTAGGTGTACGGAAAAGATTAGTAACAAGAAAACAAACAACGGATACCAGAGGCAAGAGGGAAGGTATGTGTTATTTAGAGCTGTGGCAGTTGTTATGCAACCAGCACTTGCAGATTCTGACACCTCGTGGCATACATGGGTAACTGCAAAACTCTTCTTAGATGGCATTTTTGGTTTTATTTGCTCTATTTTATTTCTGAGGAGTGCTTGGAGCCAACGTTGATGTAAAGAGCAATACCTTTACTAAAAGTTAGAAAGTGGGAAGCCTTGACAATTCAAGGAGATTAAATATACAGCTGAATGTCAATCTAGGAAAGAAATATCAGGTAACTGTTCTCACGCTTACAGGCGCTATAAAAAACACCTCTAATTGCACTGCAAAATACTTTAATCTTAACTTTAATTTGTAAAATATCACATACGTAGTTTTGGTATCTCCTAAATCCATAGCTTTTGATCATAAAGCCTACGCTCTGCAAGTAGGAACCTGTATGACTTTTTCAGTGTTCAGAACATGTTTTTTTAATCTTGTAGACCTCCTGACTGCAAACACCATGTTGTATCAGAGTCTGCAAACCATTTCCTACTTTTTTCCACAGCATCTATGTGCCTGCCAGACTCTTGGGGCAGACTGTGCCCATTGCCAGCCACCAGCACAGGGTGTTTGCCTGCTGGCTTCCCATGTGGCCCAGCATTGCAACCATACATACTGCTCATCCGTATTAGACCCTATATTTAGCTATCTATGGACATGTTACTCTCCATGGATACCAAGCCATTCTTCTGCCTACTGCCACCCAAATTTAATCCTGGACTCTGCTTTAAGTTTATGCTTAAATGCTTTATATTTCTTGCTCTTGAAAACACAAAAAGAACATAAGTAATTATTGCTCTCAGTACAGCATAAACATATTTGTTCACAATTCCTTTAACTTTGATAAGGTTTTGAGTTTTCATTATTATTCATTGTTTCACCACTTTTGTCTTTATTAGGCATTCATAAAAAATACTCCATTATCATCCACAAAGCACAGTTCATTGGCACAGTTGCTCTGTGAAGTCAGTTGTTTCTTCATTAGCAACAGCTCCTAAGAAATTCAGACCTTTGATGCCTGATTGAATTACTTGAATCTTTTCATGTACTTGGTTGTGTTTCTGAAAGATTTCATTTTTTCTACAGCTACTTACATTTATGAATATCCTTGTAAGCTCTGCACTTCTAATATGTAATGTATTTTGTTTTCAATTGCATTAGCTGTTCATACAAATGCAATGGCACAGAGAGTTTATTCATAGACTTCATCTGCATTTTTGAGTGCAAATCTATTAACTCCCTCTATTCCTTTAGGCAGCAATGAAAACATTTGTCCTCTAGTATGCTCCAGCAAAGGAGGTATAAATAGAAAGCCCCACACTTTCATCCCCCTTCACCTGGATGCTTGGCAAGACCTTCATCAGGAGCTAAACATGTGTAAGGTGCATGAGACACAGAGGTTGTGTTTTGCAAATATCATCAAATGAATCAAATCAAATGACTCCACAATGATTAAAACCCCAACTTGTTCTTTGCTTGAATGCTGCCTTTCACCTTGCTAGATGGCACACCACACTTTCCACTGCCCTTCCCACTAGGCTGTGGTGTCCAGATGCTCCTCCTGCTTCCGTCAGCTGGAAGCTGGTGAGGACTTCTAGTGGCAAAGAGGATCTCCAGTGTGCTCTGCTGCAGCACTGAACTGCTTTGGTGCTGGCACTTCTGACCTGCCCTAGCCTTGTTCTCCAACTGCCAGCCATGTTTCATTTTTAATATACCATTTGGTTACAACTGAAATAAATATTTTCCTGGAATTAGGCTTCTTTCAAGAGCTACTGACCTCCGGAAAGGGTCTAAGGAATGTTTCTGAGTGTATTTTTTTCATCCCATCACTTTTTTTGTATTTTTAAAGGATCATGTCTGGAATGGAGAACATTTCCTATGGGACAGATGGTTCAAAAATTTTAGAATGCATAAAACAAGGAGGACAGATTTGTTGAACCTTCGTTTTATATGGATCTCACTCTTTATAAAGAATCTAAGCAGTTACAGCTCCCCACACTCTTGGGTGTGAGATTGCTCTTCTTTTCTGGATACTACAGTGGTACAAAAACCTCAAATACATGCTTGAAGCCAAGGACAGCTAAGGCTGAAAGACGTCAACTATGTCCTCTGCTTATTATGACTGTTTAATATAAGGTTGTATACCCGCATTCTTAACAATGCAATCACCCTCCAAGCAAACAGTTAAGTAATAAGAGCCTTCTACTTTCATCACAAACTCAGGCCAAGGTAAAAAACACAAAGCCAGCTGGCCAGATTTCAAGAAGAACTCACTTGCTGGATGGAAAAAGAGGAATTTTGTTGACATGGAAACCTGTAATTTCAATATATATGAATAATTAACAGATAAAATAACAAGATGAGAAAGATCTCAAAAAGCCATGATAAACTATAGTGAGGTCATTTTTACTATCAAATATTAGAGGTGAAAAAGTAAAAACAGTAACAAGGAAGTGTTAAAACAAATTGTTGTTCCAGGCTGGTGTTAGAGGGCTCAATGGGAATGTGAGAAATGACATAACAGTAATCTGATGCTGGAGTGTGTTTCCGTATCCATGTTCTGTTGCTGCTATAAAAAGGAGCTTTATGTGGATTTTGTCCATGCACATTCAAATGAGAGCTGCTGCCCAAAAATTCCCAATCAGAATAGATTACAGACAGGGGGGAAAGTGTAAAATATTTAAAGAGGTACAGAGAGACAAAAGATGCAGCCACAATACAAATGCAGAGGTTGCACAACCAGAGTCATATCTGATGATACTAAACAGCTCCAATTTGGAAGAATCCTTGGGAAAGGAGATGTTAATAACCCTTTAGTCATCAGACAAATACATAACAGAGATGACCAAGCAGAGGGAATGAGACTTTCTGGACATGACTCAATTCTTCCACTATGGCTTTTCTTTCTTTCTGGGGCCTTCCATAGCTACCAAAGATCATGTAATAGAACAAGGCACTTCTACACATTGAGTGTGTTATTAGTTCAGGTTTTGATAACACCTCAGTAACAAACCATGCTTCCTTGTAGAGAAATGTGTAAATAAGAATGTAGCCTATGCATCAGTGCAAAAATAGAATTCCACAAATCTGTGGAGCTGGAGTAACAATTTCACATTCAGGTGACAGGCTCAGATCCTCTAAAGAGAAAACAAGGGTTGTTACACTATTATTTTTTCTTGCCCCACTGTTACATGGACAAGGGTAGAGGCCTAATCAACTTTCCCATGTCCTACTTGAGATGAGAAGGTGAAGTTCACAGTAGGCTCCATTTATGGTAACAAATATTATCTATAATGCAGTCATTGGCATGTCTCCACTCACCAAGTCTGGGCAGAGCTGATGGTGAAAAAAAAATAATTCTGGAAAAAAAAAATCCATTCATTTGTATGTAAATAAAGTAAACATAACAAAGACTGGTTGGAGTTACCGTCTGCTGCACAGCTTTTTCACACAGATAAAGTGACTGCACTGGGGTAATGTAACTCATCTCTTGGTGTTTGACGGTAATTGGTCTATTGACTTTTCCAAAAGTCATTGTAAATTTGAGGCACCTTAAAACTTTTTTTTTCTTTTTCTATCCTTTATATGTTAGTCTACAAGTGAGAGTCAAAGGAGAAAAGCAAGGTATATGTTTGAGATCACCCCAGGTATAATAAACCCCAGGAGTTAAATGCCAAGCTCTATTTTATTTCAGGTCTTTTCATTTTTAATGGTACGTTTTTAATATTCTTCCTCTCCTGTTTTGTAAAATACAAACCCCAGAAGCTCCCTGACCAGGAAGAAAAGTAAGATCATTGTAACTGGATCGCTGATCTCTTCATCATTATTTTTACGGGCTTTGGGAAATTACAAGGAGATAAAACTGTGGAAAAATATAACTGCCTTCCTAGTTAAAAAACTGTGCAACTACTAATCATCAGGAAAGAGGCGCAGTTTGCTGCATATCTGCTCCTCCTGTTCCTGAACTCACCACAGACCCCTAGGTGTGAATTCCTTGTCAAAAATGCAGACAACTGGCACACTTTTAAGTGTAGAGGGTGTTTTTAATACAAGTCTTACATTAGGAGAAATTAAACCCTGAGGCATAAATACAACATTTTCTCTCACATCATTTAAGCTAGTTGAATGCTTCTTAGTGCTCAGTAAATATAAATGTATTTTGCTGCAAAGAGAGAACATGCTTCAAAGAATTACCGTTTTTCTTAGGATGAAAATCAAGCATGTGTTTGAAGGTGTTCCTCAGTGTGCTTAATTGGTAGAATGTAGGGAAGCCTAAGCACTTTTCTGCATTGTCATTCACCAATCACCTCCTATGTAGACATTTCTTAATCATACAGCTCAGAGGCTGTTTTCACTTCGACCACAAGCTCTGCATACTATGGAAAGGTTGTACTTGCTGATGTGGACATGGCTGGATGTGTTGATGGAGGTGGTGATGGGACCAGGTGGAGAAGAGCACTGGCTCCATTCTGCATGCTGGTGTTACTAACCTCTTGCTGTTACTAACTCTGCCCCAGCAGCCCAACCATCCTGAGAATCAAAAATGGTGCATTTCAGCTAAAGAGGTCAGGATATGATAGGCACACCCCAGGCTAAAACCTGAGATACTTACTGCTTTGCCACTTTTCTTGAGTAAATAAACCTTAACTAATGACTGGGCCTTAGAAATAGCAAGTGTTTAAAAGCAAACGTGACAGCTATGGGCAAGTATGCAAAACACTGCATGACTTCTACAAAAAATTAACAGTATTCACACATTGTATAACCAACCATTAAAACAGGCAGAATTGTGATCAGTCTTCCAGCTTTTGTCAACTTTGTCTCTTTTTCCACTGATATGACAGTGATTCGTTACTTGTGCCATCGCTATTCCAACAATGGAAACAGGCATGGACAGGGAATAGGCATCAGTGTCTACACTACATTACATGGCCCAGATCACCTATCTCAGAGGTAAATGAAGTGAAGTGAAATACCACATCACTCTTCTCTTCTCATGCTAGACAAATCCCTCCTAATGAAAATGTTGGACTGCACTGTCTTTCAATCAGTATGTCTTAAGCCACTGCTGATTATAGGGCTCTGAAAGGGTATTTTGGGAAGTCTGGTGAGTTTAATCAGTGGGTGAAATATGCTGAAATCAATTAAAAAAAAAACTTTTCTATTCTTTAGGACTAATCTTTCTCTGTGCATATTTCAATACAATAAAGAAAACCCTCCTTTATATTTTCCCTCTTATCAGAATAATTCTCCTTGGTCCTCCCAGGAAAGAGTGCTGGCAAATGTATTCAAAGCCTGATTAAATTTTCTGTCCCTTTTACACTCTTTAATTAGCAAAAGTAGGATGGTAGATGCCTTAGGAGTTGAATTCTGCTTATTCTCACTAAATTCTGAGCCATATTACCATGTCACCTGCCAACTCTGAGGACATCAAGGCCTCCCTGTACAATGTGTGGCACAGCCTGTAACACAGCCCCTTTGCAGAGGGTGCAATCAGTTCCTTTTAGAAGTCTACGATTTTGTCCCTTATTGCAGCAAGTCACAGACCATCCCTGTAACAAGCTAAATGGACAGTTTCCAAAAAAGAACCATGCCACCCAAGCACGTTTTGAGCTTAGGTAACAATACATTAGCATCTTTTCCTGATCCGTCCAGTGCCATCCTTGCCGTCATATGTTTTTTCACCCACATTTCTAACTGTCAGCCTAGGTGTCTATTGCCAACCCCTGATGCAAACCTCCTCATTTAGAATCAGACAGAAAGACATTTTCCTCAAAGGGGTTATCTGAGGTGCCTTTTCTCTTAAATTCCTATCTTAGGAGCTGCTTCAGAGAGGGTTTTCTTATACAGATTTGGAGTTTGATGAGTTGCTCTCTGAGCTAGTCAGCAGACAGACATTTCTTCTTGCCATTTGGATTATATTTCCCTCTCCTTATTTTTCCATTTTGCATTCAGCATTTCAGTATAATCAGGTTTATTTGTTTATTTGGTTGATTTTGCACTGATTTATGGAGAATTCTGTAAGTCCTATGTCTGTGTTGGTGAAATATTGAGCAGGTGCAGATATGGCCCATTTGTGAAATGTGTCTTTTATATTGGACAGAAGGAGAGAAGAGAGGAAAAATAGTACTATTTGTCTTCTTCCTAGGAGAGGGAGGTAGAAGGAGTAAAGAAGTGGAAAGTTACTGCTGCAGCTGGGGCTGGAAGGCATGGATTTGGGCGTGTTTCATCCTGAGCATGAGACAGTCATATTTTGACATCTTCAGATTTTGACAAAAGATGTCAAAACGTTGCTATTCTAAGTGATCCTGCAGAGTGACAAAGAAAGACTGCATTGAAAATTGTGTTGAAAACTCAGTTATTTTCAGCTGTGAGAGAGTGGCTATGCAGAGCTCCCAAATAACCATATGCATTCAGAGCACTGCTTTGCCTTTTCTGTGAAAACAAGAATGTGCAGCAGAGGTAGCTAAGGATAAAAATGTCATTAATGGTAAGAGGCCAAATGTTCCTGCTGTGGCCCTTCTTAGGAAGCACATAAACAAAACTTGCAGCTAGTTGTTCCCAGCAAGATTGTGAGTGTATGTTCTGCACATTCTATCCCAGAACACGTATTGAAGTGGGCCCAGCACTTTGTTCATCTGAACTGATGCATCAGTGTATGATGTGAAGAAGCACAACAGCACTCTAACAGATGGGTCTAAGCATGGCCATGCCAGGAAATCAGCATATGAAATAAGTTTGAATAAGACAAGTACATAATTTGAAAGTCAATACAAACCTATCAATACTCCCTGCTCAACTAGTGTTGAAAGCAAAAGCCAGTGTGTAAGATGCGCTCTGTCCTCAGGTATCTACTGCAATTCAGCCTATTCCAGTATTTTCTGTAGCCCAGAAAGATCCTTTTGATAAACACCTCAGCTAAACTTTGCTTTTAACTTCAGTGAGAGTTCAGTTGACTCACAGTCACACAACATTCATATAACGTAGGAGATTCAGTAAACTTTTATCAAATGCTGCATGCCATTTGAGTTTTTTACTTTATCTTAGGAGAGAGTTTAAGTACTAGGTGGGTTCTCCCAAGAATCTAAATAGAGAAAATTAGTTTTAGCTGTGAAAAATTTATCTTGCTGCTGTTTGGGTTTTGTTTGGGGTATTTTTGTTGGGGTTTTTGGGTTTTGGTGTTGTTTTTTTTTAAGAACTACTTTTAAACAATTTTGATGATAAAAATGTTTGTTTCCCCAAAACCTTTAACTTAACTGTAGCTTTTGCCTGAGGAAGCATATATATAATTTCTGCTAACTATACTCAGCTTTTAGTTTCATAAAGTTTGTGATTTTTTTGTAATATATCTGCACATTAATTTCTTCCTGCTGAAAAATGTTTCATAGAGGAAATCATTATATAGACTTCTTTAAAAAACCCTACTTTTTATCTGGTAGAATTAAAAAGGGATGCTGGAACTACCCTCAATTCCCTTTTGAAATCACAAGAAAGTGTGCATTTGGACAGCATGCTACCAGCCTGAAGTTTTCCAGAAAAGATGGTAAGAATGTTCTCTTGGCATTGATGGCAATACATATAAGTCACGCCTCATATCTGACTTTTGTTGAAGAACTTTATTACCAATTAATTCTATTAAGGCACCATTCCATCTTTTGTCAGTGAATAACCTATTACTAACTGAAGTTATTACATTTTTCAGGGAAAATCTATTTATAAGTACTCATAAAGCAAACTAATTGAAAACTTAATTAAATAGAGGCCAGAATCTTAAATAAATGACAGATGCTTACTCCCTAGATTAGGCACACTAAGCAGGCAGTGCTTCTCACATAACATTTTCAAATAGTCCTGTATTACATTTTGCTCTTGACACTGACTGCTGAAAGGGCATCATCCTCTGATAAAAAGTGGTGTTTCAGTCCTGCTCAGGGGTGAGAGGACAGCCCACATCTGCTGTGGCTGGCATTGGCCCCTGCCATCATGGAGGTGTCCTGCAGTCCCTTGCTAATCACAGCCAGCTCTTTGGAGGCAGTGGGTGCATTGCCGCTGGCACTGGCTCACATAAGACTTTGGGCAACTTTAGCATACCGTGTTAAAAACACCCTGCCCTCAGTGTTCCACTGGTTATCCTCTGCTGTGAATTCCCCCACATTGCAGAGGTCTCATTTTCATGTGCTTAAAATAACTTTAAATGGCTGAGTCCCTTGGGAGGGACTGGGGATAACAAACCTCCTCCTCTGGCTCCAGGAAGAGCCTTGCTGTAGCAGTATGGAGGCTGCACCAGATTGCCTTTGAGGGCTGGCATGGCTCTGCAGGAGAGGCAGTTATTTAAGGGCATGGTGACTGGGAGTGATGGATTTGAGGAAATGATCATGACCCAGCAGTGTGCCTAGGCAGCCAAGAAGGCCAACAACATCCTGGCCCATATCAGAAATAGTGTGGTCAGCAGGGCCAGAGCAGTGATCATCCCCCGGTACTGAGCACTGGTGTGGCTGCACCTTGAATCCTGTGTTCAGTTCTGGGCCCCTCACTACAGGAAAGACATTGAGGTACTGGAGCTGGGCCAGAAAAGGGCAGTGAAGCTGCAGGGTTTGGAGAATCAGTCTTATGTGGCATGGCTGAGGGAACTGGGATGTTTGGTCTGGAGAAGAGAAGGCTCGGGGGGGACCTTATCGCTCCCTACAACTGCCTAAAAGGAGGATGGAGTGAGGAGACAGCTGGTTTCTTCTTCCAAGACAGCACAAGAGGAAACAGGGTCAAGTTGTACCAGGGGAGGTTTAGACTGGATACTAGGAAAAAGTTCTTCACCATAAGGGTGAAGTATTGGAAGCATTGGAACAGGCTGCCCAGACAAGTGGTGGAATCAGTGTCCTGGAAGGGTTCACAAACCGCATAGACGAGGCCCTTAGTGACATGGTTTAGTGGTGGACTTGGCAGTTTTGGGTTTATGAGTTGATGATCCTAAAGGTCTCTTCCAGCCTAGCTGATTCTATGATCCTATGATGGCTGCTAAAGTAATCTCCTGCAGATACAATCCTGGGGCAGTGCTGTGCAGGATCCTGATCTCCCTGAAGTGGCTCACAAGCCTGTGCAGCACCATCCTCCCCATGCTCCTGGCCCCTGCCATGACAAGCTGGTCAGCCACAGCCTTGCCTGGGGCTGCCACCCACATATTGGTTTGGCAGTGTAAGGACTGGTATTTAGTCTTTTCTATAATACTTAATAGTATTTAGTAATAAATTTAATATTTTAACTCCTTAGTATGTTAACTAATTAATATATGTAATTTAAATAATGAGTAGACTAATACATTTAGCATTTTCAGCCTTCCTCATTTGCCACATTTCCCAATATTTTCATTGCCTGCACACATTGCTTGAACACCTAAGTAAATAACAAAGACTTTTTCTAACAGGGTTATTTTTTTCAATACAGGTGGTATCAAAACCCATTATTAGTTTCCTCAACCTGCTGCCTCTCAGAAATGCTGAACCATGACAGCATCAATTAATGTCCAGCCTAAATCTGTCAGTATTGTCCAAGGTGCTGTGTATGCCTCTCAAATATCTGTTGACAAAAACTTTGCCATAAATGACATGGTGATGCTGCCTAACCAGCTACTTGCTCCAGAGCTGGGAGTCAAGCCCATAGACACCACATCTCCTTCCACTACAGTGGCACTAACACCCTGAAGAATGTTTGTGTGGAGATTACATGAGTCACTCTACAGATGTAAAGCCGTGACATAGTCACAATGTCACTTCACTCCAGAGCAAGTGAATTTCTAAATGATGCCCCTTCTGATGTTTGTATGTATAATCAAACAGGCAGAAATATTGTGGCATATGTTCAAAACAGCACTGCCATCCAGAATGCCCAACGTGTTCAGCTGGTCTAGTATTTCATGCTCCACATAAACTTATGCCAAACAATTCTCTTCTGTTTCAAGAAAACCTTGTTCTGCACTTTGCAGAAGCAAACATATAATTAGAAGAAACGTTCAGGCAATGGATGGATTTGGGGATTAGAAGAAAGTGGTAGAGGTACCACTGTTTGAGCTTTTCTGTTCTCAGAGTGAATGCTAGCAGCATGTGTTCAGTTTCTCATTCTGAGCTCATTCAGAATACCCCATAACTGAAAAATAAAGTCTTCCACTGTGAAAAATATACACTTGTCATTGCTGAATTAGAAGCTGGCAATAACAACGTTAGCAGACGTTTAGATTTCTTAAATGACATTCTATCTTTTGTCTGATTAATTTGCTACCTGGAAAAATGTCAACATGAAATTTTCTGCACTAAAAAAAATAAAATCACTCATTCCAATACCAAACAGTAGTGTTGGCGTATCTTCTTAGGTGGAATAACATTCTTTTTCAGATCATAGGCATAAATGTCAATGTAAAGACTTAACAAGGATGAGGGCAAGCACATCAAAATCAAAATGTGCTTGAATCACTGTTTACCTAACAAACAGCACATGTAGATTTAGGCTGATATAACTCAATGGCAACAGTGAAATAATTCTGAATTTATATTGACACAAACATAGTAGAGTTGAATTCTAAATTTTCTGTTAGTAATTTATTTGGGCTTTTTTATCCTGATCTGTCTTTGTTGCATTAAATAAACTACAATCAGAAATCCACACATCAGAATCATCACACAGATTACAAAAGCAGACTCTTCAGCTTCCTGCATCCAAATTGATAGTGGCATTGAAATTATCACATAACATTAAAATATGCATATCTATTTAATTCTTCATTTGTTAGAGGAGCAGAAAAGCAAAGCAAGATGATCTTTTCTGAAAAGTGTTACTGCTATCAGATGTTTACATATCTGCAACTTAAATGTACAGAGGAACAAAGAAAACATGAAGGCCTGAGTAAGAGCATTCCTGTCTATATTGACCCTAGCAGCAACCACATGAATTGATTCTTTCTCCCCTTGCTCCCATTCTCTCCTTGTCCCATCACCTCATTTCTGCCCAGCTGAAATGTTTCCAGCTGTGACAGTCAGACTTCACCCTGAGTGAACTTCCATGCCAGCAGTTAAGCTCTGGCGAGGTTTTCAAAGCCACAGATTTTGGATCACCATTGCCAAAGACACAGTGATCTCTCTCTCCTTTTCTGTAAACAAACACGGCTTTCCTAACTATGCAGATCCAGGGAAGGACAGCATGTAAAGGTGCTCTTGGCTATCTCATACATCTTCTCCAGCTGGTTGGTTGGTTGGTTAGTTGTTTTTTCCCAGTCATTTGCAACACTGATGATGCATAGAGATCTTCACATCTGACTTTTGCCTGATCTCAACAGCCCATGTTGCGCTGAAGGGCTGTGCTTTCTTATGGCTAACAAGTATATTGCTTTTTTTACTTGGGATTTATCATCTATGAGAAGACAGTGACAGTTAAGACAGATATTCTGCAGGAAACTTCTTTTTGCTTTAGCATAAAAGGTGAGCATGACATTTTGCCAGATGACTTATACTGCTTTTTCATCTTTATTGGAAAATCACCTTGCTCTGTCAAATAAGATAGTGCAAATAAGGTAGTGTTTACTTATTCTCATTTTAAAATTCCATACTGCAGAATGCCCAGTAAGCACTCTAAATGCCCTTGACGAGAATTTAAAAGCCCAAAAATTAAATGTTTCATCCAAACAAAACAGCGGCAGCAGAACTTTTTTTGTAGCTCTTCTAACCTTCAGCTAGATTAATTCCCTTTCTTATGTATGCTTTGCTCTTTCACTACATCAGTGCATCAGGTATGTAAAAGGCATTAATTTCTCAGCACAAGTTTTGTTTTCTCCCTGTTTTATCAAGGAAATAATTTAGGACCTTCAA
Organism: Melopsittacus undulatus; assembly: GCF_012275295.1. Taxonomy (NCBI): domain Eukaryota; kingdom Metazoa; phylum Chordata; class Aves; order Psittaciformes; family Psittaculidae; genus Melopsittacus; species Melopsittacus undulatus. The sequence continues at coordinate 18,371,312 of NC_047527.1, forward strand.
GGAAAAAGTGAGATCTTTGCTCTGCAAGGAGGGTATGAGCACGTTCAGGCACTTGGTCACAATGGCAGGGAATGCTATCAAAGCCCCAGGCATGTCTCAGCCTCTTGCATCACTGGTTAAATGAATCTTTTGGGTTTACAGCCTCTAAATTTCCTCCAGCTATTCAGACAATGATAATCACTTTGACACATGATTACATGAGCTTGTTTTACCTTGAGCAAAAGAGATGTTCAGTTTGAATGCGATATTTTAGCTACTTAAATCTGTTTACTAAACTGACATTGAAATATTTTTATCAAACCAAGGTATGGTCCCTGGGTAGGATCCAGATTCCAGAACATGGATATCTAGTACAATTTTAGATGCTTTAGAGTGTTACACATAGCTGTTGTTGTAGACACTTAGGGTTTTGCTGTCATATCTGATACTTGATGTCTAAAAAAAGTAGATGTCTCTATTTAGATACCTGAATGATTCATTCTGTCCTTTCACTCAACTTCATCTTAAGAGATATTTAAACATCATCATAAAGCTATTTTAATTCTGTATTTCTGCACTACCTCTCTCTTTCTTCTCCTCTTTATAGTATCGTTCCATTTTATTTTCAGCATGCCCCTCTGTGAAGGGTAAAAACCTGGTTAGAATTTCTCCAGTGGAACTCTAACAGGAGAATCATTACCATTTCTCTTGCTTATAAAATATATTCTCCTTGACAACATCAAAACACAGGTATCCCTTCTTGAAAGAAAGCATTTATTTTTAAACAAAGTAAGACATCATAAAAATCTTTTTAAGTGTCCAAGAGGCTCAAAAGAATCATAGCTCACCACCTACCTGAAAACATGATGAATGTTACTGAAAGTTTCTACAGGAAGTTATTTTCTGAACCCTTAGTTTTTTCTCCAAATTCTTGACATCTCATCTGGCAGACAAGGCCTGCTCCAAAATAAAGGATTCAGCGACAGTAGTTGAATTTTATATTGAAGTTTTTTCCAGCTCGCAGTCTTAAAAATAAATTCCTGCACAACAGTCACATGTCTTCAAACAATACTCAGATAACCTCATGGCCTCAAGATCAGTTTTACTTAGCAGCACTTTTCCACAATAGCAAATGAATTCATTTTCACACAAAGAATGGATAGACATTACACAGACTCCACTGGTAGAGAAGAAGGTTGTGTCTACTCAGCTATCTCTGCTTTCCAGTTACTAAGCATTATTTATAAAGTTAATATCAACAGCTGAAAGTAAGGATATTTTCTGCAGTAACTGGTGTTAGAATGGACCCTAGAGGCAGAAGTTAAATCAAGCTGCTGTTTTGCTGCAGCTGAAGTTACAAAACAGTATGTACTGGAATGAGCAGGCATTTGGCGTTACCTCCAGACTAGCAGAAAATTAAGTGTTTGCATTTCTAGAAATGCATAAATCATCCTTGTAATACCTGCATGAAAATGCATACAGGCTTAAGATGAACAGCAATATTTATTATTTAACATTATCTATAACAAATTATAATCATAATTCATACTTACCAAGAGTAATTTTCTACATTTTCTCACATACTTTTGCCCAAAAGAAACTGCAAGGTGCTTGCATGCTTTCAATATATCTCATTAAATCACCATTTGTCCATATTTATAGAAGATTTCAGAACAAGCTTCAGTATGGCCTGGGAAGTAAGTTTTATGTGGTACTGGCCTGTCAATATATATTCATAATTAAAAGCAGTAATTTTTAATCTTGCTTATAGGAAAAATATCAAAAGCTAAAGATGTTAGCAAAAGAAATATTGCTAAACATAAATGCAATGTAGTAGAAGAAAATACATTTATTATGAAATGCAGTTTCTAGGCACATATCCAAAATGTACCTCATGCACATAAGTAGAAAAAGATACTGCATTTGCTGGCAGCTATATATATGTTTTAAAGCCTTGTCTAACTGGCAACTTCCATTCTTTAATCTCCAAAATTACATCTCTACATCTGCACACAAAATTCATTAACTCATTTTTGTTGTAATTGCAATTAATACAAATTTATAGTTGCATGTGACTTTGTGAGGGTAGTGATCACTGTCCTTATTAGCTGCCTCTATACTCTGTAGAATAAGTACCAAATATGAATGATGAACATATATAAACCTAGAGAGTAAAGTACTCTTTCACCCATTCATCTACCCATTTTTTAGAGTGGATGATGAGGTGGGTGAGGAGTACAAACCCTGCAAGTCCTGAGGAATTCAGTCTCAACAGATGAACAACAGACAGTGAGTAAAACACAGTCCTTGGTTAATAAAATATATTCACTTCAAATCTGTGAATTTATTTCTTCTACATATTTCTAGGTATTAGAAGAACTGGCACACACCCTTTTCACCACTGAGCTGGTCCCTTACTCAAAGCAATGCTTTAGATACTGGATCAAAATAGACTTAAGTTTGGCAGAAACATCTGTCCTGTAGTGGTGGCTCAGAGAAGTGAAAACATTATTTCTTTACCACTGTAAAGTCATATTCAACATATGAGAGAAACATGGAAAAAGCAGAGAGGAGTGTAACGGGGAAAACCAATGAGACATGAGAATGAGAAGACAAGAAATGACAGAGAAAAACTGGAACCTCCTCACTTTAGATCAGGCATACAGATTCTAAAGCCTTGCTGACAAGGAAGCAGGTAATATGTTTTAAAAGAGAATGTTACTGTAATCCCACTGAAAATCAGTGGCAACTGTCCACTTAGGGTGGGATTAATCTAAACAAACCTGTCTGCACTGAGAATAACCAGTGTGCGAGCAATAATCACAAAGCAGTGTACTGCACAGTTCACCTTATCCTACATTTTGTCAGATGAATTTCAAATGAATTCTGTTGACTCTGTTGAGTTGATCTTCCCAGTTACAATGGTAGCTAAGACAGCTGGTTTAAATGTAGACATCTATGTTGCATAGCTCCACATTTAGTCAGATGAATGCCAAATCTGACACCATTGGATCCATTTGAATAATTGCAATGAAACAGATTATGTTTGATGTTTAGTGTTAAAGCAAGTCAGGGAAAAATCCAGACTTAGAAACACATTATCAGAAATTGGGAGCAGGAAAAAAAAGGCAATCTTAGCTGTCTGCACAGAATGAAGACATCTAATGAGGGGGAAACATCTGGAGGCCACAAGAACATTTTACACTAATCTGTAGGCCACCTTTCATGGCTTTTAACATACTAAATAGACACTGTCATTTTCAAACTTGAATAATGTTAGGAATAAAATCAGATTTTCTCTTGAACAATCATTGTCTTGATGCTTGAGGTACATTTCAAAATTCAGACTTTGCCATGGATGCTGTACTTATGCAGTTATTTAACAAATCATGTTAGTGCAGAGTAAAGAAGTAACTTCATAACAACTTAAATATCAGAGCCATCATCTTTTCTTCCCCTGCCCCAGCTTCTTGTCAATTTGGGGAGTGATTCACTTTAAGCCCAGATGTTGCTTCATGCAGCAATGTTAGCATCCTTTACTCACATTGAATCAGTTAGCTCCTGTTCCCAATGAAAGACATATGTTCCCTCCGCCTTTGGTTTCACACTTGTGGTGTTAGTGTTTACTTGTTTCTCCTCCAGCATAAAAAAAGCATATAATTTCTTTTTAACTGTGAGTTGTCTTTTTATTCTGGGATCTCAACATTTATTGAAAAATTAATAAAAGTGTCACAGAATTGTTGTGAGGAAGTAAAAGTTTGAGGTAAATTTGTGGCAGTGGATGAAACCACAAGACTTTATTCTAGGATCTGAAACAGCCTTTCAGATTGAAACTTATGAAATAAATTTCAGCATGTGGGTATGTATAGATCTAGAAGGATATATGTGTTCTGAGATAAACTGAATAAAATCTTTCATGGCAACAAGTATCCTTTGATTTCTCCTGTCATCCAAAAAATACAGATGCAAATGCTCCTGGTTAATACCACGATATCTTGATATCCAGATGAAGAAACAGGTCAAGAGTTAAAAAAGTGATATTATTTCTCAAAGATTGCAAAGCAGTGTAATTCAAATAGTCTTCACACATTTCCAATTTCTACACTTCAGAAGACAAGTGGAAAACTCAGTCTCCAGTGTAATCATATGTTTGATTACCTTCTAATGCTCGGGCAGCAAAAGGGTATCACATTGTAAATGGACAGGCAGCTAAAATCCTGTATTATCTGCACCAAAACAGAGTGATACTCATCTTCTGGCTTACTCCTCTGAAGTTATCCTTTTTATTTTATTAGGTGGAAAGAATCCATCATTCAGAATACACACAATTTTTAGTTCATCTGCTATCATTATCCTTTCCTACTTTCTCTGCTTAAAGAAAACAGAATTCTTCTAAATTGATAAAATACATCAATTTATAAAACTAACCATAAATGTTTCAGATATTGCTTTCCCAGTCTGATTTCATTTTTATAAATCCATGGTAGATGCTCTTTATTAATCCTTTGGAAGCACAGCCATGGGTATTTTTTCTTTTACAGGATATGCTTTTGAACATGAAGAAATCATTGGTCTCCCAGTTAATTTTTTATTTTCAATGTTAATTAAAAACTTGTCCAGATGGCACTGTACAAATGTCTTTCATGCAGATTTCTGGCTTTGAAATACAGCTACCCACCTCAAACTACAGTGTTTCTGTCTGCTTGGGAAAATAGCTCTCCATGGTTCATTTTATGTATAGTATTATGTGTGGGAGAGAGTGTATCACTTGGAGTAAAAGGAGTGGAGATTCATCTCTAAACCTCCCACTTTTCATGAAAATCTCCACGTAACTATTTGTGTGTGTATATGTTTTGTATGTATGCTGGTGTGTGTGCATGTGTATGCACACATGGATGCCTCAGAAGTAAGAATAACCAAAAAAATATTACCTTAATAATGTGTACATATAATCTTCAGCCAGGTGGTTAATGAGAACAGAAACCAGTAGCATCACTGTATTTCACATCTCTTGAGACAAATGATTAAAACAAGTTTAAAATCCCCAACCAAGAAGAGCAAAAAAACCACATGCCCTGACTAGGTCTGATTTCTTCACTCATAACGACTCTGAGAAAACCTAAAAGCAAATAAATCTTTCTTCAGGAAAATATAAACCAGCAATACATGTACCACACAGTGAGAGTAAATCTCCCTCCTTTGCTCACTCACCTTCATGTGCTACTCATCCGGGGGACACTTATCTATAACACCCTTCCAGTACCTAAAGGGAGCCTACAAAAAAAAGCTGTAGAGGGACTTTTGACAAGGGCGTGTAGTGACAGGACAAGGGGTAATGGCTTTAAACTGAAAGAGGGGAGATTTAGATTAGACATTAGGAAGTTCTCTGCTGTGAGGGTATTGAGGCCCTGGCACAGGTTGTCCATAGAAGTTACGGATGCCCCATCCCTGCAGTGTTCAAGGCCAGGTTGGACAGGGCTTGGAGCAGCTTGTTCTAGTGGAAGGTGTCCTTGCCTGTGGTGTGGGGGTGGAACTGGATGATCTCTAAGGTACCTTCCACCCCAAACCATTCTATGATTTTATGTTTCTATGATCTGCAGAGATCCCTTGACACATACAGGCTGCCCACTCAGCCTCACTCCCTGTCACCTCAACTCAGGGACTTCCCCATGGGTGCTTGGAGCACTGCAGTCCTCTCTTGGGCTAGGTAGATGTCACCAGAGGAATTGTTGGTAATCAGTCAATGTAAACTAAGGCCTCTATAGTCCTACTTTCTGCTTTTCACCAGCAGTGGAATAGAGACCTTTTTGCTTCCTTGAATGGACAGCTAGACATGTATATGTAGTTATTACAAACAAATACTGATTTCACATAAATAATGTATTGTGAGCTCTTCAACAGCCCAAGTAAGTGGCTGCTATCTTTTCATACTGTTCCCACAGCCCTGTTTGCGTGTCACAGATTTTACTATCATTGCAGTTCTGTTGCATGCACAACATAGTAACCAGATAAAAATGACTCTGATGTGTCAAGAACAGAAAACATTCTCTTTAGCAGCATGTGACTCCCTAAGACTTCTGTTTGTGGAAGAGCCAACACAGTGTGCTATCTGTGTTTGAATATATGGCTTCAAAACACACTGCAATTAAAAGCTATAAGGCAGTTGGCTTAATATAGAGGATGATGTCATATTTCCTTCCATGCCTCCCAACTGAAGAAAAACAAAACCATCAAGCCAGGTTTTACTTTCCTCTATTGATTCCAGATACTTCTATCAAGCTCAGCCTTAAGAAGGCTGTTACTCTCTCACCCAAGGCTATCAAAGGAGGACAGCAAGCAGAAAGTCCTTAGGAATATGAACAGTGGCTATGTGACAAGAAAAAGAACATTAACTGCCTTAACCACATCTGATGAATTAAATGTTTACTGCTCTGTGGGTGTTTCGTCTGCAATGCCTGCCCCTGATGTCAATAGAGGTCTTGTTTAAAAACCTCAAGATGCATTCTCAAAATTCAGGGGACAGGCTGGACTTTAAAGGTTTGAGTGTTGAAAGAGAGGAAATATTTTTCCTTCTAGTTTCACACCAATCATCGGGTGTCAGAGAGGAAAATGCCTATAGATAGATGGTCTAACTCATTCACATGGCCCCATGAAGGATTGCTCCTTGCAGTTTATTTTCTAGGATTTTCTTCAGAATGTTTTTCAATACTTGTACAATAAATGTTTCCCTTTGGAAACCTCTGACAGGTCTGTCAAGGCCTGTATTACTGTGGTTAGTATGACATTTTCCCTTTTGTTTGTCTTCCACAGCCTTTAGGCTGTTGCATCCCATCATTTTTTTCCATTCCTTCAGAAAGCATTCTACAAGAAAACTCTTTACTACCAGAGGTGGGAAAGGACAGTAAGAAAACCTTTGTTTGAAGATGATTACAAAAATGCTATGGTTATTTTAATAGGGCCACTACAAGACAACAGCAAGGCTTTGCCGTTGTAAATTCAGCATGATACTCTTGTTAAGAGACTATGGAATGGAGAAAAAGAAAGGGGATGAAAGCTCTGCCTTATGCCCTCTTGAACTGGGCTGTTGTGGCTGCTGATTTAGATATAAATGCCACCATCAGCAGCCTCTGTGGACCCTGGCACTTCTTCAGAATCCCACTGGATACCTTCCTGGCACATCTTATTCTGATGCTGATTTACAAGCTTAATACAGCTCCACAGCTCTCTTCCCTTATGCCAATAGCTCTCTCCCAGTTGGATATGAAGACTTTAGTCCCCTCTTAAATCACTGCCTGCCCATTTCAGCTGGCTAAAAGGGGTGGAATGAGGAAAAAGGATCAAGCTCCTATTCCTTCGCCTTAATTATGATGTCTTGATTTTGGTGCTAATGTGTTGTCTAGCTTGTAACATATTGCCAAGCTCCCCATGTTTCAGCTTCTTTGCCTTTAAAATGGGAATAACTATTTCAGTATTTTAATGTACTTTGAAACATATGGACATAAAAAAATACCAAGAGAAGAAAGTTTTATTGTTTTTTCTATATTTTGTCTTTTTAATGCAGACCCATTCCATAAGTTATCATTACCTGTACAATGTGAACACACTTCTGTCATTGTTGAAGATACTCTCAACAATAACGGAACTCTCTATATTTTCTTGCTGATAATATAGGACCTCTGTCTTCTATTCCCAATAATTTCTAGAAAACCTCATTCTGTCACCAGCAATATATATTTTACTGAAGGCTGTGTGTCCTTGTCTTGTCAGAAAATTCAGCCTTCACTTTCTTCTTTCACCCATAGTTTATGTGTACTGAAACAGCCATGAGTAATTTTTGTTTCCAGATGCAGCACAAAGAAAAGTCACTAGTTTATGGGTGAAGCTATTATTTCCTCATATTATGTTGCACTCCCTATTTTTCCTGCACTATCCTCTGTCCTTTAAGTCCCCAGCTTAAAAGCTCTTTGGTGATTTCTTTATTCTGCCCCTAAGCAGTCTCTGATTTTCAGGTTGGCTTCCCTGCAGGGTAGTCTATCATCTCATGTTTCCTCTGCATTCCTCCATTGCATAAACAGTATTTTGCAGACTGTGCTGGGCATCTGGTGTAGTACAACTCCGAGATCTAACACATGATTACTGGAGGTGAATCATTGTCTTCCCATGTAAGTGTGCACAGAATGACGAGAACAACCACCCAGGGAAGCACCTGGAAAAGGCAAAGACAGGGATCAGCTGTGCGCATGATGTCTGACACTCAGCAGTCACAGAACATTCAAGGCTGCAGCCACCAGTCTGTGAGGTGACCCAGGGAGAGACATGTCCCAGGTGTGGTCATGGTGGGAAATGGAGACATTAGTTCTCGCAGGAGACACCAGAGTGCCAGTATTTTCCTATCAGTGGGCCTGTGGGTATATGTGATGACCCCAGGCCCATAGCAGGGAGGGCTGTTTGGAGGCATCTCCACCACCCCAGTGTCCAACTGCTTAGGCACCTATAATGGTGTCCAGGTCCTGGGCACTAGGCACCCAGTCTGCTTCAGACAGGGCAGGGCCAGCTCAGGTATGTCCCACTGTACAACTGGAGCACAAACTGCTGAGAAAGAGCTGTAAGAAAGTCAATGGGACACTAGAAAAATAAAGGCAAAGTCAAGGGTTGGGGTGTTGAGGCAGGGGTGGTCAGTTGCTCAAGGATTCAGGAGGGAAAATGGCCAAGTATGAGCTCCTGAAGGAGGAAAACAGAAAGGCTGGTCAGGATGAACAGCAAAGCACGGGGTAGCGGGGTCAGTCAGGTCCTGCTCCAGTCACTGCTGTGGCCAGAGTGGGTGGGAGGCAGCAGCTCTGGGACACCCAGACCTGGTTTTTCCCCTCCCAGTGCCCTGAGGCCAGCAAGGCTCCATGGGTGCAGCAGCAGGGAGCAGACCTCAGCCTGACAGCTCCTTAAATCCTGTGTGTCCTTCATATCTGTTAGCCTGTAAGTAACTGATTCACACTTCTAAGTTACATTTCTCCTATTTGCAGAGTCTCTTTGGACATAACTGAAAATGTCCAAGCAAGGTGACCCAAAAAGCTGGGCTGTAACAAGATTGTTTTTTCCAGTGGTCAACAGCCCACTCTCCCACTCCTGCTCCTCCAGATGACTCCTTGATCTAGGCCTGAGGAATGACTCCTTTTATTCTTGCTCAGGGGCTCTAGTTATCCAAACCATGATTTCACACGCTCAGACATGGGAAGACTTTGGTAAGAATTTAATCTCCACTTGACAATTCTGGTACATCAGATCACCCATATACGGTTTCTTCATCTCTCTTTAAATTTATGTACTTATTTGTGTCTTTTATTAATGTACAATGGATGTGCATTAGTAAAGCAACCAAACTAGTATTAAATTACCTTCCTATCTACTTCTACTTTATAAATCAATAGATCTGTGACAGCAATGTGCTTTAAACACACAGAAATGCTGGATACTTCTTTTCATGGTGAGTTGTCCAAATATTTGCTTGCTATCCTCAGAATATATTCTCTAAGCAAAAAAAAAAAAAAAAAAAAAACAACAAAACATCCCTTTTTTCTTTTGTATTTATATAAAAGCTTAGCTTGCCCTCTTCATTCACTTCTATTGCCTTTGTTATTTTGTACCGACTTGTACACAGGTCCATATATTTCTTTAATAGCTTTTAAATTTTCCTGAAGCCCCTTGTTATTGGCTCCCTAACCAATTTACTTTTCCCAGCAATGTGATCTATCTGAATGGAAATGGGAAGTTTATGCAATAGTCTCTTTAGACTTCTCTTAATACATTATACTCTGAGCCACACTGGCCAGAGTGCATGTTTATCTTAGAGGCTATGCAGTCCTGCAGCACTTGCACAGGGACTGCTGGAAGCTTAAGGTCCTATGACTGTGTGGGGTAAAGAATTGAAGATTCTGTGAGATGCCTAAAGGAATAAAAAAATTTGGGGGAATGCTCCATTGAGGAACCCATCCTGCCCTAGAAAAACTCCTGGACTGGTAAGAGTAAGCAGAATGTTTCATCATCCTATGATGGGATGCACCATTCAGAAAACTCATTCCAGTTTTGCCTGGTTTCTCTGATGCCTTCAGGGCTGGTCAGGCCCACAATAAGGCTACAAATGCAGGCATAATTAGATGGGGTGAAACCACTCTTAGATCCTCACCAGCCCCCTTAAAATCTTATGCTGTACATAACTTACTGAGAACAGAAAAGACATCTAGTTCTGATATTCATTTATAGCTGTGTCAGCTGGAAGAGAGCTTCCAAGCAGGTCTAGAGCATAGTTTAAATCTAATTCTGTATATCCCAGCTGATACACCTTTTTCAGTCTACTGTCACATCCCATATTATCACTGTGTTGCTACCACAGCTCTGCTCAGACTCTGAAAGGACTGTGTGAGGTGGTAGGCTGCAGCAGAGAGAACAGGGCTCATCAACCTTGACAATCTGCTGCGATCTTTTATTCCTGTCCCATTGTGTGTCCATTACTCTGGTTTTCAGCTCTGCACAGCCATTTTTTTCTATGACAAACGTTCGTACTTCCTCCTCTTGCTTGATTAATCTTTTCACCAGCTGTATTTGTGTTTGCAGAGTATGTGTTGCTATGCATTCATTTCACCACCTCCACACCTCAGATCATTGGCAGCAATCACATTCTTTAAACAAAAATGCTGTTAACTCTTTGCATCCAAAGAAAAAGAAATGCCAATATAAGAGATTGTGACTAGCCAATGATTTCACTATAAGAGTCTGCACTGTAGGAGGCAAAGGAGGGGCACCTTCACCTGAGAAGACATATGACAACAGAAAACACTTAGCTTGACGTTCCCTGTTTTCTCCTTATTTCATGGGCTTGTAATTATTAGCAACAAATTTATGCACTTGCCCAACACAAACTGGCACACAACAGGGAGAGTGGGTGGCTTTTGTGTGTGCTTAAGTAACACGTAACTAACGTTCTAGTAAGTGCTCAAGAAAATGTGCTGTAGCTCCTGAGTTTGGAAGATCAATGACAACAATTTCCTGCTTTTGTATCAGCTATTGGTATGAAACTGTCCACCCAAGGCTATGGCAGACTGTGCTGGGACCAGAAGTGCTCACTATCTTCCAGGCTGTGTTGCTGCGGCTGAGCACCACGTTTTGTCCTGGCAGTCACCTAAGTAAGACTTGTCTATCGGATGGGGCAGGTGCAGCTTGCAGCCCCTATCTGTGCTCCCAAATGGAAATGTACGTTAGCCTTTAAAAGAGTGTTTCTGCCTTCACTTTTTCTTTAAAGTATTTGAGCAATTCACCAACAGGGTTTTGTTTTTTTTCCCCACTTTCATTAGGTGTTTAGGTTTGTTTTTTTTCTCTCCTTTATTTCAAAGAGGGCATTGTTACAAAAAGCTCCAAGGACATCCTGTGCTGTTTTCCCCACTCCATAATTTTCTCCTTACAATTTTTCTTCAAAGAGTGAATAATACACTATTCAATGCATTGAAACTGCACTCTGCTAATGGAAACACTGCCTGGAGCTGCTTTGAAATGGTGGTCCAAACCAGCCCACAGCACTGAGCAATCTGTGTGAGGGACACCAGGAGTCCCTTGGTATTGCTGTGCCCTGGCAAGTAATTTTGGCGTTCGTGGGAGTTATTAGCACAAAGATTTGAATCTTCTGTACCGGGTCTTTTGTGTGTCAGCAAGATTTGTCTTCAAAACTTCAGCTTGTTTGCATAATGCAGTGTTTCAGAACTGGCAGAGTCCTTACAGAGGATCACCCTGTACTCTGGTGTCAAGTGACCTCCTTCAGACAGTCTGTCCTTCTGCCTCATTTGGTTCTCCCCCAGTTCCTTTCCCTCCTGTGCCCCTGCTTTCCTGCCCCATACCTATGGGCAGGTGCTGCTCACTTCTACTTCCCAAGAGCATCCTCATTTCAGCTCCACTCCAAGGGTCCCTCACTGCTTTTTGTCTCCCCAAAGCCTGGTCTTTCCTCAACAGCACAGTATCCACCTATAATAAATCTTTATTTCCTCCACAGTTTATTTGCACATTCTAGTTTATCTCTTCAGAGAAAGCACTAGCAAGAAAAGTCAGTGACAGTTTGTACAAACTGGTCATTCATTTTATTATGTATTTTTGGCAACAGCCTTTAAGTCATTTATGCCTGCCGTAAGTGTGTGGAGAGTCTCACTCACACAGAGTGATCTCCTCAAATCTGCCTGTGAGTCTTGCTTAGAGAAGTTCCTCTCCAAACTCGTGCCAGGAGTGTAGGGCTGGGAGGAAACTGGCATTGGAACAGGCTTCCCAGGGAAGTGGTGGAATCACCATCTCTGGGAGTGTTCAGCAGCTATACAGACGAGGCCCTCAGTGACATGGTTTAGTGGTGGACTTGGCAGTGCTGGGGTAACGCTTGGACTTGATCTTAAAGGTCTTTTCCACCGTAGCTAATTCTGATGCCTGCCCGTTGAGGTGTGAACCCAGCACCCAGACACAGGAGGCACCGGCTGGATCACCCCAGGCCGCCGCCGGGAGGCGCCCGCGGGGCAGTGGAGCTGGCGGGCGCGGCTCCCGGCGCTGCTCCCGGTGCTGCCGCAGCGGCGCGGCCGTCCGCCGCCTGTGCCTACAACTCCCGGCGTGCCGCAGCAACCGCCCGCCCGCCCGCGGCACAGCCCTCCCGCCGCCCGCCTCGCCTCGGCACTGCCCGCCTGGGCTCGGTTCGTCTCCGCTCTGCCCGCCTCGGCTCGGCTCGGCTCGGCCCTGCCCGACGCAGCCGGGCTGCGCCCCGGGACGCTGTCCGCGGTGCGGGTGTTAGGTAGGTGTGCGGGCGGCAGCGCGGCGGGCGGGCCGGGCAGGTGAGAGCCCTGCGGGAGGAGGCGGCGGCGTGCTCCTGCTTACCGGGGTTGCGTGTGTTTCTGTGCGTGCCTGCTCGCCTGTAACCCCCATCACTCGGGTCACACAGTTGCGTGCGGATCCAGCTGCTCCTGGCGCCGGCGGGGACCGCATTTGCTTGCGCGGCCGGTTGCTGCTGAGGTCCCGGGAAGAGCGTGAGTGAGCAGCGGTTGTAACCGATCGCGGATACGCGTTAGGAGCACATGTGTTTTTCTACGCATGCAACACTTTTATTGGGCTGCAGGCTTCTAGTGACACCGGGCATCGGCCTCGAGGGGGGATGGGGCGCGGAAGAAAGGGGTAATAACGAATTAATTGCAGATGAGAAGTAATATCCGTCTTTGAGTCATCAGTCTTTGAGGCATAATTTCATTCCGAAAGCTCTTAATCGAACGAGAGATCTGCTATAGGAAAGCACTGCTTTTCCCATAGGATTATCAGATTTCCACCAGAGAATACAGATCCTGGATTACTGAGCTACATGGGATTTGCGTGTTTTTTTTTTGTAATTAGTCTGTGAATCTGAGTTTTAAAATCTTTATTTGGAAAGGGGTGGGAGAGTTACTGGCTTCTGAGAGAGCAGACATCTCGTTTCTCTGACATTTTACGCAGTTATTCCAGTTATCCTGCACTATGTAGATGACTTACTGCCTTAATTGGATCTTGGTGTCAAAGGTTGATTAGACTCCCTAATAGATTTTGGGTCTGCAAGAGGATTGCAGTTTTAAATGCGTGGTTAAAACAATTGTGTTTGCCATCTCCCCTCGAACAGTTTAGAGGAAGACTGATGTTTCACGTTTGCATTATCTTATCTTTGGTTTATTAATGTATCATTATGAGGTTGTCAGATTTGTTTTTGTTGTTTTTTTTTTCCTCTCTGCTATTTCATTTGCAGACCGAAAAGAAATGAATGTCAGAGAGGATTTATTTAGTCATTTAACAGCTGACACAAGCCATATCCCTAACAAAACAGTGATGAAAGAGTAGAAGATTTCTGGGATACAGCAGTTCCAGTACTGTGAAGCCGCTTCCGTGGGTCAGGGACAGCGTCTGCTGAAGGATGCGGTAGCCCAGGAGTCAGAGCTTGCTGGGACAAGGTTGATGGCTTGCATGGAGCTTCTTTATCTGGCCAAGGAGAGGAGGCAGGCACCCCTGGGCACCGCTACGGACTGGAAGCTGCCCTCCCCTCCCTGCGAGCAGCAGCAGCAGCAGCATGAGGGGGGTGAAGTGGACCCCAGAGCAGCCGCTGCAGTGGCAGCCCTGCACTGTGAAAGGCATTGCAAGCCCCTGCAGAGGGGCCCTGTGGCTGAGCCCCCATTGGCACCCCAGCCATCTCCCCCAGGCACCTCACCCTGGGAGCACTCAGCACCCTCCAGCACCTCCCAGCCCTGCCACCCGCCTGAGCACCTGACCAGGGATGAGGATGGAGGGAAGAAGAAAGCCTGCTGCTGTGCCCAGGAACTTGAGACGTCATTCACCTATGTGGATGAAAATGTAAACCTGGAGCATGCAAGTGCCCTCAGTCCTCCAGGGAGCAACTGCCAGGATGCCCCTCTGCAGCAGCATTCCTGCAGGGAGCTGCCACCCGAGTGGGTGCATGATTCTCCTTCCCTGGTCTCTGAGGAGGAAGATGCTGCCTCAGAGGTGGCAGCCGGGAAGTCTGTGGACTATGGATTCATCAGTGCCATTTTGTTCCTGGTTAGTGGCATTTTGCTGGTGATCATTTCCTATGTGGTACCCAGAGACGTGACTGTGGATCCCAACACAGTGGCTGCCCGGGAGATGGAGAGGCTGGAGAATGAGAGTGCTAGGATCGGAGCTCACTTGGACCGCTGTGTTATCGCTGGGCTGTGTCTTTTAACCCTGGGGGGTGTGGTGCTGTCCAGCCTGCTAATGATGTCCATGTGGAAAGGGGAGATGTACCGGAGGAGCAGGTTTGCATCCTCCAAGGAGTCTGCAAAGCTGTATGGGTCTTTCAATTTCAGAATGAAGTCTGGTGCAAATGATAACATGCTTGAGCTGTCGTTAGTTGAGGAAGATGTGCTTGCCATAGATAATTAGTGTGGTCATGATTTTTAAGGCAGCATTTCTACAGGAAAATATGTTTCATTAAAGAAAACAGATGTGGCTAAAGATAGCTGGTGATGCAGTTTATTTGTTTGACAAAAATGGTTTTTTTTAAAGCTCTATAATGAATGTTCGAAGCATATGAGCACTTGTAAAGGGAAAACGTGCCAGAGAAATTGCAGCTGATATAAAATAATGAAAACCACTAAATAAAAAGAGATTTGTGATAAGTAGGTTCCTCAGATACTCATTTATCCTAATACGAAACATTCCATTGGTGTGTTGCCTATATAATTTTCTTATTACCCCAGTATAGAACAAGAATGACCTTGACACTTTGGAAGCTGTTAATTATTTCAGCCTGCAGGACTATGAATGATCTACTTGGTAGACTGTTAAGAAGCAGGACCAATATTCAAATAGCAGGGCTAATATTTAATTGAGGAATGCTTTTTTATCCTTTAATTTTAAGCTGATCCTTTCTGTTGCGTGAGAGCTAAGGGAGAAAAGAACAGCAACTGGTCATGACTTGCTACAAACCTCCCATATTTTCAAACAATGGTACAATTAGGGATGATTATTTAAAATATAAAATAAGAGGCAAAGGGCAGGGAACCATATGGCTCATGGTAGTGGTAGGAGACAAAAGGCTCTTTGAGCTGAGGTCAGTGGCTCCATTTCAGTTCAGATTAGGAATGATTGATAGTCATTAACTTCTGATAGCTATAGTGACCCATATAAAAGAAGTTTAGTTCCTAGTGGACAGATGTCTTTGTATGAAAACTGCCATAACTTGAATTAACTGACCTCTTGTTTGGAGTCTCAAAAGGCCCAAGTGAAAAAACGCGGGGATGCTGAGGCTGAACATGTCTCCTTCAGCATGGATGCCAGAAGAATTTCAAGCTCAGTTGCAGGGCTGTGCTTACATTGGGACTTTCTGCATCTTACTAGCCCTTTTGAAACTTCAGTTTTGTATCACCAAGCTGTCAGCCTTCTCATAACCAGCAAGGAAAGGTCAGGAAGGAGCTTTCTGGGGCTCAGTCAATAAAACACACTTCATTTGTAAAAAAAAAAAAAATCAGTTGTTGGGAAACACAAAGGTTAAACATCAGGCAGTTTACTGGCTGATGTGGGACTCTCTTAACATAGGGGTGATCGAGGGTATGTGTTGTTATTAATCGCAGTTCTGTGGCACAGTAGCCAGAAATTTGTACCACTGCTGCTATTCACTTTATTATCAATCAGTTTCTGTGGAACATTAAGGGTGTGCTCTTGCAGTGCTGAGAAAACCAACAAAGATTGATGTATATACTGCTGTCAGTTCCTGCTGAACAGTGGTTAGTGTATCTGTATGTCCTGTTCATATATATGTGTGTGTCCCTGCCAAATCCAAACATGAGTGAAGAGCTCTGTTTGTACAGTCCCTGACTGCAATCTTAGTAGAAACATGTGATTCACTGTCACAACCTCATCAATTGTGGGCTAAGTCTCAAATATCAGGAATATTGAGTATTTTTAACATGATACTGGGATTTTTTTTCCACACTGTGACATACCTGAGAAGAGTTCTCTTGGGGAAGGAGATCTCCTTTGTGTCCCCCTTTTCCCAGGAATATGTATCAGCACGAGTTGTCAGCATAACAAGTGTCAGTTGGAAACGTGGGGTCCTCATGCAGAGAGACTGAAAGCTGTTTTGTCTCCTCATTCCCTCTTCCCTGGGTGTTTGTGTCAGGAGACATGTGCAGCACTGGAGTCTGGCACTCACTCAGTTCAGTCCCTTCTGCTTGCCAGCCACTGGTGTTGGAACGGGTGCCTTCGACCAAGGGTCCAAGGAGCAGTCCTGCACCAGGCTTGTGCCTTTGGTCACTGTAAATAGCATGGTGTGGTACCCAGGCTTTAATTTTGGCCCTGCAAAAGAGATGCTGCTTCAGATGTTAGCTGCTCTAACTGCCGCTTTAGTTCTGTGTTATTTGGTAATTAAATGAGCAGTCTTATTAGGGGGTGCTGCTGCCTCGTAGATGATTTTGCCAGTTTATGTCATGATGTGGAGTGTGTTTGCAGGCAGGAACTCAACAATGGCCAGAACCTCCATTGTCGTCTTCAGAGAGCTTATGTCGCTGTGGATGGGTCATCAGGAATTCAGGATTGAATTTCTAGGGTAAATAAATGGAATAGCTTCCAGATGTAAGGAGAAGCCTTCAGCCTGTTATGATAGGTGAGAGTGAGGAACGAAGTAGCCTGAGAAGCAGGAGAAGGAAAGCTCCACCTTAGCTGGTGTTTGCCTGCTGGTGGGTATGTGGACATTGCCTGCAGGGCCTGACACACTGCTCAAGATGGGGTAGTGAGGACAGCACTGCATCTTGTCCTGTCCTGAGGATGGCAAGCAGCTGGATGTGGCCTCCAGAGGCCCGAGGAAAGCCTTGCCAAGTGAGAGGGCAAATGGTACTGAGCTGGGGGCAACAAGATGATGTGGGACAGTGGATGGGTGCTGTGGGGGATGAAAACCCTTTCACCAGCCTGGGTCCATAATGGGAATCGCTGTTCTCACCTTCCTGACAGAAGCTCTAAATTGAGGCTGGTGGTTTTAAGAGCCATTATTTTTATTTTTTTTTAATGATACATGTGCATAACATTGGAGTGCATTCTATTATTGCAGAAAGATGACAGCTAACACTGTAAGGATCACAGGTTTCTTGTAGGAGCCATGGCATGCCTTAATACTGATTATTAGCACTAGAAAAGGGAACGCTCCCCTGACTGTCAGTGTGTTATTATCAAGTGAGAAGTTTTCTGACACTTTGTAAAATGCCTGTCACAGATCATGAGCCTGCAATACTTAAATGAACCCTCAAGTTTTCCCCAAGCATTCTGAGGAAATGTAAGTCAACCTAATAATCTAAATATACACTGCAGGAGTGTGAAGAATAAGAAAATTTCAGTAACAGGACTAACAGTTTATTTTGGTGCTTGTGTGTGCTGTGGAAGAGGTGAAGGAAGGCAAAGTGCAGGAGTTTAGCAGATAAAACTCTCAGGACATTTTTCTGATCACCCAGCAAGATACCTGTACACATTACAGGACTGTGTGGGTTGGTGGTGCGATATAAAACCTCTGGACTCTCAGGTTCTCGTGCTATGTGATGCGACAGAGACCAAAACACTTGCTGTCTGGTGACTTATGGTGGAAAATGAATGTATTTGCCCAGTGGACGAGCCTTCGCATCGTTCATCTCACATGAGATGATACCAAAGGCTGAGGCCAAGGGAAATTAATTGCCCTCTCATACACCATTGCAATTTGATTTCCACTGCTCAAAATATAAATGCTTTAAGAGTATAAGCATGATTAAAATCAGGTTGGGTGTTTTTCCTTGCCTGGGTTAAAGTTGTCATGTGGATCACTGGAGAGCTTTCTTCTGTGGGGATCTAACTCTTGGGGCATACCAGGTGGGTTTTAGGTGAGCCCTGGAGTACCCCAGAACATACCGGGATTTGTGCCCTCAGTCTGTTTATTTCTGTCAGTGAAGCGTGACAGTTTCCCATGTTCTACCTCATGACATATCTGTGTGCCAGGGCCTGCCTGCTGAAGGGAACCCAGGGGTCTGCATTAGGGCCGGAGGTGCCATGCGCTGTGGTGATGCTCCCCTGTGGCGAGGTGCCGGTAGCCTGTGGCTAGCTCCCTGCTGCTCAAACAGCTCCCAGTGACCCATTTGCTCAGTTTCTGTCCTTTTAGGTATCTGAGGCCAAGGCTGCCATTTGGGAACTGCCTGTCACCAGCTGGGGACTCTCACCCAAAAGGAGTGACTCCACACAGTCCCAGCCCCACCAGGCTCCCTGGCCAGGCAGTCTTGCCTTCTCGCTGCCAGCCCCACACCAGCCCCACAGCAGAAATGCCTGAGACTCTCTCCTAGGAAGCCACGCTGGGTTGTTGCTGGGTTTTATATGTTTACAGTTTTTTAATCTTTGTAATTCTTTTAAAAATCTGTCTGTAATGAATATAAAGTTTACTGACTGGAAAAGCGACTGGTTTAATGTTGTAAAACTCCTTTTTGACCCACAGGGCGAAACGTCACAGTCCATCGTGAGCTTTTCAATAGTGCGTTTTATGCCTTATTACAATAGCAACAGCATTCTGTACAGATTGACAAATAAAAGTCTGTAAAGCTGAGTGCTTCCATGCTCCTCTTTGCTCCTCGCTGAACATCCAGTTGCAGTGGTTGGTTCTTCATCCCCTTGCCATGGGTGCCTTGTCCTCAGCTGCTGGGAGCTGTGGCATGGCAGGGCCAGATCCGGCTGCTCTGGCACTCCGTGCCTGTCCCCAGCTCACCCAGTGGCCATATCCCTGACAGCTGGTCCATCCAGTCGGAAAGCATCAGATGACGCAGGCTTCCAAACTGCTGTGCCAGTGTCCCACCTAACTCCGGGTAACAAAAAAGCAAAGAGGAAAGAAGGAAGGTGGGCCCAGACAGGGCTGTGTGAGCAGGAAGCTGGGGAGGTGCTGTGGTGGGAGGTGGGTATTGAGTCCCTGTCCACCATAACCCTGTGCATCACCACTTCAGTGCCATGTCCTCACCCCACAGCCTGGCCATGGCCAGGGTGGGACAACAGATGGTGTCAGTCCCAGCACTGGCTGTGGTGACAATGGTGGGTGTGAGGTGCCCAGAATGCACTGGTAGTGGTGGATGACGTGGGCAGAAGCAGGAGCAGTGCTCCCAGATGGCTGCAGGCTGGACATGGCCACCTCGGTGATGGCTTCATCTCTGCTTCCAGAAGGGACACCAGCCACCTTTGACACTTTCTGCTGCCTCCCAAATGCAACAGTAAGGTATGCCATGAGGTTATGCCTTGTAGCATCACCTTGCTGTCACTGTCATAAAAATCAAAGCATGATGTGAATGCCACAGAGGGAGGGGATCCAGGCTGGGGCAGGGGCTGATTGCTCCTATTGCTTGTTTCTGCAGTACCGGGTATAGCAGGGCCCCGATTTGCAGTTCAGGTTTCAGACTGTTACTGCTACAGCAGTAATAAAAGTGCCCCTGAGGTGGCCAGATCAGCTGCAGTAACATTGCACTGGTGCCAGATGTAGCCTGTGGTGTGCAACCAACAGTAAGAGGTTAAGAGAGTAATTGTGTTTATAGATATGACAATCCATCAGATTACAGATCTGGGAGGCTTTCTAACTGAAAGCAAACATTAAATTAATTGTTGCTCTATTTTACAGGATTCTTCTTAATCGTACCTTTTTAAATTTTGAAGGATTCATCCTCATGTGCTATATTCACAGGGACTATTTTCCCCATGCTAATAAGTCCTAGCAAGGTCAAGTGTCCTGCAGACTGCAGGGAGGTGAGATCTCTCTGATTTTTTTATCAGTTTAAAATAAATTATGGCTGTTACAAATTTGCATAAAGCTAGGCAAGAACTTCTTTTTTGAAATGAACATGGTTAATATTTGTTTGTGTAAATGTAAATTCAGTGCCCACTGTAGAAACTCAGTCAAATGATGCATGTTTGTATTAAATTTTCAGTGCAAATCCACACTTAAAATGCTTCTGCAGAGTTGCTGTATTAAAGATTTGTAAAGAGTTTTCTGCTTATTTAAGTACAGATTTGTCCACCTTTGCATTGCCATTAACTGAGTTGCACTTCACAGTCATTTGATCATTGTCATGTGTAAGGGCATTGCAGTTTGCCAGACATGCATTTTTTATTCACCTGCATCAAGTGTATAACCCACAGATCAGCACTGAAAGTGCTTCCATCTGCATTGAACAGTGAGATACCATGTTGCATGGTAGGTAATGTTTTCAAGAAGGACATAGACACCAAAGCTGTGCACAGAGCATATAGTTTCCCCATTTACAGATGAAGTGAGTCACCTCCTTTGCCCAGAGAGCCAGCTGGAGAGCTGAGGACAGGAACCAAGGCTTCAACTCATAGTCCAGCACTGCAGAAAGAGCTTAATTGTTGCAAAACCCCTAGAATAAATTAATCCAAAAGGGATGGCAAATATTTTTTTTTCTGATTAATGCAACTAAATTTTAATTTCAAGTGCAAAATAATATTTAAAAATCCTAGGAAAGTGAGCCCAAATTAAATTTTGCTGATATTTGATGTAATTTGGTGAAGATTTTGCATATTTAAGGGATTTGCATTACAGTAAGCTTTCTCTTTTTTTTTAAGGTTTCAAAAAATCAATAGGCTTCTGTTGAAATGATAGAAGATATCTTTATATCAGCAAAAAAGGCTTCTCTTTTCCAATAATAGTTTCTGCTTTGACAGATGTGTATGCAGAGAAATTTAGCTATGGTTGAATAAAACATTTCCAGTAGCAAAATTGATTAAGTCTGTTTTGTAGGGGCAAAAAAAATCAATTCTTCCCATTAGAAGTATCTAAAAGATGTTGATCAGCTAGAAATGTAAATAAAGTCCTTTAATCACTGTTCTCCAGCTGCAGCATATCCATATGTAAGAGATTGTATTTTGTTTCTTTATAGCTTAAAATAAATTTAGTTCAACTCTTAACATGAAGCAGCTTTTGACAAACTAGCCAGAGTAACTGTGCTTGAATGTAAATAGTAGCTAGGCTGACATTTTGGTGTTGCTTTTCTCAAGGATTAGCTATTCACAAAATGAATGTATACTTGATAACAATATATTGAAGCTGGGAACAAAGATACAGTCACTGCAAGGCAGAGTAGTATAAAGTATGTGCCTATTTTCAGTTTCTATGTATTATCTTCTAATTTCATGCAATAAAAACAGCACTTTTATCGTCTCTTGATTAGTAATTGTTACGGGCTATTACAGGTCACAGAGGGCTCTTGACAGAAAGATGCAAAGTCTCTATCTCTCTAAGTCTCTAAGCTTCTGTTTGCTAAGAGCTGAGAGAGTATGCTGGGGCATGCTTGCCCTACACTTTGTTTTAGATAACAGCAGTATCTGGTGCAGGCAACTATCTGAGACAGTTTTGTGATGATGGGCCTTTGATTTGATCAGGCCTGACCCCATGTTCTCAAAACTTTATGCTTTGCCTATAGTGTGGATAGCAAGTACTTGTTTTTCTGCTGTGGCTTCCTGAAGAAGAAGCTATGGATCAATAAGTAACCATCTTACTTTTGTTTTTTGTCTTCTTTCAGGAATGGCAACCATGGCTGGAAGAGCTCTTGAGAGGTCCTTTTCCAGTCTTCTGAAACTTCATTCACTTTTCATAATACCTCAAATATAATTGCTCATGGCTGTGAAATTACTTCACTCAGTTCCTTGTGCACACTGGGGTGAATTTTATGAGGCCTACCTGATTTGAAGATATGTAATGTATCTGTGTAGCCTCTTTTTCTGCTGTTTACGCAACCTAAGTTCTTAATAAGTTTTGAAGTCTGTGGATTGTCTCAGTTGGTTGGTTTAGATTTTTTTTTCAGTGGGTTAAAGAAAAAATAGTAGGCTGAAGCACTTCAGCCTTCTCAGTGTCATTTTCAGTTGTGCTTCTCTGTCCCTCCTTCAAAGCAGAAAACACATTCTTTGTCTTTTTTTCTTTCTAGTATGACTATAGAGCAGTTCCTCAGGACATTTTTCTTTTCTAGCAGGATGTCATTTGCTGTCATTGCCTCTTTTCCCCACAAAAAAACAAAACCAAAACAACCCAAAACCCCAAAGCCAAATATTATTATATATATGTCCTATTTCCCCAGTGGGGAATCTAAATTTTAGGCCAATCTCATGATTAGCCAGACCCATGTTCACAATGCTTATTTTTCTTTCACATTTTCACATTGCACATATGCGTATTTTGTTTCCTTAATTTTGGGTATTTGCTAAATTTCCTGCACATCTTTTAGCTTTAAATGTCTGCTTTGTGGGAGCACACCAGCTAGTGCTTTGAATTTACTCGTTCCCTGGGACCCCTTCTCTAGAGGCAGAAATAATCTGCTATATCAGCTCTGTACTGTATTGATTTTTTTCTTGGTACAGCTTGAGCTTGGTGAACAGCCTGGTGACTGGGTTCCCCACTCCAGCCCACCTCTACTCATTCTTCCCTCAGCCTTCCTGTGATGCAGGCAGCAGTGGTCCAAGACGGAGATTTTGTGGCAATCCTGCTCTTTGAGGCAAAGTATGTTACAAATACTACAGGCTTATCTATGCTATCAAATGACAATGCACAGCTATTGAAATAGGAAATACCTTCACTTAAACTTCACAGGATATTGAAACCAGCCTCAGCAAAGAGGCGAGTTAGAAGCAAAAATCAATATTGGACAGTGCTGAAGTGCCTCTGTTCAGCTGCTGTTTTAAGTGGCTTGTACAGACCTTTAAAATCATGTTGCCAACAAATGGAGGGACTGCAGCTTTTAAAAAGTCAGAGAATTATTAATAGTGTGTTTGACCTCCAGCTCTGCGCAGTCTACAAAAAGACCATCATTTGTCATATGCTGCTGCCTTATGCCTAATTCTGCAGCCCCTGTTGGAAAGCAGTTGTGCATAAGAGAAGTGCATTACAGAGAGTGAGGGTCAAAGCTTTTGATTCCTGATGGACTGTGGGAGGGGAGGAGAGAGGCAATGGCTTGCGGTCAACCCCTGAACAAAAAGGGAGGGGTGCAGAAACCATTCACTTCGTACATCGTTCACACACTAATGGTGTGTGAATTCTTGCCTGGTGTGTGAGAGAAGAACATTGGCTGTGCTGAGGTTACACTTTCAGCTCTTCAGCAGGGATATGCAAGTATGGAGAGAAGGAAACGTCAGATGTCTTCCTGAGAAAATGAATGCTGCAGCCACCATGCTGGTGTCTGAGGAGTGATCTGGGGCCCAGCACCTATGACTGGGCTCCTCAGCAGGCTGATCTGTCACACAGCATTTGCAGCACAAAGAAGCAGCCTGAACTGTTATTAATTTTAACCACTGCCTGAGTAACCTAAAGTGACAATCCATCTTACTGGTGTTACTAAGTCAGTTTTGGACAATGCCTTATCATCTGCAGAAAAAGACGAGGAGATGTAGTGCAGACAGCAAGTTTCTAAGTAAAATTAGTCTGTCTGAGAAGGGGAGAAAAAATGCCACATATTGGGCTGAACAAATCCTTGCACTGACTTTTTGAGCCAGAGTCCTTCTAGGAGCACCACAAATGCATCTTAGTGCTTGTATTCAAAGAGCTGTCAGTCTTTCTCTATCCAGACAACTTCCATTTATGTTCACATCTGGGGTGGTTTAGGGTCATACATTATTTCTGCTTGTGCTGTTCTTGCTTTACACTTCAATGCCAGCTCCACAGTCCTTCATAAGCATCACATATGCACGCATGCACACATACAGAACCTCTTGAACACCACTGCCTTGGTGGCAGCAGACAGTGTCTGAAAGACACAGGGCACCACTGCAGCTACAGGAGTGCACATGTGAGCCTGCATGATGGAATATATTTCTGTTCTCATAGAGTCTTAAATATCCTTTTAAATATACACAACATCTCATTTATACATCTTCTGTCCTTGTCTATCAATGGACATGGCTGTGGTGTGCACTCTGTGGACAAGAACTAGGTCCCCCATTTTGGCTGTCCTACCTATTAGTTCTGGATTCAGTGCTTAGGAATAAAAATGCAATTAATTTATATGTCCTCTTCAATTCAGATGGGATTTAAGACTGCCTTTCAGCTGGGTGGCTGTGGTAGCCTGAGAGAAAATTTGAGGCCCATGTTAAGTTAGTGCTCCTGCACAGGGCAAGTTGAAAGAAAAGGAGTTGTGCCTTGGAGAGAGAAACAGCTCCTGGGGATGCTCTGCAGCACAGCAGTAATAGCTTAAGGCTGTGGCTCAAAATCACAGTCCTTACAATAAACAGAAAAGGTTTTGGTGGCTTTTGTTTTTGCATGGGTGAAGGCTAGAATCCAGGCCATTGAGGACTGACACAGAAAGTTTGTACAGTATTTAAGAATCTTTCACTGGAAATGCCTCACATACCAATACGAAGTGCTGGGATGCATAACAACAAGATTATATAAATAAGTGTAGTAATTTATTTACATGCAGGATGAACCAATGCACTGCAAGTAAGGAGGTCTGTATCCAAACATCACAGGATGTGAATCTGTCACAGCTCCAGGGAAGAGAGCATCTGTCTTTACCTTGAGCTGAAGCCTCTCTCCTGGGATCCCCAACCTAATTGCTATGTTCATCCAAGATGTTTACTGTCATTTGTATGGGACAATGTTTGGATTAGTTCCTGTTTTAATGAAGGTGTTTTAAGCACTCACAGTTGCCTGTGCATCTTACTATTTTATTGGTAAACAGAAGGGTTAAAACCAATAAAAATATTTTTCTTTCTTCTTTTGTCAGAGAAAGTATATGAAACTAAAAAGAAAATGGGAATGGAGTGAAGGTATTGTTGGCAAGCAGGTGGGAATATTGATTTAACAATGTAAAGAGCTACAGTCAATAATTATTGGGAAAATAGATTTCACATTTCATACTGACTTGACTTTTGTCAGATTGATTGATTCTGTTATAATACAGTCAAGAATGTAAATCCAGAAAAAAAGAAGAAAACTGAAGGCAGGCCCTTACACTGCAAAACAAAAGCAATGACTTATGGATGTTCTGGTAGTGGTCAACTGGTATGGAGACATAATGTATCTACTAAAATCTTGGATCAGTCATTCTTTATGCTAGTAAACCAGTTTATCCTTGATAATAAAAAGTCCTGAGTTTGAAATCAAAATATGTCTTCTAGTTATGTTCAATGTGTTTGAAAGTCCCAATCTCTCTCTGTTTTAGTGGAGGAGACAGCCAGTTCCCAGGCTACACTGTATAAGACCAATTATGTTTCTAGCAACAGTAATGGCAAAGAGTTCCTTGAATTTAATTTCTTCGGACAGACCTTAAATTCTCTCTCACATTGTTTTGTCATCTTTCAGAATATAAGTTGATTTTGCAGTTAATTTGAGGACATTCTACATTCTCCAACTTTCCCTAAAGGCACAAATCACCCCAAGGCTTTAGGCAGTGGCTTCAAGAACTGCTGAACAAACCCAGCATTTTTCAGATGTACCAAAGGGGTATCTTATTTCTGCTCTATTTTTTTCCACCCTTCTTCACTTTCCCCCCACTTCTCCTAGCCTTGTAGTCCCCCACTGCCTTGTATACCAGCCCCTTATAAGCCAGTACCAAGCCTAGCAGATTATTTACTGATTATTAGGATAATTTTTATCTCTCACTTCCATTTTCCTGTGTCCCACTTCCTTTACTTTACAATCTTTTCCCCTTCTCTCAGCATGTTTCAGAACTAGTTAAAGGCTCATGAGCACGTTAGGAAGAAACTAAGATGCTCCTCAGAATTTGCTCCTTGGGTCATAGCTGTGGCTGGGGACAGACAGACCCTTTCCTGAGCTATGTGAGCTTTTGAGCCAGCTGGACACACTCTGGCCATAAGAAGCGCAGAGCTGCCGTAGCGTGGCACAGTGCCTGAGCACACACTGTGCCTCTCAGCATATTAGCACAGCAACGTCGATTGTGGTGTGGAAGTGCCTCATGCTGGGTTCATCATAGTTTGGGCAGAGGCAGCTTGAGCTGAATGCAACTGCCTCTGTAGCCTGACATCCTTAACCACCGTGGGAATTGTCCTCACTGCTGTGCCAGCTCTGCATGTATCCTCATCCCTCTCCTTCAGCATCTCCTTCCCGTTAATTGTGTATCTCTTGTATTACTCACAGTCTCTTGGCCATCATGAGCTGCATGCAAATGCTGGGCTTATTGTTTGAGATAATGCATTTCTGCTATCTTGATGAAATATGTGTATTCCATTTGGTTTATTAGCTAATTAAACTAATCTCTAGAAAACCTTCAGAATGTCTTCTGTTGTTCTGCAATGAAGCTAATTTATCTCTTTGGTACTGGCAGAAGGGAAAAGGTCTATATGCCCTGAAGAAAAAGTTTGGTTTTCATATGTTTTTGTCCAAAGTGTTTCAAAATAATAATTTAAAAGACAGATTCACATACTCAGGAATCTTTGGCTGACTGATCTGCAGCAAAAGAAACATACAGGGAGTACAGGCATTGCCTGTTCTCATCTCTCAATCTGACAGATAAATAATTTGCCAAAACAGCGATTGCTTAGAAGTTAAGAAATAATTTTCTTGCTTGGAAGCATGTCCTGATGACTATTGTTTTGCTGTGAGTTGATCACAGGATGGCACTCAGTGTGTCAGTCTGCTTTCAGGGTTTAATAAAACTACTGGTAGAGAAGACGGCATTTCATAGAAACATGGTGGAGGCTGGTGGACACCTCTGGAACTCATCTGGTCCTGCCCCTGCTCAAGCTGGATCAGATAGCAGATTGTCCATGGCTTGTCTAGTTGAGTTCTGAATATTCATAGATGGAGACTCCACAGCCTCTCTGGGCAGCATGTACCAGTGTTTAACAACCTGCACAGTGAAAAAGGTCTTTCTGATCATTAAACAGAATTTCCTGTGTTTCAGTTTGTGTCCTGTCAGTGGGCACCACTGAGAAGACTGGAGCATCTCCCATATGAAGACAGGCTGAGAAAGTTGGGGCTGTTCAGCCTGGAGAAGGCTGCATGGAGACCTCATAGCAGCCTTCCAGTATCTGAAGGGGGCCTACAGGGATGCTGGGGAGGGACTATTCATTGGGGACTGTATTGACAGGACAAGGGGTAACGGGTTGAAACTTAAACAGCAGAGGTTTAGACTGGATATAAGGAAGAAATTCTTTCCTGTTAGGGTGGTGAGGTACTGGAATGGGTTGCCCAAGGAGGTTGTGAATGCTCCATCCCTGGCTGTGTTCAAGGCCAGGTTGGATGAAGCCTTGGGTGATATGGTTTAGTGTGAGGTGTCCCTGGCCATGGCAGGGCAGCTGGAACTAGATGATCTTAAGGTCCTTTCCAACCCTAACTATTCTATGATTTTGTATGCCCCCCATAAGGTATTTATACACACAGGTGAGATCTGCCTGAGCTTTCTGTCCTTCAGGCTAGCAGGTGGTTATGATAAAGCCAGAGCATCACACTTTCAAGCCATCATGTATCCAGGAGCACAGACCTTCCAGCAATTATAACTTGCAGCAGCTGCTGTCCTAGTCCAGAGATCTCTGCCCCTAGACAGATGAAAAGGGAAACACTGATTCAAGACAGATGTTTTCTAAAGGAAAAAGGTATTTTTCCTCAACACAAGCAAGCACTACCAAGTGTTCCAGAAGGTGTGTCAGGTTTTTGCCTCCCTTCAGCAAACCCAAAATATTTTGCTTAGCTTGTGTTGGTTTGAAATTAAAATACATGAAATGATGAAGCCTTTTGCACAAGCATGTTAAAATGAAATGTTTTCATCCTCTGAATTCCCCCTCATCACTAGATCATCTAAAACTAGTAATGAACTGCAGTCTTTGACAATTTTACTTCTCATCACAATATTATTACTCATCCCCACCTCATCTATCTGGTGCATTTTGATCTCATTTTTTGTGTGGGTTTGATTCACGAACACCAGAAATAAAATGCAGACACTGGGCATTTTAACATCTTTTCTTTAGCTCAAGAAAGCACCTTCTAAACTAACAGAGTCAGATATCTGAGGCATATATCAGTCCATGCTTCCCATCAGCAAAGGCATTTCATTATTTTACCACTTGCTTAGCTCATAAATGATGTCATGCACTTTCTTATTTACTTTTTACAGTGCAGAAGGTGACTGCATGATTAAATCTCTCCTCTGAAGTTTTAAGTGTCATGGCTTTCATTTTTCTTTCTCTCTTTTTTTTTGTCCCAGAGATGCTCATACTCTTTTGGATTAATACCACTTATCGTGACTTAAGATAAAAAAAAACCAAAAAAAGCAGCAAATAACAAAAAAACTATATCCTCCAGCTGGATTGTTAAAAATGCAGACAGCTTGTAATTAACTACAGTGTGTGAAGAGGTTTCTTCTCTGGCCCTGAGTCAATGGGAGCTTTGCCAATGGCTGTGGCCCATATCCTGCAGAATTCTCCTAAAGGAAGAAGGATTTCTTCCATAGCTGTGAAAACAGATCTAGCACTAATGAAATCTGAGGTTACAATTGCAATTGATCTTACTGATATGGAGACCCAACTCGTGCTTGCTTAGTACAACAGAATCTCCACTGCAGTGTGATTCTGTGAGTGCCTTCTGTTTCCTGCCCTTCTGACAAAGCCCCGAGGGATGCACTGCACTGAGTAGTCCCCTGAACACCAGGATGAAGCAAGTGCTGCTTCCAGCAGATTTATGCCTCATCGTTAATTGAAGCTTTTCAAAAGATGTGGCTGCTGTTTCTGCTTCTTTGTATTGTCTGGTGTCTAATAAGGTGTGAGCTGTTGCTCCAGTTTTCTTTCAGCTGGAGCACTTAAAAGGTCCCTGTCTCCTATTCAATTGCTAATGTTCATTGAATGTAACAATATATATGGCATTTTTCCCCCCAACAAATTACATTAGGATCGGTTAATGAGATCAAAATTTACAGAATGGTTGCCAACAGACATGTACATGTGAACATATATACACAGAGTAAGTGCAGGAGCCTCATTTTGCTGAGTGGAAGTGGCCTGATGAAAAGACACTTACCACTGGGATAAACCAGCCTGGGACTGGTTCTATGGTTTTGTGATTTGATTATATTCCCAGTTCTAACAATTCCGGAGTTTAAAAACATTTCAGTAACAGTTCTTGGTTGCTGAATGTGATTGTAATATATAAGAACTTGATTTTTTTTTTATGTGTACACTTTCAGCATTTCCCATTCTGATAGGATATTTGATGTGTTAATAAATCTTGTATAGAGGTGAAGCTATATTTTCCTATAATAATTACCCATTAAAATTATATCAGTGCAGGCAGGAAGAAAATACAGATTAAACAAGGTCTATACCAAAAGTACTTGGAAGATCAAGTTTCTCACATTAGACCCTCCTGGGAAATTTATAGGCACATTAATTACTGCCTTTCACCTATAAGTTCTTCTATGCTTTAATGGTATATACCCATGTACAGACACAGAAATGATCTCTGTGTACTGATCTAGGAAAGCAGGACACGCTTTTGTCTGCAATTCAGCAGAAAATGATACCTTGATCTTTGACAACCAAAGCACAAAAGGAGGGTTATGGTCTGACATTTTCAAGCAGCACCAGTAAAGCAAAACCTTATGAACAGCATCATATCAGCTCAAGCCCTTTGTCATGAGAGTGAAGATGTTTGCTCTGTGTTGTTTAACCACAGTAACATACAAAAGTACAGGATGTTCTCACCACAGTCTATCAGTACTTACTACAGACCAGAAATCAATAGAAAAAGACTCCTGGTTTTAGCAGATGGATTTATAGCCTGACTGGTACTGGTAGTTCAAAGAAGTTGGAATAATGTACCACATGAATACTTGATGAAGGATTTTGCATCCCTGGAAGTTTTACAATCAAGATGGAGTTTTTCCTAAAATAATAGTAATAATAACTATAATAATTATTATAATTACAATCAATGTTCTGTGTAATACAGGAGATCAAAGAGATAATTACAGTCTCTTGTGACCTTAGATGAAGTACTTGGCTGTAACTACTCTTCTTTGAAGCCTTAGCATGCTTTGCTGGCCTGAATTAGAGAGACTGGGTCATCTCACACAGGTCACATACCATAAACACTTTGCTTCAGTTCTCTGCCCATGCTGTTTCCCTCACTTTGTATCTCCCTGCCTCACAGTGCACGGCTCTGGAAGGAGAGCCTGACATCTCTTTTCTGTTCCTGTGTGCCAGCCAAAGAAGACAGTGGGCACCAGGAGTTAAGGCCTTCCCTCTGCAGGGAGAAGTGCAATGTGCATTCCCTTGTTTAGCAGGGGAAAAGGGGAGGAGAAGATATTCCCCAGGGAGCTGCCTGTGGATACCAGTGTCCTCAGGTTAACTTGGAGCCAGGACTCCGATGTATCACACTTACCTGGGCCTGTGGCTAATGAGGCAGATTAGCCCTACATGAATAAACTATCTGTCAGGCAAAGCAGAGCCCATATGCGGCGCTTGCATGTGTGAGTGCCAGGAAAGGCAATCTGCTGGTACTGAGCACGCACCCAGCAGCCTCACAAAAGGCCAATTCTCTGTGTGAGCAGGGCAGAAGGGTGCCATATCCCACAAAACAAATTGCTACTGTTCAAACCCCTGAGAACAGGCAGGAGGAGAGCCTGCTATTGAGTGCTCTGACTGTCTTGCACTCTCTCAGGATAAATGCCTCTTATACAAAAGGCTTCTTCAGTATTTCTGGAATGTGGCAACATAGTACATCAGGTTAGTGGGAACAGGTAAATGAACCTTATTTACTTACATCAGAAAGACTCTGTTCTGTTAAACTTTGTTTTTCTTACAGTGGGTCGTCAGATTTTTACAAGGTCAAGTGGCATTTGACTTCAGGCATTCAATCTATTAGGAATAGACAGGAGGGAATTAGCCTAATGTCAGCTCAGGAAAAGTGCTTTTAATACAGACATCTTTTTTTCTACAGAAAGGAGACTTTTGTACTGCCTCTGCATCAGTTCCATATTAGTTATTTCTTAGCTTTTTGGAAGTGCAGAGCTTGAACTGACAGATGTCTCTCGTTTTATTAAGCACGGCTATTTATGTAACATGACTTACTTATTGCTTCTTAGTTCACATCAGTGATTAGCATTTTTTGCACCTCTTGAAGCAATGCAATAGAAATGAGAGCCAAAGGCAGCAGAGAACCTCTTCCAACTTCCTTCGCTCTTTTGCACAAGCATTCACTCGCAAATACCAAACTCAAACTGGGTGTTTTCTCCCTTTGCCTAGTGTGAAATACAGGAAGGATGAACAGAAGCTCCTTGGATTCATCTTTTACTTGATAAACAGATGATCCAGTTTCAAACACAGAGTTTAAACCTATGCTAGATTCTTCCAAGCAAACATAGAGAGGCAGAGGCTTTTGCTGAGCCTCTCAGAGCATTATCTATGAGAGTTGTCCTTCTGTAACCCCTTTCTCCCATGCTGCAAGTGTATCTACACTGGACCCAGACCTAACATGACACCCACTGCACAGCCCACCTTACCTGCTTCCAAATAACACTGATTTCTCTGCACAGGATCACAAACAGATGTTAAAAGTGGCCTTTGAGATGCCTTTCTCTTAGCAGTGGGCTGGTTCCTACCCTCATGCATGAGTACATCTTACGAATTTCCTTGGAGAAATGAAAAGCTGAAAGGTACTTCTTAGAGCTGCCTGAGAGACAAATTAGGAGTTATGGATGGAAATCAGTGCAAAAGAATCCTCAGTAGACTGCTAGAGAGTCACAAGATGCAGATGTATCTTAGATGAGGAGCAGTCCTGCAAGGCAATTACCAGGAGTCTCAGCACTTAAGCCACATATTAGATAAGAGACTTAAGGGAACTATTTTTCACAGGCAGGAGGGAGAAACATAATCGAATTCATCTTTTCCACTCAAGTGGATCTAATGCTATACAACATCTATATGTCCAGGGAATTGCTTTTGCTTATTTAGGATACCAAACTGGCCAATTACATGACAAAGCCCTTATAAACCCTGTTATACTGTTTGTAAGATGCAAGTAGACAAAGAGCCACAGAGAGGTCTGAGATAAACACTGCCAAAAGAAAAAACAGCAAGCACAGATTCTTATTAAAGAAAATACCTGTGTAATGGAAGGATTTAAGTAGGGATTAAAGTGTTAAAGAATCTCTTATTAAATTGTTTGTTCTATGCCTAACTCACACTGGGTTGCTGGGGTTATTTTAATATCCCATATTAATTATAATCCAGTCCCAGCACAATCACTCTAACAGAATTGACTAAAGAAACATGCCAATAAAGTGTTAATAGACATGCAAAATTAAATCTCATTCATTACTTTTGCCTTTATATAAGGTAAGGAAGAAGACAGGTACATAATGAACTGTAGTCTTGCACTTTGAAAATTGAGAATGAACTAAAATAGTGGTTTTGAAATGTGACAAAAGGAAATCACTGAATTATGTACTCTGAAAACACCAATCCCAGAGGAAAAAAAAAATAAGAAGAAAAAAGTCTAAAGTAACTTATAAAAGAGAATACCACATGCAAACAGTGTAATTTTCCCAACTTTTCAGTTTTCCTTATGGCTTACATTAACTCACAGAATGCAGTTTATAATTTAAGCCATGCACATATGTGTTCACACATTTCTGAAGGCTGTTCTTGAGTTTCTATAATTCACTTTTTGCTCTAATAATAAAGCAAACATCTTAGATAGTGCCCTACACCCACTCAGAAATGTATGATGAATGTCTTCAGTCCAGTCCATTTTTAGTGATGTTCTCAGTTGTCTCACAAAACTCCTGTTAGAGAGGGTTTCCTGGTTTTTCCTGTCATCCAAGCCTTATCTTCATCTTACTGTTGTTAGTCTTGTCCCAAAAAAATAATTCAGAATAATTACTTTCATCAACTACTTTCATCAGCACATGCAGGCAGTATCTTGTATATGCACATTAATCACACAAGAATTTATGATTGTTAGCTTGAGGTTCTACTGTATTCTCCTCTGAGCCATATTTCGTTTCAGGAACCTGAAGTCTTTCTTCCGTCCTGCCACCAATGCTCTCGTGATAGGAAACAGCTCAACGTTCAAAGCCAGCCTTCATCATAATTCATGATTACTGTGGTCAGTAAGTATTTGCACTGCTGTAGAATGCCTTATGCTGAACTTAATTCCCAATTTCTTCTATCTTGAGAAGCCAATGAAGAACATTTCAGAGCTCAAGCCTTGTCTCTGTTGCTTCCTTCATCATCCAGTTTTATGCAATCTGTTTCCTCCTCACCTTTTCCTGTAACTGATAGATCAGGTAAACTCTTGAAGTTACTTTGGCCAAGATCTTCTGAAAGAAGGGCTGATTTCAAAGTTCGATTGAGTTGCTCAGGATCATGTTCAGCTGAGTTTTGAAGATGGACATTTGCTATCCTCTCTGGCCAGCTGTTTCCAGTGTTTGATCACTGAACCACATATAAAGAGTATTTTTCGTTTTATGTATAAGAGAATTTCCCATGTTGCAAGTTGTGATAGCTACCTCTCAGCCTTTGTCTGCCTCCTATTTAACCACCCTACTATGTAGCTGCAAACAGCCATTAGATCCCTTTCTTTTCCACAAAATAGCTCCCTAGGTCTAGGATCTAAAGCATTTATGGGAAGT
This sequence comes from Melopsittacus undulatus, assembly GCF_012275295.1. NCBI lineage: Eukaryota > Metazoa > Chordata > Aves > Psittaciformes > Psittaculidae > Melopsittacus > Melopsittacus undulatus. The sequence goes on from NC_047527.1 coordinate 18,405,430, forward strand.
AGCTGCAAGATGTATGGCTCACAAATCCTCTTCTGAGCTTGCAGGACCTGCTGCATCTCACAGGGAAAGGAGTGTCTGAAAAGTGATCAGCATCATCTTGCACTCCCTAAGGGCATCATCTCCCCTCTCAACTGAGAGGCTTAACTTCTACTTTGGAACAGAAGAATGCAGTCTTAATAATAGATCACTTCTAAATAGCTTTGGATGTTGAATGTTGGAGTCTAGCTGTTCAGTGGTGGAACCCAAATCATATCAAAAACATTAATATGCTTTCAGCACAGCCATGTCATCCCATTGTTTCAAACCCTCCAAAACACAGAAGCAGCAACCTTACCTCAATACGAACACCTTATTGTAGCACTCCAGAAGGCCCTATCCTAAAGCACCACCTCTAATCTTTCAATTCTTGAATATTTAATACTGTCTGAAGGTTGTGAGCTTAGGAGCTCTTTCTCCTCCCTGCTGTGCACATTAGTTCAGAACCCTCACAATTTTGACCCCACTTCTGCTGTTGTACATTTTTGACATTTTCTTTCATATTAATGTCTATCAAACATGTCTATTTCACTACCAAGATTTAACAATGGGGTTTTAATGTTTTACTTGGTGTTGTATTTGTAAAATTGATTAAAACTGTAATTATTCTTCTGTGAAAATTTTAATTATTTTTTTTAAAAGCAGAAAATAGCCACCCCTTCTTTGTATTCTGTCCTCATTTCTATTTCAGTCATCCAGTAATCATTTCCTACATGTCCACCAACAACATTTACCTAAAAGAGAATCTGCTGCACATTAAGAATGAAGAAGATAAAAGTGCTCAGATACCTCACTGAGGGGTGTTACACTAAAGACAGGATCCCAAATACAGGCAGAGAGAGACATCAAACACATAACAGAATTGCTTTCTGGATGCATAAATATCATGTATTCCATAGACACTGCTCCCTCTAATGGGAAGTTAGTGTTAAAGTTGCAGGTAAAGCCTGCCCAATATAATCCATAAACATTCATGGATATGGTTCACACCACTTTCTGGAGGATCTCTGGTCACACTTGGAAAAGAAGTTACCAGAAGTTACGCAGTAAATGAGAAGATGCATGCCATAGCAGGGGGAAAGTGCTTAGACAGACCAGGACTGATTGGGGACACAGGCTGTATGAACAGGCTGCTACAAACAGCATCAGCACATAATGGGAGTCTCCTGAAGGGGACACAGAAGATATGTCCACAAGAGTGGTTACACAGGGGTAAAGCTAAGTTTCAGAGAGAGCAAAGAAACAGAAGGTAAAAGAGAGAAAGAAGTGCAACATGCTCAGGCCCAGTATTTTATAGTTTAATTGTACAATATCACAAATTCACCTATTCTATTTTCTCTTAGAAGTTGCAGATCAGTTGGGAACCTGATGTATTCATGCGAATTCCTTGTCTTTTTCTTGGGCTTCAGGAAAGAACATTAACTAAGGGGATTTGGTTTTGCTTGTTCCTCTAATTCTGTTTTTGTTGGGAAAGCTCTTAATTCATCATTGGATCTCACCTCTGATTCATCCTTTCCAATCTGATCTCAGAGGAACCAGGGACTGAGACCCAGCTTGGGAACTATAACACTGACCTGAAATATCAACAATTACCACAATTACTATCTGCTTCCCACAAAACTAGAAAAACAGAACTTCAGTCCTCTTCCATATTGCCTTGGCTGCATTCCCTTCAATGTGACATGTCTTCTCCAGGTTTTGTTGTGGGAACTGACAAGACAAGGCAGTTGGGAACATATTGGCTTCCATGCTGATATTCCATCACTTAAGAAAAGGGTGAAGAAATGAAACTAGTGTAATTCACGGAGAAAGTGTGTTCCAAAGTCCTCTGAAGTCAGTGGAATTAATCCCACCAGCGTCACCAAGTACTGGCATAAGGCCTCAGTAAATACAGTATTTATAAAGAAATCATTGTACATAGTGGGTGCAAGAAAAGATTTCTCAACAGTTCAGAAACCACAACCGAAGAAGGAGCAGGGGCAAAGACTGAGGGAATCATTACTAGGGATGAAAACTCTAAAAACATGGATGTCAGACCAAACTGAGGTATGGAAGGGAAGCTGAAGGACTTGAAAGCTAGACTGAAGTTGGTCCAGAATTATCTACTGATAGAAGAAGGCAAGTATTCTATGATTCTATGTTGTTGTACTCTGGTGTGCCTTTTATTCCTTAAAACTGTTACCTCTTCAAATTTCTTTATCCTTGGCTGATATTTGCTACTTCTTTTCCCGACTGCAGCTACACTATGCACATTGTTAAATTAACACTTTAATTCACATAATCTGCCCAGGACAGCATTTGAATATGTCTTCTGTTTAAATTAACAATAAAATGTGTTTGCATGACAGCTTGTCAGCCTAGCTCACCTCTTGCAAATCAGTTCCGTGATCACAGAATCATAGAGCATTTGAGCAGAACAGACCTTAAAGATCATCTGGTTCTAACACCACTGCCACAGGAAGGGACACCTTCCACTAGACCAGGCCACTCAAAGCCCTGTCCAACCTGGTCTGGAACACTGCCAGGGATGGGGCAGCCACAGCTTCTCTGGGTAACCTGCTCTGGAGTCTCACCACCCTCACGGTGAAGAATGTCTTCTTTATAGCTCGTCTAAATCTCCCCTCTCTCAGTTTAAAGCCATTCCCCTTTGTTCTATCACTACACGCCTTTGTAAGAATCCCCCCTTCAGGTTTCTTATAGCCCCCTTTAGGTACTGGAAGGTTGCTCTAAGATTTCCCCAGAGCCTTCTCTTCTCCAGGCTGAACAGCTCCAGATCTCTCAGCCTGCCTTCATAGGAGAATGCCTTCATGCCTCCAGCCCTCTGATCATCTTTGTGGCCTTCTCTGGATTCACACAAGCAGGTCCATGTTCTTCTCATGTTGAGGGCCTCAGAGCTGAATGCAGTACTGCAGATGGGTTCTCACAGGAGTGGAGTAGAGAGGCAGAATTATCTCCCTTGACCTGTTGCCTATGCTCCTTTTGATGCAGCCCATTGTATGGTTGGCTTTCTGGGCTGTGAGCACACACTGCCAGCTCATCTTGAGCTTCTTACAGCCTCATCTTCTCCCTGTGAAATCCATACTATGACCTTCAGACATTAATGGACATTCTTCAAATATCATAACTTTATGGTCCAAGCTTGTAATTGTTGGTAATGTTCATCAGTCATAGAAGAAACACTTCCTCTTTGCCTGCTTGTCTGCACTTACATGCTTGATACAAGATAGTCAGTGAATAGCTCATTCGTTTGCTAGATAAAGTGGCTCTTTACACAGTGAGCCAACAGGAACAGCTCTGCGCTGTAGGCCTGAAGATGTATTGAATTTCACCTGAGGTACCAGAGCAGCTACCATGTGGTCTCTGTACTGTTTCTCTTAATCTTCTTTTGTGCTGCTGAGTCCTTGGTAGGGAGGCTGCTCCAGCTCTTGTGGTCATGTCAGCCTTGCACAACAGGAGGGGCAGTATGAGATCTGGCAGCATTGCAGTGATGCTAATCGGAGTTTGCTCCCTGGGTACTGCACTTGTCTGATTTTTTAATAGCTGTTTACACTTTTCGTCACCTTTTCCTAAGGAAAATATCGCCGGACTGTAAAATACTGAAGATTTCCAGCAGGGAGCAGCATTTATTCATTTGTGAAAGAGAGGTTCCAGCCTGAGCGGATCAGGTACCTGAAGCTGAAAGACTCAGAAATCCTCTGCATAGGATAAAATGTTTGCAGATGGGTGGACAACCAGCAATGGGAGGAGTGTGGGAGAAGGGCAGGTTAAACAATTGGCACTAGGCCTCTCTTGTCTCTTCATCGGTGTAATGGCTCTGCGAGTGCGACTTGATATCTAGGACTAGAGAGGTCGGATGTGCAGAGGCAGTGCCAGCAAATGAGCAGGATCAAAACATTCCCATATAGGGAAACATTTTCATCAAAATGTTCACAGTGTTCTCCCTGGTTCACAATTGTTACTTCAGGTACTGGAAATCTGGATTAAGCTCTCACTAATAATGTGTACATAATACTATCACAATCCTAATAAATACAGCATATTTTGCCCTTAGAAGACTAATAGGGCTCTTCAGCCATCTAGGCTGTTTTGAAAGCTTTCAATTTTAAAAATATGCTTCTAGCAATGTTTCTTACCATGAAACCTTGACAATTTCAAATCCACAGTCACGAATGTCACAACTTTGAAATCAGCCTGTTCCACAGGGAGAGAGCCAGGCTGTGAACAAGTGCAGAGAATAGTTTAGCACTTGGAAACTGCATTAAAAAACGCCCACTTCACTACAGAAGTGAATTTATATTAAAAACAAGTTTATAACCCCCTGTACCTCATTGATAACATTCATAGTACTGTCACAATGCTCAAACATATCCTTGTGCCAGTAAACCTACCCTGGCTCTGCAACAGCAGCCTCCTGTTGCTGCCCCCTCAGAAGTGCGTGTGTCCCAGAGGTAGAGCTGCAGAGCAGGTGGATCAGTCCATGCAGAGTTAGGTGACTGCTGTAATAGAAATAGACATACCAAAATTGGCTTTAAACCCCAGGCTAGATCACAGGAGCAGTGAAGCTAAACCAGCATGTACTTGTGTGATCCTCTACAGGATCCTGGGACTCTCAGTGGGGGCTTAACAGCCTGTGCCACTAACAGCTCAGATGTCCAGTCCACAGGTTAAGAAGGCAAAAGCAAGTCCATCCTACCTCTAGCTAAAAGGTTATATAACTTTCTAGCACCTTGGCCTTCCTTGCAGACAGAAATGTGTGTAGTCATAAATTAGATCAAACTGACTTTTATAGTCACATTTCACTTTCATAGTATTCTTTATGTTGGAGTTAAAGGTTTGCTTTAGTAAGACTGCTACAATCATTGAGTTGTCTTAAATATGTATTCCCACATCTTCATTTACTTAGATTTATTTTTTTAAGTATAAACTTACTTTGTATAAACTTAACTTTGCATATCCTGGATTCATAAGGCTTGGTTCTGAGATAACAGCAACATTCCTGCAATATTTTTTTACTCCTCAAATTACTATATTTTTTAGTCTTAACTGCAGATTAATGTAGCTTTGTTTCCTGGCATCTTTTATGTGTTTTTAAATAACTAAAACTGTATATATGTCCTCTCTATGAGAAGCCGAAAGCCAATGTTTTCTTTAGTTTGAAAACTGGTAAGCCTGGTATTAAATTCCTTTTAAAGTTTCAGCTTTAAGGAGTAGATCTGTCAGTACAGAAGAGAATCCACAAGCATCAGCCAACATGACTCAAATGTCAGCAGCTCTGGTGTTCTGCAGTGTCCAATGTACCTTGGTAAATCTTTCTCTTAATTTGCAGCGTGGAAACCAAATACACATACCTGAATTAACTAAGAGGTTTGTGAACAATAAAGTTAGCCTGTAGCCTGAAAGTGGGTAGGAGCAAGGAACACATCTGTAGTAAATAGAGAATAATCATTCTAGGTGGATGGAGAGTCCAGTTCCTTGCCTTCATCAGTCACAGATGGAGATTTCTTGGATTTCTGGGGAAGAGCATAGCAGCACCACAAGGATCTAGTGTTACACGCCCAGGCACTCTCATAGCCTCCGGCATCTTATAGCTTAGGATCTTTCTGAGCAAGAGTCACTGTCTTCATATATGCAGTATTATTTTTCTTCAATAATGGATCCAGCTTCCTCTTGAGCTCTCAGGAACCATGTTCTTAGGGTACTGTTGCAACTCCTCTTTTCTCTGGAACTCTTCTGTAACTCTTTTACACCCTGAGCAATGAGCTGCTTCCTTAGTCTATCTGAACCCATCACAAGCTATTCATCTGATACCTCCAATTGCTGCTCCAGGAAAGGAGGCAAAATGTACCCACCTACTCCACTTGATAGCTTTCCACCACCCACCTCAGTGATCTCCTTGCTGTGCGGAAGATGCTTAGTTGTTCCTTCGTGGGAGTCACTCCCTGCAGTGACCAGCCAATAGGACAGCCAAGGACACTGACTACACTCAGGGCTACCAGAAACACCAGGGCTATGACCATGACCAGCCCCATAGGATCTGCCCCCTGTGCAAAATGGAGTCAAGCCAACCACTCTCAAAGGACCCTTCAAACCCCACTGCCCAAGCTGCACGAAACCCCACATTTCTTTGTCTGCAGCATATGCTGCAGAGTGGTGTGGTAATAGCTGAACTCAATTTAAATGAACCACAGCCTAGCCACAGCAGCACAGAGCTCAGCAGAGGGTAATTTACTCTGCCTCTTAGCAGGGATCCTTAAAGAGTCATGACAGGTCCAAGTAATCTGTCAAAGAGCAGCCTGAGGAGCCATGAGCCTCTGGATGCTAATCCGTTACAAACAATAGACTCATTATATGCAAATTAACAGGAGAAGTGGTGATTGGCCACTACATCTACCAGGATAACTGCTCCATTTAAAAGGAACTTTAACTACCCTGAGATCCATAAGCTTAAAAAATTAAGTGGCCACAGTTTGCATCCTCAGACAGCCTGTGCATGGACCCGTTGAATGCTGCCAACATGGCAAGCTGGAAATAGTGCTCAGTGACTGAAATCCACGGGAAAACAATAACAAATCAATGTAGACACTGAATTCTTAAACAGCCCTGGTTTTAATTAATTTTAATTCCCTGCTCCATCAAGGATTTACTTGTTAAATGTCAGAAAATCCATCCAAATCCAGGGAGTGGTGTATTTGTGGAACAGATACATGGGAGGCTTTTGTGCGTGGCTGTTTTCTTACAGAGGAGCCAAAGCTGAACCTGGGGAGCAGAGCAGCAGAAACTGGAGCAGTTTCCCACCTTGGTTCGAAGTTAAACAACAGCTCAGTAGTCAACTGCTTACTGCTTTCTCCAGCTGATACTTGATTGTGGGAAGGTTATGAGTTTTCTGATGCCAGTGCACAAAGCTGATCTTAATTAAAATATTCCATTGAAATTGTTTCATAAGATAGGAATAGAAGACTGACGCCAGTCTGTCACAACTCACTAGACTGCTTGAAATATGGAATCGGGCTGGCAGGTCAGGAGCTGTACTGCTATTGCTGTACTGCAGCCAAACGGAGTCCTGGGCAGAAGGTCTGGCTTCTAGATAGGGGTGGGGTTTTGTTTTGTTGTTGTTTGGTTTGGGTTTTTTTTAAAGCACACCATGTCAAATGTGTTTACGGTGCTTTTATGTAGATAAGAAGCCTATAGGGTCTTTAAGACCCTGCTTGTTCATGGTAACAACAAGTAGGTTAAGTAAATATTAACTTCCATAGAACGTGGTGATAGAGCATTTTTTAAAATTAGGCTGATAGGGATGTATCTAGTTAGCCAAATACACACATCTAGCTCTGAAAATCTCAGGCAGAGTATAACAGAAGTCAACTTGCCAACTCACCTCTTGCCTTCATAGCTCAAAATCCCATCCTCGCTTTTAGCTTCAGTTCAAAAGGATAATTAATCTGACACACTGGAGCCCACTAAAGCATAGCTGATTTCCTATGCCAGTCAATGGATAAAGCCCAAGGAACTGAAGCTTGTATAATACCATGGCTGTTGCAGTTATAGCATGCATCAGGAGTGATAGGGAGCAGTTATCCAGCTGCTCATTTTAGTCCTCGGTCCCACATCAGATGCTTACATAATCATTAAGATTTCACATCCTTCTTCCCTGTGAAAAAAATAATGTACATAATTGGGAGGCTGGAGGCATCTGCAACAGATGTGCACCTTGGTAAATATGGGGTTCACCTCTACTCCTGATCATTGGTTCACTTTGGAGAGCTTTTTCATAAGAAAGTGATCAGCCCACAGGACTCCAAGCACCAGTGCTCCTACGTCAGTGATGATCATACCATATAGCACACAGAAGACTTTGCAGACTTTTCCTAATTAAGCTATTTCAGCTGTACACATAGGATAGGGGAATGTGACTCAGCCTACATACAGAAATACTTTGCACTTACACTGTGCTATCCTTCCAAGGATTTTAGGGTGTTTTCCCAAACAACTCGTTTAGCATCACAATATCCCTCGGAACAATTTCCCTACACTGCCTGATGGAAACATTGGGAAAGAGGTCATAGGTCCAATTTTCAGATGTTTTCAGTGCAGAAATATTCATGCACAATGCAGGCATATTGCTGAAAATAATTCTTAATTTCACTAACTACACATGCAAATGACCAGCCAAATGCATGAATGGTCACTTTAATCCCCATCCAGCCACTGTTTGACCAAAATAAACATTAAAAATAATGCATATTTGTAACCCCTAAACTCCTGAACTTCAGGCTTTAAGGTCACAAAGAAAATCTGTAGGTTTATTTGATGCAGCCTTGCAGATATCTTCAGTGACCCTACCTGTTTTACTACCAAAATATGCTTCTTTTTTCAGTAAAGCCATGATGTTCTTGAATTTACTGAAACAAACCTTTAACAAACATCTTTGGTGGTACTGTTACTGATGAGTGCAACAAGGATCTTTGTGACAAGCAGGAAGCACAGACATTGATAAGTCCCACACTCTGACAGACCCACCTCAAATTCAGGGGAAAGTATGGACTGGAAAGACAGATCACAGTTTTGAAGATGAAAGTATTTTTCCACAATGCAAAGAGTTGTCCTTTCCTTTCCTTCTTTTTTCACTGCTCATTTTTTATGATATTCTGAGTAATTTCCCATTTAGAATTCTTTTTCTTCCCTCAACAGGACACCATCCCCAAAAGTATCATATTCATCCTTCTTCTGACGGGATTTTTGAATGATTGTTTTGGAGTCTGGCTTTATCTCCCTCGAGTCTCATATCTAAGGATCAGCAAACTGGCTCGTGTAACTGACAAACTGACCTGAACCATAATTCAGAACTAAAGAAATGTTTTGAGGCTAAGAAAAATCAGCGCACTTTTCACATTCATACACCTCTCTACTTCCACCTCCCGGAATCATCTGGGATGCCAAAAGATGCTGGGTTACCTGCTGCCTCAGGAGTCTGGGTACCCTTTTGAAAGGCCCATTGGCTTACAAAGCATCTGATTTCTTGAGTTCTTATTTCTACACCAAATTGTCGATTGTTAGTGACTGTCGCTGAGAGCTGTTTTTCAGTTTCTCTATTTCCTTCAGTCAGTTGTGCAATAATGTTCAATTCCTTTTGTGTTTGGAACCATGCAGAGGAGGCAGCTGGAAGAGGGCGTTCAGATATGCAGTCCACCACATTTTTACTGAGACACCACCATAAATCTAATCCAAACGCTTTCTATATGTGTTTTCTATCTTTATCCTCACTAGGTGTATCTAAGCTGATGCGGTCCAATACCTCTGAGAAGACACAGACATCTCACAGAATCAATGGCTGGGTTTGCCACACTGGCATTTATTTTGCCTGATTATCTTTCATATAACCTGCATTGCTCACTTCTTTTGAGTAAGACTGTGTAAACATGCAGGCTCATTGTCTAAAGGTGAAGAAAGGTAGTGGAGAATCACCAGAGGAATTTTGTGGGGCTTATTTGTTCAGAAAATACGAGGTAACCTTTCATTTTTATTAGTTATGTTCCTGTTGGCAATTACACCACTAAAATTCTCTCATTACACTATGTATAAGTCCTTTTCATGATACAGTGTAGTTTCTTTTAGGACATTTGTAGACACAGTTTCATCAAAACAAAAAGAAATATGCAATATGGAAAGTTTCAGGCACAGAATTTATTTCTGCTTCCACTGAAAGAGACAGGAGTTAACAAGGCTTTTTTGGAATGCATGGCTGGGTGGATGTGATTCTGTTGAAATAACAGGTGTTCCAGTAGTTCAACTAGGCATCCAAAGTGATAAAATCAAAACTCGATTGTCAACTGGAACCCATTTCAAACATGGTAGTCTGATAAAACATTGCCCTGCTGTCTATCTTTCTCTGATCCTGGCTTTACAATCATATTAATATCTGAGGGTGGAAAAAAACACAAAACCCAACAGCAACCAAACACAAAACTAAATGTTGATGTTCAGTGTCTATAAATTATTCTCCTGCTTTAACTATTCATCCAACTTAACATGCCTGCTGGTGCACCCATCAGATCTGTTCAAGTAATTTCCTTTCTATACCATCTCCCTCTAGAGTAACTGCTCAGAGAAGGCACTTACCAACACTTCAAAATTTACAGACATAGGTCAAAACTATTGGGCATGACCTTGCCAGCAGATATGTGGCTCATGACAAGCGACTGCTCACCTGAATGGAGGTACTCATATTGGCAACTTTTTTCCCAGGATTGCAGGTCCAAGAACAGAACCTACTGAATATTCATTTGTTAGAACAATTTTAGCATTTTTGCTTCACCATTTGTAAGTGAAGCATCTTTTTTTGCATATTAAAATTCACTGCTATGTTTGGTCTTTAATATTTGAGGAAAAATAGAGAAGTTCAGAGATTTAATAGAGCAACTGTAGGTAGGACTGAAGTTTTTTTCAAGGGAAGTCACCTACAGATATTCCTACCTTTCAGCAGTGTTAATTCAATTAGTCTGAAACTAATTCCAATAGAGCATTGTTATACACAATGGTGGAAGTTCTAGGATCTTCCTTTGAAAGCACTTTTATTGCCATAAAAAGTAAATGCCAAAAGCTAACTTAAATTTTCCAGCAGCAGTCTACAGAGCCTGATCCAATTCCCGCTGAAGGTAGCAGAGCCATTCCAATTACTCCTCCAGTAAGAACAATTTATTATGACAATTTCTCACTCTTCATTGACCCCTGTTCAATTTATCTTCAGCAATAATCCCCTCATTCCCAATCTCTGTATTAAACTACTACTGAACCAATTTCCCTCTCTTCACCTCTTCTTATCTATTTCACGACTTCTTCTCCTTCAGACCACTGCATACTGGCCTTTGCTGGATCTTGATGATTGATTTCAACTCAGTTTGCCAAGATGAAATTCTAAAGTTGATTGGATTTTCAGTCCTCCCAGATCTTCACCCACAATTTGAAGTCTGCTATTGTCAGCAAGGCAAATATTGAGACTTAAAGTTGCTGGCAAATGAAGTAGAAAAATGTATGCAGTTTGGGATTACTGGAACACTAGGAGGTTTTTTTTTCTCACATCTTTGCTTTATGGATGGTAGTAATAATGTAAGAGGAAACTCAGAGACACTTTGTCATTCACACCTTTGGCAGTTCATTCCTTTAGAAAAGCAGCTGCTACTGCCAAACTTTTTTATTGCTCATGAGCATTGCTAAGAGAATTACTGGAGGTGCAGGATGTAGGGGAAGAATAGGTACTCTGCTTCTTGACTGACAAATGGTATCGTTCTATCTGCAGTTAACTAAGGAATGCCAAATAAAATACTTTGGCTTCATGACTTAGTAATCACACACCCTGTTGAATCAGGTGTCACAAATGACACTCTGCATTAACTCAGCTACAAATTCGAGTTTTAACGGCTAGAAGCCTATTACAACCAGTATTAACAAATACTTTTAGATCCTCAAAGTACTGGGCAAGGAACTGACAGTCTTCAAAGTGCCTGTAAATCTATTTCAATATAGTTTCATGGATATCACTATCAGTGCAATGACCTGCTGTGCACAGGTACTGCGCTCACTTTAAGAGCTCTATAAATTAACACTCGTAATTAAGGTGCTCCAACTGAAGACATTTATAAGTGGGCACAGTGACAGGTCTAACAATGCTTCCGATCTCTGTGAGGTGGTGGAAGAACAGCTGTTGGGAGTCAAGGAGTCAAACAACAGGATCTGGTGGCCAAACACTGTCAACAGCCAACAGAGGCCAAAAGAAGAGTCCAAGGGCAGGTCAAGCGTATAGTGCTGATTCCCCAGCCTCCCTTTCCAGCCTACAGCAGTCTGCAGCTCAGCAACCTCCTTTCCAGAAGAGGGATCTATGTATTCAATAGCCCTTAAGGGATTTCTTTCCTTTTCTTTTCCCACAAATTTGGCAACCCAGGTTAGAAGCTACATAAACCTTTGGCATCCACCACTGACCATACAACTGTTTGCTCCACAGCTTCACTAGCAAGGGATGAAAAAAAATCATCTTCTCTTTAGTCACAACTATCACTGAGATATTTAGTTTAATGAGACAGTCAACAGACATTTCCTACTTTCATTATTCATTGCTTTATAAACATATGTCCTATTTACCCTCATTTATTTCTTTTCCAAGCTGAAGAGTACTGGACTATTTGTTCCTGATGTTAAAGCTCTTCTGCACATTTGATCATCTTTGCTGCTCTTCTCTGGATCTCTTTTTACCATCACATCCTCTTGACATGGGGCATCTGAACTGCATGATTTTTCTTCTTCATTTCATGATGTTTCATTTGGTTTTAACACTGCTCAGGTCATGGGTCACTTGCTTTTAGTTGGAACCTTGCTATTCTTACATACATCTACACTGAAAGTTGATGCATTTTAAATAATTTTATTTATTTTAATGATCTGGCATTAAAATAAAATTGAGAATAAGATTTCAGTTCCTATTAACAGCTTGAGTTTGCCCTCTGACTTTCCTGTTGTCTCCAAGTCAAGTGTCTGGCCTAAATTACCCTTTATTGATTCTCATTTTAACATAAGGTAGCCAAAACCTTGCCACTCCAAATACAGAATGTGTGCTTCTCACCACGCGTCATCCACCAAGCTCAAACATCTTTGTTTTCTCACTTCAGAACTTCATAATAGCAGTACTGATCAAGGGCCTTCTTAAAAGAAAACATTTTAAATCAGCAGCTGAAATGGTGCATTGGGGGTAAAAAGGTGGCACACCTGATTAGTCTTATTTTGTGCTCCCCAACGTAAATTGTGTTCTACATCCCCAAGATTTTAGCTAGCAAGAACATTTTTTTTTGGCAGGGTTTGACTAGTAAGGACTCTACCACAGACTATGTTAATCTATTTGGTCTTTGAGTAAATTATTCAAACTATGTCAAGGTAGGATTAAATTATAGCAAAGGATGCATTTTTATGTATTGTTGCACACTTACACTCTGAAAAGCCTTTTGTGTCAGCTAAACCATACTGATCTCTCAGATCAAGAACAAGCACAAATTCTATGGATCAAAGAGTGTGAGCATAATGCCCTTTGAAAAAGATGTGTCACTAACCAAATGAAAACATCTGACAACAGATGTGGATTTTGAATGATGCTGAGGTTGAAGCCCAGTAGAGTTCAAACCTGGATATGATCTGTAGGTTAAAGACAATACAGCCTAATTGCCTCACTGTGTGTTTTTCACCAGCCTGAGCATGAGAAGAAACTGAGGGAACAAAGTGTTGGTGCACAGAAATGAACCTTTGAAGCTGATGATGAATTTTACAATAGTACCATCTGGTCTTCTGCTTGAGGAAAGAACGAAATTATTCTCCTTCTGTGCCACACAGACAAATGCAGGTATTGGTTTAGAAATTACTGATGACAGGCAGAAAGGTGAGGAGATGCTCAAGTATCAGCTTTTCTCTATTCCCTCTGAAAGGGGAATTTCTGTATTCATGTTACATTTCAAAGTTCAGTTTTGTTAGTGAGATATGTTTCCATTTTCAGCTCATGGTGTGAAGCTCCCAAAGGGTATAGGACATCCAGGGGTAGCAAAGGCCTACCTCATGTAGAATAACTTTCCTTTTTCATCCACAAAGGATTTAACCAGTGCTCTGAATTTGAAAGTTGTTCATGTCAATTTAAAATGAATACTTCCTTCTGGCAACAAATATTCAACTCTTCTTTCAAATATTAAAGCATTATAAATGCCATTGTTAAAGATAGATACAACATGAAAGTAGAACAACCCTTTCTAAAAGGTCATTAAAATTAAGTATTTTAATGTATAGCCAAAGTCACACTACCACAACTACCATTTCCTTGTCTGATAACAGGCAGCTCTGAGCAGCTATCAGTCTTAACAACAGACGTCTGCACTGGTTGACCAAATGGCTACTGATATTTCAATAAACTAGAAGCAAAAGCCAACATCCTTCCAGTTCTGGCTGTTCTCTGGGGGGATCCCTTCTTGCTCAGACTTGGCATTGGTTCTGTGTTCCTCTCCTATAAGAATTACAAGAGTGAAATAGAGTGGAAAACATCAGATTACCAAGGTCATGTGATGAATGAGGCTATTAGAGCAATTAGATGAGTTTTATCTGTTTTGCTTGGTAAAGTAAAATTTTAAGTAGGCTCATCTATCTCACCACACCTGATTACTCTGTAGGTCAAACTTGCAGAAAACATTTAGATTAGTAACAGCGTGAAAACTGCACATTTGGGCATCAGATTACTTGTAAACAAAATTTGCCTAGTCTATGCAAGAGAAGACTGCAAAAACCCTGCAGTAAGCGTAAGATTCATTTGACCTGAGCAAATCTACCAAATGCTTAGGAGTCTAATTTAAGCCAACTCCCCAGATGTACTCCGTAACCAAGGAGAAGAGCCAGACCCCTCCAATAAGACATCATTCCCTCATAAAACAAGGTCTAAAATAGGTGAGAAGAATAACTCTCTGCAGATTTCTCCCTCTCTCTATTGCCCACAGTGCAACTGCAGATGTTTAGCTCAGACACGACACCTAGCTTTTTGATGGCTGAAATGATCCCACTTCCAGTGACTGAGCAACAGCACTTAGCATTTAATGGTGATTCACATCAAGTGATTCACACTGTAAGACATAACTGGAATTGTATCAAACAAGCTCTACAGTTAACTGCACCCACCCTGAAAAGGACCTAGGCTCATATCACATAGCTGTAGGAATGCTTTGCTTATGGCAAACTTCTTGCAGTCAGAAAAGCAAAACTCCTATGGAGCTGTATTAGCAAAAGCATAGCAAGAATGTTGAGGGAAGTGTTTATTCCCTTTGGTTCCAGAGAAGGAAGCTCATCTCAAGTGCTGTGTCCTGCTCTGGACTCCTCTGTACAGGCAACGCCAACAAACTGGAGGAAATTCAGTAGAGGGCAATGAAGGTGATTAAGGGGCTAAAGCAAGGAGGGACGTACAAGAAGAGGCTGAAGGAACTGGGATTTTTCAGTCTAAAAAGGCTAAGACAAGACCTTATTGCTGCTTACAGCTATCTAATGAAAGGATATAGAGAAGTAGAGCCAGACTTCTCAGTGGTGCACAGCAGAAGAATGAGACACAAGGGACATAAATAACAACAAGGGAAATACAAAACATTTATAAGGAAAAAATTTTCATAATGAGAGTGGTCAAACATTGGAAGGACTGTCTAGAGAGGCTGAGGAGTATCCATCCATGGAGATAATTAAAATTCAACTGAGCCAGGCTCTCAGCAACCTCACCTAAACTGGCTCTTTGAGTAGGAAGTTGTGCTAGATGATCTCCAGACATCCCATCCAGTCTCAAACATTCTATGAATCTATTCAATCACTGTAAAAAAAAAAAAAAAAGTGAATTATATGACTATATGATTTTTTAGAGAATGGTATGGAAGGTGATACTGACAAGATCGGGTGATATACAGATCCATGATAGTGATTCAGGTTTGGTCATGTGTGTAGGATCCATCTCACCTAACTTTAGCTGTTCAAATGTCAGTGTGCAGTCTCATAATGGAGACGACACTTCCCTCTGTAACAAAAACACAGACAGATCTTGAGGATGGGACTTGTCTGAGCTATTTCAAGCACTTATCTTACGATGCAGTGAGATTCTCCCTGGTTGTGTTTTCCTACTGAGAGATCCTAGATGACTATTTTGGACTAGACACTACCTTTATTGGTGAGGATAAAACCCATTATTGTATCAAGAAAAAGAAATATAGATATATTCACAACCATAGAAATGAGTCACAGGAGATACGAAAAAATCATATTAGGAGAAAGAAGAGAGTCCAAGTAATAAACACAAAGGGACACAAATATTCCAGGTCCTTTCACATTCCACACTGGACTTTCAACAAAACCAAAGAGCAAGATTCAAGCTGTGAAGAGATACGTCATCTTCCCACAGTGGAATTCACTAAAAATGGCACCATCAGGCCAAAGAGGGAACATAAATGAAATATTAACAACATTTTTCCTTTTCTGAGTTTATATGTTCTAAAAATAATCCCAAACAAAATTACTTTGGCAATGCTGAAGACAAAACCAGAAACCAATCAAATACATATTATTATAATAAACTATCCAAATTTAGTTTACCAGACAGCAGCACAAAATAATCAGTTCAAGATAATGTGCCTTGGCTAATAAATAAAACTAGAAAACGCCCCAGACTAGGGGACTCAGCATCTTCTCAACAGCCATATCGGATAAACAACAGTCTGGCAGTTACATTAGATTAAATTCAAAACAAAACCTCAGCCATCACAGTGCAAGGGTCTTATTGATATGAGCTAGGAAATTCCTTGCATATTGTCCCATAGATGGTATGCTTTCCAGCATATCTGCTAATGAACACTCTGTTCTTAAAACTAAATATTAAATTAAATGGGATAAAATGCAAAGGTGTGATCTAGTATAGAAATTGTTATTTTTCTGTGTCTAAATCCATTTAGAGAAATAACACAATAAATTAACCTTTCTTTGTCACAAAAAAAAATCTCTTTCAGTCATATTCCTTTCCATTTCTTTTAAACTTTTTCATATATACTTTGCATTTTGTAAATTATATAAGACAGTTTGAATCAGCTAGGACATTATAATGATCTAATTCTTCCACGTACAAAAATGTACACCAATTTTTCTGTGTAGTCAAATGTTGTCTTCAAGAAGTGGTGGTCAACATGGACCCACTCTAGCTTGCCAGATTTTTCTACCCAATGATCTGATTCCTGTTTCCAGCCTCGCTGTGGTCCCTTTAATGCAGTTAAGGGCCCAGAGCAGCTCATACTTCACCATCTGCTGCCTTATTTTAAGAAACGTGGGGGCTCTTCTTCTGTTGAAGCACATTCAAATAATACTCAGTGGAGTCAGGTACATGAGCAGAGTCCTCTGGCCTGCTAATCAGTGGGGAAATATTGATTCCTTTAGAGATACAACAGATGCAAGTCCTCTGTAAGATGTCATGAGCAACCTTCAGCTGCACGGCACACACATCCTCCACATGGCTGGAAATACTCATTGCATGGTGGAAGACACCTGGATTTTGTTTGTGTGTGCAGTACCAGTCCTGTCACAAAAGGAAAAGAGGCTCATTTAAATACTTCTGGCTGGAAACAATTTATTATGAATTTGTATATTCTCTTTATAGGATTAAAATCTTCACCGTTAGTTTGAATTTACTGTCTGCTTGCAGTCTGCTTGCTTCAGCTTCCTGGCTCTGGGTCTATTAAATTTCTCCATCAGCGATCAACGGCTTCTACCAGCAGGATTATTCACCAAAAAAAGGAAATGTATTTGACTGCCCCTAACCTTTATTTCTCAGTAAATTAAACAAATGCAGCTCTTTTAGAATCCAGTTTTCATTTATTGTGTTTTAACAGTGTCCTTTTTGCAGTTCTTCAAACTGTTTCCAATTTTTCAATGCCCTTTCCAATGAGTGGATGCTGAAACAGTGCATGCTGGATCTGTATTGGTGTGCTGGGTTGAGCCTGGCTGGATACCAGGTGCCCACCAAAGCCCCTCTGTCACTGCCCTCCTCAACTGGACAGGGGTAGAAAATATAACAAAAGGGCTCATAGGTCAAGACAAGGACAGGGAGATCACTCACTGACTACCATTATGAGCAAAGCAGACTGAACCCAGAGAAATCGACTGAGTTTATTGCCAACCAAAATCAGAGCAGAGTGGTGAGAATCAAACACATTCCACCACTCCCCTTTTCTTCCTGGGCTGAACGTTACCCCTAGATTGCTCTACCTTCTCTCTCCAGCAGCACAGAGTGATAAGGAATGGGGGCTGTGGTCAGTTCATCACATGTCACTTTTGTTGCTTCTTCCTCCTCAGGGGAGGACTGCTCACAATCTTTCCCTGCTCAATGTGAAGTCCTCCATGGGCTGCAGGTGCAGATCTTCTTCACCATCTACCTCCATGGGCTGCAGGTTACAGTTGCCTCACAGTGGGCTGCACCACGGGCTGCAGGGGAATCTCTGCTCTGGTGCCTGGAGCACTTCTTGCCCTCCTCCTTCACTGACCTTGGTGTCTACAGAGCTGTTCCCCTCACTCCTCTCTCTGGCTGCTGTTCCACAGCAGTTTTTCCCCCCTTCTACTGTCTTCCTGGAGTACAAATGCATATTTCAGCTTCAGTGGGGAGGTGAGACCAAGGACACCAACACAAAGACGCAGACCCTCAGGAAGCAGAGATCAGTGAGTGACAGCTGCCTTCAGGGTAAAATTAACATTTCTGCATCAGTGTGAGAAAAAAGGAGTGAAAACTGTACTGTGTACACTAGAAATCCAGCTCAGATACAGTTCATGTATTGGGTTTGCATAGCAAGGTTTTGGTCATAGAGGGGCTACCAGGGTGGCTTCTGTGAGTAGCTGCCAGAATCTTCCCCTGTGTCCAATAGAGCCAATGCCAGCCAGCATAGTGTAAAGCATTCATGTCAGGAAAAAATGTGAAAATAGGATACCTAAATAGGACTACCATGACAGCAGGGTCAATCTTGAACAAAATGGGATTGCTATGATCATTTGTCCTGACATCATTCACCCAGCTTACTCAGAAAACTCATATTTCTAAGCCTTTGTCTTGGGACTTCTCATGTGTATAACTTTATTTGCCTGTAGGGGAAAAGTCTCAAGGACTTTCCATCACTGCAGAAGAGGTTATAATTAGGTATAATTGCAGCTTCAGATAACAACTACTCAAAAATCAGTCAGTAAGATATTGATACTGTTAGTAATAATTCTTTCACATGAATGTATTGCAACTATTGTTCTGCAATTCCATGTTAGTGCAACATGTGCATCATTTTTCACCAAACCATGTCAGGGGGGTTGGAACTAGATGATCTTAAGGTCCGTTCCAGCCCAAACCAGTCTATGATTCTATGATTATAAAGTTCCTTACAAGGGTTACATTCTTAATGTAGAAAAGTGGGAAACTATCACCAAAGGATTAATGTAGTTGCTCTGGAAAAGGCCAGTAATTCAAATTATGTGCAGGTAGAGCTATTAGGTGCAATTAAAAGATCAATGCTTAGGTCCTTGGGCACGAGAACAAACATGCTCAGCTCTAGTTATCTGGGAAAATATTGTGTACAGTCCCATACCTAACAGTTGTGTCTGCAAATGCAAGCATCACAAGCTGCAGATGCCACAGCACAGCTTTCCACCTGGGATGGGGAAGCACCTTGAACAGGCAGCTCTGGACCCATGAGACCACAAGGTGAAACAAGAGATCCAAAAGACAATAAATTTGTATTTATAACAAGCAGAGAAAAACCACAGAAATCTCCTTCAATGGCTATTTGAGGAATTATAAAAAAAAACTCTTGATGGGGCTGGGGCAAGATTATGTTTGTAGGTAGAGAAAATAGCCTGTCTGGATGAAACAGCAAGGTTCCATCAGATCTGAAGCAGAACAAACTTCCAAGTTCAGTATTGGCTGAGGACCTGACAGGACAAGCAGACTCATGTCCACTAATAGTAAGACTTCATGCACATAGTCATATTTCTGGCAAACAAACAAAGGGACCAGCCTTTCAACAGCAGTATCTGGTGGAGGCTGAGCCAGTGGGGAATATGGTTAAAAATCATTTCTTTAAACAAGACAAGATTCTGATCTTGTTAGACTGGTGAAAATGGAAACTAACTCCAAAACCTTCTAGACTGGGGTTCAGAAACCTTAATATCAGGGGAAAAAAAAAAAAGAAAACAGGTCTACTTTTTCGATAATATTGACATAAGAATTCTGTTTGATCTTTGTGGGCTTCATGCTTCAGACATTGTTCCCTTCTTTAAAACAGAAAGTTTTTTATTTTTTTTTAAGTACCATGTTTATTACTTCTTCACTTCTGCTGTCTCACAATTCCAAGTTATGTGGAGTTTTTTATTTTCTGGTTCCACTCTTGTCAATAGATTTATAACAAAGTTTGTTGTTTGTGAAGATCAAAGCATTCACCCTTAGTCTATCACAATTATCAGATGTGAAAAACAATGTGGGAAAAGCCCAGAATATAAAAAGATTTCTTAAAAACCAGGGCGGGTGGGAAAGATGGAGACCAAATCTGCAGTTTGAGGGAGGATACGGACTGGCAGCTGCCTCTGCACTAGGGAATGCAGGTTACACAAAGCACGTGTTCTTCCAGAACCTTTGAAGATGTTACCATCACCCCCCTCTACCATCCCTCAGCCACACCAGCTCCCCCTTCCAGCCCTGCCTTAAAAGCCCCGAGTTTGTCAGCTTTGTGCCTGGAAGTGACTGCATTGATCTCACTGAAATTTTCCATGTGTGTGTCTGTATTACAAGGCTTACATGCAAAGTTGGGCCCCCATTTGCTGGCAAGCTCTTTGCCTGCCTCAGACATATGAAATACAGGGACATCCACTGGAGGGCAACAAGGATGATCCAGGTTTTGGAGCATCTTTCTTATGAGGAGAGACTGTGGGAGTTGGGCCTGTTTGCTCTAGAAAAGACTGAGACTTAATGCATATAAATATCTCAAAGGTGGGTGCCAGGAGCATGGTGCCAGACTCTTTTCAGAGATGCCCAACAACAGGACAAGGAGCAACGGCCACAAACTAAAACACAAGAAGTTTCACCTCAGCATGAGGAAGAATAACTTTATGTTGAGGGTGGCAGAGCACTGGAACAAACTGCCCAGGGAGGTTGTAGAGTCTCCCTCTCTGTCCCACCTGAATGTATTCCTGTGTAACCTGCTTTATATGGCACTTCCTTGGCAGGGAGGTTGGACTAGATGACCTACAGAGGTTCCTTCCAACCCTAATGATTCTGTGATCCACAGGAGCTGTGGAACAGAGTTTCTGCATCCAGACCATGTGCCCTGAAGCAGGGTGAGGGGCTCCCTGGCACTAACCTGGCAGCACGGACCAGCAACAGGCTGTGCCATGCCAGCATGTCGCACTTCTCCTTCAGCAGTGCCCAGCCCAAACATGGAGCCCAGCCTGTAGGCACCATGTCAACTCTGCAGGCAGGAGTCCCACTTGTATCTCTGACAAGCTACTTAAAAATGAGACAGCTGTCTCTACAAACTCGTCCTCAATTTCTCATGGATGATTGATTGCTTTTAAACTAGTGCATTGTATATTTTGGGAAGGAATTTATGATTTACCAAAAAATTTCCTGCTGAAGTAAAGCCAAAAGGAGACTGGTCTGGGCCAAGTTGCTCAATGTTCATGAACATGTTTTTCTTTTTCTTCCTTTCTAGCTTTATGCATGTTTCTGGACTCATTTCATCAGCTGTCAGTAGTTAAATAACTTTTCAGAAAAGGTTTTATTATTGTAATTTCCTCAATTATTCTGTTTGTTTCTGCTATGGTCTCTTGAAAAAAAAAATCAGTCAGCTAAAGTCCTAATAAAACATTTACCCCTGCTGCTCCTTGCAAAGGGCCTAAGCCTTCGAGGTGCTGTATTTCCTGAGCTGGTTCACACCTTGAAGACTGTGACCTTAAATGAGGGACTTTTTCTGGTGCTACATTACTGCTTTGCAAAGGACAGCACTGTCTTCAGCTCACAGCCAGCTCATGTCCGCAGATTGTACCCAACAGCACAGCAGTGCGAGATAACCAGGAAAGGAAACCTATGACATAACACAGAAAGCAAGAGACATTTTTCATCACATCAACAAAGAGGAAAAACAGAACAGATATGGTAAGTGGTGAAAGCAATTCACCAATACATAGCTTAATAATGGATTAGCTTAGGAAAATGTAGGTGCTCATCTAACAGTATGTGTCTTTTGAAATGTTAAAGTTGCATTAAAATACATGGAAATTTTTGTTTTTAAAGTTATTCTTTAAAGGAGAGAAAAGTAATAATTTTTCATTTAAGGGCTAAGCAGAGCAGAACCCACCCTGTGGCAAATGGGACATTCTAGGCACATAGGGCCTTCTCTGACACCATGAAGGTCAGTGAAAGGCTCTTGCTGGACCTCACAGGGTTTTTGATGAGGAACCTGGCCGTAAGTGATGGTGGAACATGACAAAATGCACATCAGGCAGCCATGGTGTTCCCTTACTGCCCTCCCCAAAGTGAGACTGGAACACTATGTATGACAAAGGCACAGAAAGAGGCAGCCAAAAAATCATGAGCCTCAGATATTTAGAGTGTGATATCTGCTTCTGGCTCAAACAGTTCTTATGTTTAATTCAGTTGCCTTTCCTCCAAGACACCCAAGAGCAGATAACCTCAGTTTATCAGTTCCCATTTCTATACTGTTAATCTTAAATACAAGTAGAGATTCTTTGGCTCACAATGGAAATGTAATTATTTAAAAATCAAAACTAAGCAAAATCTATTTACAGCTTTGTAATTTCCCTGTGAATCATGAATAACTAGGCCAATGCTTCCAGTGTCAGGCATTCAAGATCATGAATCAAGCCTTGAAAACAAGCATTTGGCTTGAAGGGCTCAGATTTTTAAAAATAATACAAGCTGGGATTTTTTTAATTAATTTCTCTATATTTTGGCATTTGTACCTCTGCGGTCATTAGAACTGGAAATTTACATGTTTAAAACACAGCTGAGAGTCTCCCTTGTTCGCTTGATGCCAGGGGATGGATTTTTAAAGGAACAATCAACAATTCTGGGTCCAGCAATGTTTCTAGGACTGGTTTGTGCCTTTGCTACTCCTCATGAGCATGTTAAGCAGGTATCAAGAATAGGTTTTTATATTAGAAACAGGTTGTACTGAAACAGCTCAGTGTCTAAAACATTTGAGCATATGTGTTTCACACACATAACCTTGCTGTCATCCAGAGATGGGATAATGAAGCATCTGTTGAAATCATCAAAATCTTTTACTCTGTCTCAGGGCATTGCATCATTTGCACCTTCTGCTTGAATTTAATATTTAAAAGTTAATAAAAAAGTCCAATAAATAAATTTTGCACTTTTTTATTACTAAAATAGGGCAGCAGAGTTTACAGGACATTTGTAAATCAGCACTTTTCCACTGTGTGCGGTGCAGCCCTCCCTCATTTCCTTTGTAGATGGTAGATACACTGAGCAGGCAAAGCTGTCTGTGCCTTTATGTTTGTATAGTGTCCAGCACAGAGGAGCTCTGATGGTGCTTGTTTAGTCCACTACTCTCAATTTGCTCTCACCTCTCTATGTCAGGGCTTCGTCACGCAATAAAAGCAGAAGTGCCAAAATACTGCAAGTGTGCATAGTCTCACTTCATTTCTAGCCTACCTGGAGGCCGGGGACCAGGGACTTTGTGAAGTTTTATAAAGCTTCCAACAGCTCTAAACCATACAGATTAGATAAGCTGCATATAAACACCCGAACACTGATGCTTATCTATGAGAAATCAAACTTATTGAAGTTCATCCATCCCTTTCTCTAACTACTATTATCTGTGGCTTTGAGATCCCGCATCCATCCCTCTCAAAGTTACGTAAGCTCCCTGTGATGCTCATAAGCACTCCCTCTATCATTTATAATGCAGTCTCTCATTAAATGCATTTATGACTTCAGCACTTGATACAGTATTTTATTGGCTTTTTCTCAGAAATACACATTTATTTAATCATCTGATTCTTAGAATAACCATTGCAAATAAATAAAGAAAAAATGTGTGTACAAAAGGAAAAAAAAAGAAAAAAAACATACAAAAGCTTTAGCTATGCCAAGATTGCTTAATTCTGATTAGCAATGACCATTAAGCAATCATTTATGGATTTACTGTGAGTGTTCATAGATACTAATGGGTTTCAGAATTCCTTGGGAATCCTCAAAGGTCAAAGGAAGAAAATGAACTATGAAGTGATAAAAAATGTATTAGGTGACTAATGGACAGGTTGTATATAAAATGGTTCCAACAGAAAACGTTGAATTTTACCGCTCAGATTTAAGCAAAAGTAAATCTTGTAGCAGTGGCCCTTCCTCACTGAAGTAACTAATGAGAAAATTAAAATTCTTCATGTGCTTTTCCCTGTCACTAAGAATACATAGGATATGGCAAGGTCACTGATAGGAGGTTAAAATTTACTTAACTTTTCTTTAGAGAGGTAACTTCTTGCTCTTTATTTATCTTCAAGTGTTTAACCATATATTTATGGGTTTGGATATTTTTGCACTATTGCATTCTAGGCAACTTAAGACTCCAAGCTGTTCCCAATTTAATTAATTTATCTTTTTGCCACTTTATTAATAGATTAATAGTTTGGCCCTACAGCAGGAAAAGGAGTACAAAAAAATAGAGGGGATTTGCATGCTTCGCTGTAGGCACAATCTCAGGATGCATCCTTCCCAGCCCCTGGCACTGCCTTGTGCCCCACAGGGCAGCCCCTCACCTCTAAACTGAACTCTAAAATGATTGAGGGTGCACGAGCCCAAGTGTTTAACTTACTCTGTATGGTCAGATACAACAGAGTTGGTGAGAGGGTCTGGGAGGGTGAATTGGTGTCAGCAGAGATCAGGCCAGATTTGATCCTATGTACTGGGGCTGTGGGAGCCAATATCAGCTCTGGCACTGCTTGACTTGCAGAGAGCCAGGTACCACACACAGCCTGTGCAAACACCACAACCCTTCTCTGACTGATGGAATAGACAAGCAGGTCTGCTCCACACAGGTGAGTGAACCAGCCATGCACAGATATGTCACTAATGAGTGCAGAGCCATGTGCGAAGTGCATGTCCAGCTAACGAGTGGCCACAGAGCTCACTCAGCCCTCCTCCTGGCTGAAGTCACCTCAACCATGAAGTATTCTTCCCAGTACCATCACTCAAAGAGTGATGACAAATCCAAAAGGGTTTTTTTGGAGGCAGTTTTAGTGTATTTCTGTAGAGTGAGTGGCAGTTTCACTGCGCAGGGAAAGAGATCTGGATCCTTGTTAGAAATACTTGCATTCAGAACAGAAGAAAACAATTACAAGTAAATACAACCTGCAATGTGACATACGCATGTTACCCACATGAATTCTGAGGACTCATACCACACTGCATACCTTTACAGTTGCGTTATTGGAACAAAATAATTCCATTCCAGTTATTCAAGAACTAAGTCACTCAGGTGGATAAATGTAGGACTAACTTTTAAGTTGTCAGCAAAGTTACCAATCTAAATAAGATTGTTCATATATAATGACATTTAGTATATTATTTTGTTTGTAATAAGCAATTTTCTTCAAAAGTCACTGCTTTGTTGGGATTGAGTAGCTTTAAAATTTAAATTACATATATATAGGGAAGGGAAGGGGAGCTGTTGACATCAACTTTTCCAAATCAGCTATGCTCATTTCAGATACTGAATGCACAGAAGAAGAAAGCAGTGCTGCCAGCTTTCCCTTTCCCCTGCTTGTGTTGTCCAGCCCAGCAGTTAATAACACACATGGATTGTGAGAGATCCAAGCTCCTGTCCTCCTGCTGCCTCATTCAGCACAGAGTGTTGACATGAGGTCTCCCACTCTCCATGTGGGTATCCTACTTGCAAGACTTGGAGGTACGCGGAGAAGCACCTCTTCTCAACGTTTTCCACTCTAAACTGCTTACACATTGCCTGAATGAGGAAGAAAAAGCTGTGGTAGATAGGGACTGAAGAGGGAGATGGGACAATCAACATACTGAACAACTAAGAAAATGACTCAATATTATGCAAAGCACAATATCTTCATCTCCAAGGATTAAGACAATCAGTCCATAAAACCTTGTGGTGCACTGTCACATCCTAGTCCTAGAAAACAGAGGAAAGATTCTTTGACAAACACTGTAAATTCTGAGCCATATATGGGAACGTTACTATCTCTTGCTAGCTTTATAAATGCAATCTTGTGAGTTTATTAAGTGTGCTTAAAATTACATGGAAGTATTTATTTAGTTAGGAAAATAAACTGTTTCAATACTATGCAAAAGCTAAGTGAATATTGAGTGTTTTGATTTTTGTTTTAAAATTATTTATATTAGGAAGGAATAAAAGGAAAGAAAAACTTGGCACAGGGTGTGGATCCAACAGACCAAAACAACCAGGGATTTACCCTGGATAGTACTGCAGGTATACATACTTTTGCAGGAGAAAGATCATGCTACAGGAGTCAGTTCGCTACACTTCAGAACATGGAAGGAAGGTGAAATCTTTGACCAGATATATTAGTTCAGAAAGCAGACAAGGTGTTTATTTTCTTTAATCTCAGTCAATAGCAAGGAATAAAGTATCTCTGAAAATGGAACCAGTGTTCTACTGGATGGAGAATAAAGTGTAACTGATCACTGGTTGTCTCCATCAGGATGTATTTAGCTGGGATACTTCCCTTCCAAATTGTCCTTTCTGAAGCTAGTAAAAGTTGAAAGGTGGATGGATATCTGTGAAGATAATCTTTAAGGTGTGTGTACTGTTTTCACAGCTATTAGATCAAAGCCCCTTACTGAACTATTTTATTATCAGACTTATAAATCAGCCTCAGTTCATTTTACAGAGATTAGTACTGCCATCAATTACATGCATTTAGGACTAATGGTTTTACAGGAATGTTAATAGTACAACATTATTTCCTGAAAACCAGCCCTGAAGACTACTAAAAGGCTATTAATTGCTAAATGTAGTATGCAGGATTATTTGTTTCTGGTTTTAAATAATCAGTAAGTTGGCATGTAAGTACATTTCTAACCCGTTAAACCTCATAGATATCAGATTAAATAAAAACAATACCATTTATAAGCTATCTTTGTCCAGCTTTACTTCATAAGCATAGTCTGAGTAAACCACAGACAATTGTGTTGCTGCCCTTTGAAGTTCCTATGGTTTTTCTACAGCACTCTAGGCACTGCCACCACCCCTGCAGGGTGGTGGTCAAGGAAGATGCTGTCGCTAGGCAGAAGACACCTTGCCAGGTGGGGACAGGTGTCTGCTCTCATCCTGGTTGCTCAGGTAGTAGTGATGAATGCAGTGCTGAGATCTCAACAAAGCACAAATGGCACAAGCGTGAGGGGTGTGCAGAAAAGGAAGTTTTGTGTGTAGGGTGTGAATCCCACTGCAGATATCCTTTGGGCTCTGGCTCATCCTATACCTCAGAAATTATCAAGCACATCCTACATTTAGTAAGGCACCTCCCATTTCACTATCCAGCCCCCTGCTAATGCAGTAGACCATCTCTCCAGATGCACAGATTTAGGTCCAGGAGTGCATAATACAAATTGCTAAATATGATGTTCCTCCTTCTGTGCTGAAAACAACTGCCTACCCCACTCAGACCTACCCTTAGCTCGTACTAAGTGCTGCAGTTCTGTTTCTGAAAAACTAAATATCGAAACAACCAAGGCTCAAGATGTGAATGTTATACGAGTTCATCTTCTTCCCCTTTTTGTGTAATGAACCTGAGATCTCTGCTCATTAGTTTAAGAGGCTGCTTACATACAAGAGGAGGGAGGAAAGACAGATCCTTTGAATCATGCAGAACTACACCAATTTCCACCAGAGAGTCCCAAGATAGCTGTCAGGCAATCTTTAATGAACTTCTATCTGAAGTGTAAACTAAACTTCAGATCTCAAAAGCTGAGCACTACTCAGCTTCCATTAGGTCACATGTTTATGATTACCTCAAAGGAGGTAGAAAATATCCAAGGAAAATCATCATTACCTTCAGCAACCCATCCCTAGGATGCAGCCTCTAGCCTTGTCAAGCAGTGGTTGTACACTGTTTTATTCACAGTTCTTAGTAAATGCGGCCTAAAGGAATTTCAGTAGGTTGTAGGCACCATTTTACAGCTGAACCTTTATGTCAAGCCTTCATTCCAGAGTGTTTCAATATTACAGTGACCTTCATATCCCCCTTCAGACTGAATCTGTTACCCTCAGTGAATATAAAGGCTATAAAGAAGCACCTGATCATAAAATCCACTTGGAATGCTTTCTTAAACCTCCACCAATTATCCACTAAAAATTCCACTTTTTACAGGCTTACCCTCCTAATGAAAAGAAAACTGAATAATAGTGTATTTTTAAATTTTTTTTTGAGAACAGTCTTGAGAACTTAATCATTGATTGATGTGACTAGATAAAAGCATCTCACTACTTCTATGGATGATAAGACACATCACCTGTTGCTCTGTAAGTAAGAATCTGCTCTGAAAGGAAATATGTGGATGGTCTGACAATCTCCCTAGCTCAGCCACCAATCTGCTTCAGAAAAGAAACCTAATTGATATGATACTGATAATATAAAAAAAAATCGGCTTCATTCAGAGGAGGCTGAGTTACATCAGGATTAGGTCTTTAACAGGAAGCCTTTTAATCTGCAAGGAGCTCTAACACTGTAAGAAAACACACACCAGAAGTCACCGCAGCAGTTTCTGGTGAGTCACCCTGCAAAAGCCCAGTGTAACTGGGAGATGTGAGGCTTTGGCAAGCTTAAAGCAGCCCAAGGCAGGAAGCTGGACCATGAGGAAGAAACAGCAGCTCAGGGGAGATTTTGATTCAGCACTGTGGCCTTTCTTTAAAATAGACAAAATATGGACACTGTCATTTTCACTTGCTGCTCTCCCCTCAAAATAAAGTGAGAGCTAATCTTCATGCTCTTAAAGAACAGCTCTTTGACTTCGTTTGATTCTGCCATTATCACCTCATCACCCTGTCCTCCTAAGGAGCCCTGGCAGGCCCTTATGCAGCCAGCATCTGGAGCTTTTCTCCAGTTTTGTTGTAAACTGCTCTAAGTGCAGCATCTGCCCTTGCTGTGCCCAACACCATGCTCAGAGCTATCTGTAATGACCTGCCTCCATAAGATCTCTGACCTTACCCTTTACCCTCTTGCCTCATCATCTTCAACTTATCTGAAACTCTCACACAGCTGATCATGATCCTTTTCTCCTAATGCTGGACAATTCTACACCTCCTTTTGGAATAACTTCTCTCCATCATTATGCAGAGAGAAAACTTCCAAAGCAGTTTATTTCCCTGCTGCCTGCTCCCAATTAAAGGAGCACTGCATAACACATGGTCTGTGTAACTGTAAGTGCTCTCCCCTTGCTCATATATCTGTGGACCTTCTCCTCAAAGTTTGCTCTCAAGTAGCTTCAAACAGGCAAAAGAAGTGCTCGTAGCTAACTAGATATATGAGGAGTGACAAAACAAATCACACAGCCCTTGGCTGCAACCTTTTCCCTGGTCTTCTCACACAATTAACTGTTTCCATTTACTTAATGCATTATTTTATCTACTAATAATTTAATCTGTGCCATGGAAAATTGTGTCATGTGTTGTAAGAGATCCCAGTGTGAAAATTACATCATTCTTTAATGCATACAGGCCTTTGCACCTCGCCCTTTGCAATTGTTAACCAAAAAGGCCAGCATTCATGTAAATCATCTCTATTACTGCAGGCATAATGTCACACTTGTATTTCATCCTGGAGAGCAGATGGCTCTGCGGAGACCTGGTAGCAGCCTTCCAGAACCTAAAGAGGGCATAAAAGAAATCTGGAGAGGGACTTTTTACAAGAGCATGTTGTGACAAGACAAGGAGGGAATGGCTTTGAACTGGCAGAAGGGAAATTTAGATTAGATATGAGGAAAAAATCTTCCCTGTGAGAGTGATGAGGTGCTGGCATAGGTTGCCCAGAGAAGCTGTGGCTGCCCCATCCCTGGCAGTGTTTAAGGACAGGTTGGATGAGGCTTGGAGCAATCTGGTCTAGTGGAAGGTGTTCCTGCCCATGGCAGAGGGCTTGGAACTGGATGAGCTTTATGGTCTCTTCCAACTCAAACCATTCCATGGCTCAATGATTCATGGCAATGAAGTTCCTACAGATCAGAAAACTCAAGAATTAGTTACAGTTACCAGTTTCAGAAAAGAAAAAAACAAGAAATCCAACTTGACAAGTTTCAAATAATCTTAAAGAGAGTAGCACCGCACAGAGAAGGGGGAAATTCATCTTCAGTCCTAGGCTAAACACCTGAGAAGCAAGCTGAAATTCAGATACTACATGTCACAGGAGGCACTGACATCTTATGTTTCAGTTTTCACAGTGCTAAATGTTTGCTAACAGGTGACTGCACAGTCCTGCTGAGCTGCAGTGACCCCCTCACTCATGCCAGGGTGCACCAGGACCTGCAGACCAGGACAGCCCATGTCTGTAGCCTCCCTGCCAGCTGCCCCCTGATTGTTTCATTGTCTTGTTCCATCTACAAGAGAAAACGCTCCCTCTGCCAGGATGTAGAAGAGCAAATCCCAAGGCCTCCCTCCAAACCTGACCAGGAGCCATGAAACAGAACCGAAAGGAGCTGCTGTATTTTGACAGAAGGAAGTGGCCACAGACTGATTTCCGAATGTCTTGCTGACACTGCTTTTCAGAGGAGACTTGAAGGCCCCATGCAGGAGAGAGGTTATTTTTCACACTGAAAGGCAAAGTATGTGATCTGGAACACATCCTTTGCCGTGAGCGTATTCCATTTGCAGGGAGAGAGTCTGCTCAAGGTAGTGATGTCAGCTTCATAGATACCTGTCTTTGTTCCACGCTTCAGCAGAGAGCCTAAGGATGTGATTCAGGGATGTTATTATGATTTGGAGATGATGTTATAGTCTTATGGCTATGGGGTCTCCAGCAGAGATTAGAGTACAAGTAACTTCATTCAAAAGCATTACAGAATCCATGCAGCACCAAATAACGTCGTTAGCCAGGGGCATCCAAAGTATGCTTAGAGCTTGCTTGTCTGAGTCACTGTCACAGCTAACAAAAATGGATATATTTTTAGGCTAGCAGCTTTGAAAGAAAAGTCAACAGCTGAGAGACTAAATATATTAATTCTGAGACCAGTATTTGGCAGGACTGAGAAGACTATTGAGATTGCCTGAAAAGTCTCTGGAAGTTCAGCATTGTCCTAGCAACTATGAGAATGACATTAAAGAGAGCAGATACAGACCCTGTCCAGACCACAAACCCCACATGTACTGAACCCCAGGTCCACTGGGCTCTTTTGAAACAGATTACATTATTTTCCAGCTTTTAAAATTTCCAGCTTTTAAATTATCCTAGCTTCTCTGAGCTGACATAAATCTAGACAGTGAGCTGAACATGGAGACAGGAGAAATATATCTAGCTCTTCAATTCCCTGCTGAATGCTGTGATGGGACTTGAACTGGGAAGAAGTTTGAAGTGAGGCTGCTCCAGACTTTTTGTGAGGGCAGCATACCAAAAGACCTCCAATCCCTAAAGCATTTTTTTTATTACAGAACAAAATAATGAACCAAACATTAAATTCAGTAAATAGGAGAAATCTTGGAATGTCTGGATGATATGGAGTAAATAAAAGGCTTTAAAGCAGAGTTCCTTGGTGTTCTTGCAGGATGGGATAGGTTTCCTGAGCCATTATAGCTTCTGTCATCCTCACCGTTATTTACAGCTCTTTTCTTTCAGGAGCCTCTGGGACCTTGCTTTGCTGCAGGCAGCCTCACTGCTCCTCACTGAGCCTCTAGACACCAGCTGAAGTGTCTACCACTAGGGACCCTTACCCTGTGCTCTAGCCATTAACCCTGGTGGGATGGCTGCCACGGCAAAACAGTGCTCACATCTGCTCCCGTGTTAGGAGACCTCTCACTTTGCTTCTGCCTGATTCAGGGATGCTGGGCTGAAGTGGGGTGATGTGGAGGAGAGTTTAGATCTCTCTGTTCCTTGTCCAAACAGATTACATACCTGTAAGAATTCAGGTGTCTCAGCATCAAGCTTCAAATCACAGATCCAATGCATGCTCAAGATAGCAGAAAAAGCATCAGAGAAGGGTATAGAATAATCCTCGGCCCTCAGAAAAATTAGTATGTGACATCCATCTCTTCCTGGGAGCCATAGAATGAATAAGAGTGATTCTCAAGAGATTTCCTTTCTTCCCACAGTACAAAAGAAGAGGAGCTCTGTGCCTTTTATATGTAACAGTAGAGCTGCTGGTTTTCTTATTCTGAAATCAGGAGAGAAAATGAAATCTGTCTTCTGATTTTATTTGCATTAGTCACAGACAGATGAAGGTGGAAGAAGCAAAGGAGGAAAATGCAGGACTGGCTTTAATCTCAGCAGGGAGACTGCTAGTGGAATATAAAAGTCACCAGGGTCCAAGCTTCATTCTAATGACTATATAGTAAATTGATAGAAAGTGGAACAGCCTAGAACAGTGGAAACAGAAAAAGAGTACCAGGTGAGCAAAAAAGGTGAGAAAAAGAGTACCCCAGAGAACCAAGTGAGATGGGAAACTTTGGGTTATCTCCAGGTGAGCAGATGCAGATGCAGAGGCCCACATCCCAGGAGATGGGTCGGCCATGTGCTGCAGTGGATGGGACAAGAGGAAAGAGCATTGTGGGTGGGAGACAAGTAGGTGCTCTCAGGTAGTGCTTGAGTGGGCAACAGGGAAACGTGGAGGAGAAAGGAAACACCCAGTTTGGGATGTAAGAGGTGTCATGCAGCCTAGCACAGCACATACCTGGTAGAAAACATCAGACACTTACCAGGTACGGCTGGCGGTGTGAATTCAGGCAGCTCCCAAATGGGATTTTAATGAATGTTGGTCTTTGTCTGAAGCACACTGAGGGCTGTACTGTGGCTGTGAAGTTGCAGAGGGAAACAACCTTCTGATGTAGCTCCAGTTCATCTTAGAAAGCTTTCTGTGGTATATTGCACAAGAGAAAGCCACCCCTGTCAGCCAGCTAAGTGCTGGTGGAGGCTTATTCCCCATATTACAGGTCTATGCTCTTCTGTCAGGCCCTGATGGCTGAGGAAGATAAATACAATGTTCCTCTGGCCTCCACATGCCTACATGCTGCACTGAGCAACCTTGGTTCAGCTCCTGAGAGCTTTTTAATACAGACAGTGCAAAAGCCAGAACTGAATTAAATCCACTGTAATGAGTAATAACACTTCTGGTCTGGTGATGTTAATGAATGTCTGAAGAGTATGTCTCTTGGAAGACATGTCAGGATTACCTGAAGGAGGATTAGTTTGTTCCACAGCTCACATGCATCAGTCATTTAGGTCCTCGTGTATCCCTTAGCAAAGTAATTTTCATGATCCTTGATTTCTACTTTCTGCATGAATTTATCGCGACAGATTAATTAATTCCAGGCAAATTAATTAATTACATCCAGCGCAATTCCTAAAGACAAGGATTCACATATTTACATCTTTCCAGTATTTCAAAGGTGTTTGAAAGTTTTATATTGTTTTTAAACACAAAGGTTCAGGAAAAATAAACAGCAAGCATTCACCATGTCCTTTGGACTCAGTTTGGTATATTGGGCCTTCACAGTGCAGCTCAAAGCATTCTGGGGCCACCATCTTTCTTAATACTTGAGGAGGAATGAGACCGTGCCACTCCACAGGGAAACTCAGTATTCACTCAGGAATTCAATGCCTTTCAAGGAACGAAAACCTGTCTGTATCATCACAGCAGAGACAGATTCATTTCATTCTCACCCCTTACTGATTCTATATCAAGATAAGCTGGTTTTACACATAATTCAATGGACTTATTCCTGGACATTACTGGAGATGTGGGAACCACAACCAAACACTTCAACTCTGAGAGCTCTATGACAGATTTCTTCCTTAAGAAGGATTGATGCTGGATGTAATGATGACAGTGAGAGAGTCTAGCTTATGGACTACAGTTTCATCTGCAGAACAGGTCATCATTCATGATGGCTCACATATGCTATGGGCTAAACAGCTTACAAACAGACATTATTTACACCGGGATGGAAAGCAAAGGCTGAATATCAGATCTTGTTTCTGCCTTTTCCTTTGGAATGTTGATATGTTACAAATAAGAATATTAATTGAAATGTTTGTAGCTTATGCACTGCTAGCACACTGCCATTACTGTCACATCAAAGCTATCATTCTGCTTAAACGAACTGCAGTGATGAATTAATTAACTTCTGCTATGTGAAGAACTGGGAATCACATCTGTGCAGGATGTTTATGATACAAAGAATCATTTGAGGAGTTTGGGACCAATTACCACATCCTAACAATAATATTTAAGAGAAAGGCAACGCATTAATTTTCCACAGACTCATCTGCCCACCTCCTTCTTGTACCTGCACAGGGCTGTGAGCAGGCAGCACAAGCAATGGAGCAGCAGAGGCAGACACAAAGGAGAAAGCTAGTGGAGCTTTGACTCAGCATCCCCAAAACTTCAGTCAGTGCAGCTGAGAGGAAGGGAGCAGATAATAAACTGACCCAGAAAATAGATGGTGGCAACCTTGTTCCTGCCCCCAGGAGAAATATGGAGCTGGAACTGAATTGTGACTTTCGTTGGCAATTTGATCTTTGCTATGTTCCTGAGGCAGGGAGACCATGCCCTGCACCTCACCTTAGTGTGGATTGCAAAGTGACTGCTAAAGGAGATAACCAGCTGTAGGTCTTTCAGAGAGCTTGAATTTAATCCCCCCAGTGAGAGCATTCAGTTAGGTATTTAGAAAGGAAAAAGGTTACTACATGGTATAAATCCTTGCTTGATAACCCCAAAGCTAATGGGGAAGGCATTCAGTAGTAAACTACAGTCCTTGGACAAAGACATCTGTAACCAGACCGGAGCTCTATGATTAAACTCAAATTCACAGATTGGTTACATGCAGCTAATTTTATTCACTGAGAATACATGACCCCCCTAAGCGGATGTTTAAATTAAATAAGAATATTGATGACAAATGTTCAAAATGTAAGACAGATGCCTGCAACTTTTGGCATGAAATTTGGAACTGCCAAGAGGTTTGGGAATACTACTCTGGGGTCATTAAGAATCTGGATATCCAAAATGTTCTCCAGCTGCTGATCTCTTCAGAGGCTGCTATACTTGGTCCTGGAAAAATATAAAATCAGTGCAGTAAGTGATGCCGTATACATTGCCGGGCTGGTAGAATGTATAAGCAACTGAAGAAACTTTCCCTCTTTTTGAGGAAAAATGCAGTGAAGGGAAGGCTGCCAATCCAAATCTGGGTTAAAAAAAAGTGTAAAAACAAAAAATCCCTGGTTCTTTAACAAATGGATGGTTGAACTGTCTAGATCTGATCTTTCTCACTGGCATGAGAGCCCAGGTGTGACCAGTGGTAGTTCAGTTGCATGTTGTGGTATTGTTTCCTGTGGTGCCACAAATATCACCACCGTGCCACTGCTGCCTGCTCCTCACTGCTCAGCTGATGTCTATGGGAGGCTCTTCCTCAGGTAAATAAACAAAATGAAACCAGGGTTTAGTGGAGGTTTAGTGTTTACCCCACACCAGACATGAGGTAGAAATCCACAAGGTATGTGTGTGGGTCTGATCTGAGGCACAGGAAGTTATGGAAAACTATCTCATGTTATTTTAATTAGTTTCAGACTAGATTCATTATTGCAATGCTATAAATAAAGTAGAGACACTTTGCATGGATCAGACATCAGACCAAAACTGGGAATAGACTCTACGTTTCCTGAATCTGCTCCTAACCACCAGATAATACAGTTTTTTTCCAGCTCTGAATCCTATAGCTCCTTTACCTAGTGATTTGATGGGGGCTCCAGATTTTGCTTAGCCATGCCAGGCTGCCATACGGGGGGCATTTAAACACAGCCCAACACGTACCACTGCTTGCCCAACCAACTTGGGAAAAACTTGCTTCAATTTATGGAGTTACGTGATCTGGTATTTCTCTACTCTGCTCTTGTGGGACCTCACTTGGAGTATTGTGTGCAGTTCTGATGTCCTCAACATAAAAAGGACATGGAACTGTTAGAACAAGTCCAGAGGAGGGCCACGAGGATGATCAGGGGACTGGAGCACCTCCCATATGAAGACAGGCTGAGAAAGTTGGGGCTGTTCAGCCTCGAGAAGAGAAGGCTGCATAGAGACCTCATAGCAGCCTTCCAGTATCTGAAGGGGGCCTACAAGGATCCTGGGGAGGGACTATTCATTAGGGACTGTAGTGGCAGGACAAGGGGTAACAAATTCAGACTTAAACAGGGGAAGTTTAGATTGGATATAAGGAAGAAATTCTTTACTGTGAGGGTGGTGAGGTGCTGGAATGGGTTGCCCAGGGAGGTTGTGAATGCTCCATCCCTGGCAGTGTTCAAGGCCAGGCTGGACAGAGCCTTGGTTTAGTGTGAGGTGTCCCTGCCCATGGCAGGGGCGTTGGAACTAGATGATCTTAAGGTCCTTTCCAACCCAAACTATTCTGTGAATATGATTGTGGCTACACTAGAACTAGGCATTCTAGAAGGACATTGAGGTGTTCAATGTCTCATTTTCCTGCCAACAGCAAGAACAATTTATCCACTCATAACTGTTTCATCACTAGACTGATAACTGGGAATAAAAAAGGTGTGTGCTACTAATACTTTGTTTTTCCTAAGGTTGTATGAATACAGGCCAGAATTACAAGGGGGGAAATAAAATTTTTCAATTTAATTTAACAAAAAAAAGGGTAAAATGCCTCTTCTCTAAACCAGACAGAAGTTTAGTTTTCCATAATGGCCACTGGCAGCTTTCTCAGCAATTTGTTTTAATAGTGCACACTTTCTGGCAATAAAAAGGAGATAGCAACTAATATAATTAAGTCTGCAAAACAACTTCTAAACTGAAATGTGTCTCCCGGCCGAACAAGCATAGGACTGTTCATTCCAGTGCTCTCCAGGAATAACAAAAACAATTCCCAAAAATGCATTATTAATGGACATTCCCAGAATTAATGATAAAACAAACCAGATGTTCTCTTACATTTGTCTTACAAATGCAAAGTCAAATTGCCAAACCAAAACCCCATCTTTGGAAAACTACAGGCTATTTATGAAGGCACTTTAACTGTATTTCCTTTTACTGTACCAGACAGAATTCCTTATCTATAGTCTAAGACAACCTAGTTATGATTTCATATCTATAAACTAAAAAAGAGGCTCATGCCAAGAGGAAATGTAGGTGACATGTATGATTTTACATA